>NW_022884404.1:0-600000 GCF_011952205.1 Bombus bifarius
CAGACTTGTCTCGCAAGTTTCCCCGTTACTGTCTTGAAAATATTCCCTATTACGGCTTCGTTGTTGTTCTTAAAAAATTCTTTATTGTTTACTATATCGTCAAATTTTTTAATAAAGTCTTCGGGTTCAAATTCCTCCGTAGAAAATTTAAAATAATTAAATTTGCTACTGCTTATCCTCGTTTTGAATTTGTGTAAAATATAGTAACGGTCGAAGGTTGAATAATTTCTTAAGACTTTATTATTTTTGTGTATATTAGTCGTATGATTATCTGCACTGATTACATCCGAGCAACTAATTCTCCCATTCCTAATGTATGTGTATTTTTGTCTCAGTCTAATTGCAAACAGACCATGCTTGCATAACACTTCCATTAATGTTATGCCCCTCTTGTCTGTCTTAATTCCTCCACAAGCCATCGTTTTTGCATTAAAATCTCCCGCCGTATTGATTTTATGATGTTCCCTACTGTCTTTCCTCAGATTATTTATTAACGTGTTTATTAAACTCATTTCTGTTGATGTTGAGCGAGCAATTCTCACTTATGGGAAAGCAATTGTTAATTACCAGGCCCACTATTCCATTCTTATTAATTAATGTATCTTCGTTAGGAAACCTGCCATTGAACAGCGGAATCCAAATGGAGGTGTCATTTTTCGCATCGTTAAAGCAGTACGCTTACTGCCTATACGATTCTGAGATGACAACCGCATCTACTCGGTACTCGCAAGCGTACTGGTACATTAAGTCTTGTGCCAGTTTGCACCTATTCAGGTTAGTCTGCAAGATCTTAATTTTAACCCTGCTTCACACTCAATCTGTACGTAGGGCACGCCAATGAGCCTGTGACATGCCTTGTGTTGTTTAGTTTACGGGTGCTACACATCGCGCAGCACGGCTCGTTGTTGCAGTTTGACATATTGTGGTCTTTATCTCCACATCTTCTGCATATTTCCTTGCCAGGTTTGATCGCTTTACACTGACTCGTTGAATGCCCTATTAGATGACATCTATAGCATTTCTCAATCCTATTAAGAATTCTTGCCGTGGCTATGATAGGACCCGTTCTTAAATTTAAATTAGAATTATCTTTGGGAAAATATGCAGCGGGCACCACTACTATCACCTGCTGCGTGCACACCGGAGTTACATCCGGTGACTCTGCGCGTAACCCGGAATCCATCCCTTGGTCGAGGCGACCACTAGCTGTGCAAATATAATTAGTCGGACCGCAATAATCCTAAGGAACTGTAATAAAACTAAACATTTCTATTTTACCGTTAGGGCCTTCAAAATTAAAATATACAATTAATCGTATTAAATATCGTATTAAAATATATTCAAGTCGAGACGTTCCTTATGGTTATTGCTCCATCAGTGAAGAAACGTGAGTTTTCCCATTTTTCGCGGGATTTCTACCCGCAAGTGACCAGTGATGGGACGAGCAACATCCAGCAACAGGTTTTCTCTGCGTCAGCATCGTCACCGAATTTCGCTGGTTTTCCATCTTTAGATCAGTCAACATCCCTTGACTGGTTTTTTATGCGTTAACCAGTCAATGTCTTGGATTGGTTTATCAGCCTTAGATCAGTCACCTGTTTAACTTATATCTATACACACCGAGCGTAACTGTCTATGTCCACAAACTTGTTGAATAAGGTGTATAATGCGATCTGTTACTTCAGTGTTATAAGCAGTTCAACCACCTCTATTATCCAAAACGAAATATCGGATAGATTACTTCGTGGCGCCGATTATCTAGTCGTAACGGGAATTTACGATTCCCGTTAGCGCGCTTCCTCGCGATCGCGTCTCTCCGCGAACGATCGAACATTGTTAGTAAAGAAAAAAAAAAAAAAACAAACTAGAAGTAAATACGGAAAATATATTCTATGCATGTTTTAGGTAAATTCTGAAATTATGAAGTGATATGATAACGTTTAAGTATGGTTAAATTTGTGTAAAAGCTTGAAATCGGTCAATCTAACCAACACTGGTAGGTTTAGCGTTAAATGTGACAAAGAGTCTTTCTTTTACAATTTCTAACAATGAATGATTATGGTGATTATACAGATTATTTATCTATGATAATGATATGATTATGTATGATATGTATGTATGATGTATATGTTAAATATTTATCATTTAACATGTATTATTCTGATGTAACAATCTGATAAAGGAGTTTGAGTACATATAACTATATTTCTGCAAATATAGACCTGGTTCTAAAATACAGATTTATCAACCAATATTTCGCGATTAATACTTTTAAAAATTTAGAAATGTAAATAGAATTGATACCTTCTTCGTATTTATTGAACATAATTGTAAATACTTTTAACTGACACGGTTAATTTGGACGAATAATGTCGGCCCGAAACAATGCAGAAGAAAATTGTGTTCAAGAACATATAAGGGAGATATAGATACAGTGATATATAGTATGATGTAGGCAGAATATAGACAGATATGGGTGTTGAGATAAGAAGAAGGTTATATACATTTCTCAAAATAAAATTACATTTTTCGATGCATTGATTGATGTAGTTCCTTATAAAGAAATATTAGCCCTACTACTTTCTTTTAAGCAGATATAAATATTTTAGAGACATATGTTAACGAGTACCTGTATCAACATTTCGGTTAATGATGTAGTCCAACGCTACTGCTTATTTAATAGCGTATATTTAGTATATCGTAAATCTACGAAATAATAGTTATTAGTTTCTTTTGACTTTTACTTTCTTTAACGTACTTCAAAGTCATATACATCGTCGAGGTCGCCATTCTTAATAATTACATTTAGTGAATTACTTACAATTACATGTTCCTTTTCGTTTAATAAGACAAATTACGAAGAATGCGAGAAAGAAGGAAGAGAAAAAGAAGCCCATTTGTGTGAATGTATATGTTTCTATATCATATAATTTTATCAATATAAATTTAGTTCCAATTCAAGTTTTGCACTGATTAGTCGTGTACCTACCGGATTTGGTAGGTACTCGCACTGATAAATATCCGCTGATCTACAGAATGGGATACACAAATCGGGGCACCTAAATAACTTCGTTATTAATATTATGAAAAGAACTACGCAGGGCAAGGTTATACTATTTGGTAGATAATGTTTTTGCTAGAAGACATTTTTTAAATATTATTTTAAGGTCATCATCATTTATTTGTGCGATAATATACTTGTTTTATACATTCATCGATCCATCTCTATATTCCCAATAAACATTTAATTTAACAATTACTTAAACTCTAATTTGCCAAATTCAAAGTATAAAGTTCAAAGAGTACGTAAATACAAGAATAACATTGCGCGTCTTTCCTTGTCTTCCATACATAGTAGAATCTTAATTATTGGAACTAATAATGATAAATATGTTTGAATTATAGAAAACAGCTTTTTCTGTACATCAAACCAAATGCTACAAGGAAACAATTGAACGCTACATAAAATCATACGGGTTCCATAATTACTTATCGCTAAATCATATTATATTTCTTAACACATTTATTAATACACGCACTTTAATAGAAGCAATTCCACCGAGTTACTTCCATTTTGTGTTTCAAATCACGTTAGCTCCTTTTTGAGAGCTTCGCACGAGAAGGTCCAGCTTCATCGTAGATATTATCTATGTTCACTGGATTGTCTTTAAATTTTTGAATAACTTCATCGGTACATTTCTTCTTGACTATATCATATTGCTTCTCAATATAAAACCAGTTATACACATCGATTTCTTCGCACTCTCCCCATCCAGGTAATTCTTTCACAATGTGAAATACTTCTTCCATGTCGGCTTCCCATCTATCTGCGACATCTATATTCCGCACGTTTTCATCAAACAAAAGGCTGTCCCACGAGCTTCTCAGTATTGCATCGTCGACAATTGACCAAGCATTATGTACAAACTGGCAGCAATCCCACATGGATATTTCACTATGGACCTGTATCATATCCTGCACCGTACCGCCAGCAGCTCTTGTCAACGCTGATTTCACTAATTCTATTCGGTATTTTCGCTTGAAACATGATATTATACCACAATTCATTGGTTGACGGAGTGGTGATACGTTAACTGGAAGAGACATAACTGTAACGGAACGATCTAAATCGTGAAGATCATTGAGATTGTGAAGTGACATAGCATTATCGAGTAACAACAAATATTGCTCCCTGGGAGCGTTCTCCCGTTGTCTTTCTTTGACTGATTCTAAGAAAAGATCTTCGTACCAGTCTTTGAAAATGGTACTGTCCATGCAAGCATTTTCTTTTGATTTGTAGATAGTTGAGAATGCATCTGTATCGTTATTGCGTAAAACCTGATCAGCCGGTTCGGTACCGATTAGCAGTACCGGCAACTTGCGACATCCGGTAGCATTTGCACAAAAAAGTGCAGTAACGTAACCTTCGCACACTTCCAGGTTTTCTGTCGATTTCGCACAGTCCACAATACAAGTTCTTTCTGGCACCATTTTCCACATTATTGTTGTATAAACGACATTGTAAACGTTCTCCAATATGATCTGACGTTCAAGCAGTAATCTGTTAAAATCAGCTTTAAAGACTTCCGCTGCATCGGTTTCAGTTTCGATTGGAACAGTTTCCTTGACATCCGCATTAGTAATACTGTATCGTTCTTTAAAGCCTAGGAACCAAGCGCGGCCGGCTCTAAAACTAGGAGATCCCTGTAACTTCATATTAATTTCTAGAGCTATTCTCTTTATGTCTGCTCCTGTCATTTGTTCGTTTCTTTCCTTACATCGTAAGTACCATTGGTGAACAATTCCATCTACATCAACTCGACGTCGTATTAAATGTTTTTCGTATCTGCTAACTTCCGTCCTGGTTTCGTATTGGTTTTTAATCCATTCGCTTTGTGCGTATATACGCCACAAGGTGGTTTGTGAAATACCGTACTTTTCCATTGCAGATTTTCGAGATTCACATCTTTTTCTCATCTCAAGGATATCGTATTTTTCGGCAATTGTCAAACGTATCGATGGTCGTTTTGACATCATTACTGTTTGAAACGTTTCGACTGTAGATACCGCACTGAAATGTTGAGACGAGATTTTATTTCGACAGTTGTTGTCGTCGACAATTTTGATAGGGGGAAATAAATACTATGTGTATTAAACATGTATATAGGTATATAGGTATATACGTATATACGTATATGAAATACACAATAGAGAATTATACAATATTCTGATGATAGAACGTTTGGATGATGTATGTACGTAATGTATAATCGAGGTTACGCTGTATATCAAAATAACAGATAGTATTCTACCGAGAGGTGACATCAAGCAGGCAGCACGAAAATAAGAGTTTAGTATGAGAGTATTATGAGAATAAGAACAATTTTAATGCAAACAGTTTATAAATCAATGGTTTTCTCTAACTGAATTTATACCTCTGCCCATCCTATAAACGGTAAACTTTTTAAGAAGACTAAAAACTCATGGATTCTACGAATGTTACAAACGTTCATTTCATGGATTTATTCTTCGAACATTTTTACGTAATTTTGAAAAGGAAAAAATAATAATTTTTACTACGAAGATAAAAGACTTAAACATGAATTGTAATTTTGTCATCGTGCTTTATTGTTAATATCGAGTAATTTGAATACAGATTCTTTTTCTGTAGAAAAGTCGACGTAGAACATATTTGTGAAATATGAATTCGTCGAACAAAGAGTCTCGTACTTTTCACATAAAATGATTATTACTAGTGTTAGTTTGACTCATTTTAGACGTTTTGGTCCATCTTCTTCTCGTGGACAGTTCTGTCCGAACAGCCGAGCTAAACGGACGTGTAAAACTGCTTCGCCGAAAGTGCGGCAAGTGGCGAAAAGGAAGTTACGAACGTCAACGCTCATCGCCAAATGGTGGAAATCCGTGTCATCTACTAAAAAGACTATTATCAAATCTAAAATGCAAAGTCACATTCCACTGATAAAAATAATTAGTAAAGACGAAACATACTACATAAACAAAACAACAAACATTTCAAATCCAAGCCAATCAATAAACGAAGAACAGGAATGCTCAGCTACAAACGAAGTTGAAATGGAACCAATAGAAAAGAATGGAAGAAGGATGAAAGCTGGAAGGTGGCAAGTTGTAACAAAAAACGAAAAATAACACCAAACACAAACGTTAGGAAAGATATCGAAGCAGAAAGACAACAATGGCTACAAGAAATCACACTCCGAAACTCCTTCGGCGCACTGCCAAAGAAGAAAGAAGCCGTTGTCAACAGTATATGTACCACCGCGACACAAAATGACAACACAAATGTGGGAAGAGTACTTTCGACACTTAGGTGACAAATATATGTAGTATCGTGGACGAAAAGCCTAAGAGATATCGGGCGAATCATGAACAATGTCGCGAGAGCCGAGGCGCCGTCGGGTCCATCAATGTGTCATCGGTCTTTTCAAGTGCATCGTTTCGTAGAAAAGACCTACGTGACCCTGGCTAGGAGCGTCTGCAGAACACGTGTGCCTAGCAAAAGACAATAGAATGCGACAACGGCCAGAGAGTCAGTCGAGGAGCCGAGTGCGAGTTGAGCGGAGACAGAGTTTGCGAGTGGCGTTGCCGAGAGAGTCGAGTCTGGCCTTGCCAGAGAGTTTTGTGAAAGTCGAGTCGTTAGCTAATTATTTAGTTGTGCTGTTTTCTGTGCGTTTGGTATGAATAGTTCAGGTTGAACAACAATCGTCTTTTTCTGTCCGATTAACATCTGTATCATCCATTCCTTGTAAACACATTATATCACGATATTACATATATTGCAGCTGGCGACTATAACTCAAAGCACACACTATGGGGATCAAGAATCACCACACCTCGAGGCAGAACCTTGGAAAAATACATTAGAAATAATAACCTCAATATACTATCCACAGGAAGACCGACATACTGGCCGACAGACCTGAGCAAAATTCCTGACCTACTCGATTTTGCAGTTACAAAGGGACTAAACGCAAATAAACTAAACATAGCACCCAGCCTCGAGCTTACCTCCGACCATGCGCCCATAATAATTACATACAGAAACAAACCAATACTTTACAGCAGTACAGAGACGCTATGCACCAAAACCACCAAATGGCAAACTTTTAAAGAAATAATCGAGAGCAAAACCAACTGCAACATACAATTGTAAACACCTGAACACATCGAACAGGCAGTAACAGCACTGACAGAAGCTATTTAAGAAGCAGCATGGGCAACCACTATACATGAACTAACCAAGAGACACACAAAAATAATTTCACCTGACATACTTGAAAAAATTAGAGAAAAAAGAAAAGCTAATGCAAAATGGCAAAAACATAGAGCACGAGAAAACAAAAAATACCTAAACAAACTTGCGAAGGAAATAAAAAAAAAATAAAAGAGCACAACAATAACGAATTCACAAAATTCATAGAGTCACTCTTTGCATACGAGAACTCCAACTACTTCCTATGGAAAGCCACGAGAAAAATAAAGAAACCAATAAAACTAGTCCCTGCAATCAGAATAGCAGACAACACATGGGCAAATAGCAACGAAGAGCTAGCTGAAGTATTTTCCAACCACCTTTACAACACATTTACACCACATAATATCAACAACAGCAACCCCAAATGCCATACGGAAGAGGATGCGCAAACCACTAGTACCTCAACTGAGAAACACTACACCATACCTAAAACAGCAGCACAAGAAATTAGAAACATAATCGAGAAAACAAAAAATAAGAATGCATCAGGAATCGACCTAATCAATGGTAAAATCTTGAAAAACCTTCCGCCAAACGCGATATGTCTAACTACAATAATATTCAATGCAGTACTAAGAATTCAATACTTTCCTAAACTATGGAAACTGGCAAAGACCCACACCAAACTACATCTTACAGACCAATATCACTACTTCCTGTGTTTTCTAAAATACTAGAGAAAATAATATACGACCGCAAAAAACCAATAATAGAGGAATAATTAATACCAGATCACCAATTTGGATTCAGAAACAAACACTCCATTATAGAGCAAATGCACAGAATGGTCAACGAAACAATACTAGCACTAGAAAACAAGCAATACTGTACAGCCCTCTCTATGGACATAGAGAAAGCATTCGACAAAATAAACCACGAAAGCCTTTTACAAACAATCAGGAAACAATTCCCGGAGCAAATATACCAATTAATAAAATCTTACTTAAGCAACAGAATCTTCGTAATAAAAATCAAGGACACATACTCTGAAGGCAGAGACATCCTACTGAACGGCGCGAACATACCGCAAACAAGGCAAGTCAAATACCTATAAAAAATACAGACAACAAGGAGACAAATGCATTGCCTAACAAGTCGAAAATCCAAATTAAGCATAGAAAATAAATTAAAAATATACAAAACGATCATAAAACCAATCTGGACGTACGGAATACCACTAGGGGGGCGGCAGCAGTGAGCCATATAAACAAAATAGAGACAGTACAAGATAAAATTCTTAGAACAATAGTAAACGCCCCATGGTACGTTTGAAACGAGAACACACGGAAAGACCTGGGAATACCAACTGTCAAACAGAAAATTAGCAGATACGCAGGAAACTACAAAGAGAGAATAGGAACACACCCAAACCGGCTAGCTGCGAAAACGATCAACACCTCAAACATGGATAGAAGACTGAAAAGGAAAACACCAGCAGACCTCACAAAGGACACAACCTAATAAACACGAAGATGGTATCCCGCTGAAGGTAGCCACCCACATGATAATCAAACAGTGTTCGAGATTTGGAATGGTCGCCTGGTAATTGCCGCGACCGTATGACCACTAGACGCGAGCCTCGGGCAGGACGACCGTCAAGGGTACCGTAATGCGGACCCATCATAAACAGTGGGCCTATTGTACAGTCCAGGTACCTTAGGACCTCCCGGAAAACACCCATAAAATACGAAATTGCTTTATTTTTATGCTACATCTCAGGAAGACCGGACACGTGGGCTTTCGCCAAGTGTAAGGTCACCCGCGCACGAACCTTCACGAAGGCAGCCAGCCCATCCTCAAACATACGGCTTTACCCAATGATGAGTTAGGTACAGACTTGAGACACACCGACCACGAACAGCATATTTAACAAGATAATCCGTAGACTTATGGACAGGACTCACTCTTGCACCAGTATCCTAAGAGTCAACACGTAGCAGTATTCAGTCAGTGAACATTACATTTAACAGGATAATCAGTAAACTTACGGGCAGTGTATTCAGAGTAGTAAGTGGAATTCAATAACTTAAAGACAGTTGTAATCAGAGTATTGAGTGGAATAAATAAGGTGAACAAAACCTCGCTCTTTACATTTATTATAATCCTCCACCTTGGGCGCTAATAACGTTCAAGGCTCGCGATAAATAACCGATCATTTGCCACCTGACTGATCGTTAGTAAGTTGTGCGTCGCAAGAAACAGCTAAAAAATTCTACTAAATGTCCAAACTGGACAATTTGTGAATGGAAACAACTAAATAAAAAAAAATTACGAACACATATGTTACGACCGTTCGCGGAGAGACGCGGCCGCATGGAAAACGCGTTAGCGACAGGCGTAAATTCTCTCTACGATTCTGATAATCGACGCCACGAATTAGTCGTTCCCCTGTTTCGATTAAGATAACAGAGGTAGTTCAAATGAGTTGCATACTGAATTAACAGGGTTAATATAAACTGGTATATTTAACAATATTTAATATTATATAATGAACACGTCATATATTATTAAGCGATGATACAATTAGTTTGTTACAGGAATTCGATCCGATTTTAGGATATCCTTCTGTATTTTCGACCAATCGCAGGGAGACGCAATCGCGAGGAGAGACATCAACGGGAGTCGTAAGTTCCCGTTACGATTATAATAGTCGACACCACGAGTTGATCGATCCCCTGATTACCGTTAAGATAATAGGGGTGATTCAGTTAGTATAACACTGTGATTCACAGGGTTATAAGGTTTTTATTTCCAACACTTCAGTTACACTGTTGAGTAGGTATAAATCGTAGATGAGAACTTGTCGCACGAACATAAGATAGATATGCACAATAGAGCAAGGCTCTTTTAGTTAAATTTAGTATGTCAGTGAATGTTCGGTAATCCCGAGAACCGACTTAGATAGATGATGTGAATTAGATTTTTCGAGCTTAGACTTAGACGTTAGACTTAGACGTTAGACTTTGTAGAAGAAGTTGACCTTTCTAGCGGCGTAGAAGAAGTAGTTGAGTTTTCTAGCCGTGTAGAATAAGTAAAGTACAGCGACGATGTCACAGGTGAAATACGAGCAGCGATATGATAAACCAAAACCAAAACGAAACTATTAATACCGCTTCTACAATCGGAGCTATGGATAATTCGACTCGTGCCATGATCGACGCGATGCAGAAACAAAACCAGAATTTCACTAAGCAAATCGAACTTCTTACGCGACGTATAGAATAAACACAACGGATAGCCGACAGTGAGAACACGAGACGTGCAGCAGAGATAGAACTACTAGGCAGAAATATCTCTAAAATAAAATTAGGACACGACGCTACTACAGAATTAGGCTCCTTTATTACCATGGACGAATCTATTGCCGCGAGAGACAGAACTCCCCCACCATCTGTCCCGATTCGACCAGAGGTAGACAACTATCCCTCATATGAAGACCGTTTACCGCAATTCGCTTCTCCGAGCTTACGATCCAAAGACGCGATAGCATGTATTCCACAGTTAAATGGCGAAGACGATATCGGAGTAGAAGAGTTCATACGCGAAGTACGTGAAATGCGAGCCATGTGTAGCGAACAGCCACTCTTACTCAAAATGATCAAGATCGAGAAAATTACGGGTAAAGCCGCAATGGCCATCCGTAATATACCGATCAGCGAATACGGACATTCGTACGATGCCCTACGACGAAACGTAGCCACCCATGCCTCCGTTAGGGAGATACAAGACCAGTTACGCGAAACAACACAGCGCTACGACGAAAATGTTCAAAGCTATATCATCATGTTCCGCAGAGCGTTCAATAAGTTACAATATAGTATGACAAACGAATATTCCGATGAAATTTCTGGACGAACAATGAACGATAGTATACTAAGAGACTCCGTAACCGATTTCATTCGAGGCTTAAAAACCGAAATAGGACAATTATTACTCGCCAATCCACCATACAGAAGCTGAAAAGAAAGTCGCCGACATCGAGCGATACTTCAGGGAAGATCGAAGTCGACGACCAAGACCAATGGAACGACCACGATTCTCCGAGTAGCAACGACCAACGACCTATAATCCCAACCCAACCATTAGAAAACCAACCCCAACACCTAATGCAATGCCAAGAAACTTCCGGCAAACTGAACGAATGCCACTTGCCCAAAGAACTCAACTGAAATGTTTCAAATGCAACCAAGTCTCCAGTCAACGTAGAAATTTTCAAACATCCAGCAAACATCCGATAACGGATAACGAAGAGAATAATACCAATAACGAAACAGTCCAGCAGGATGAAAGCTGGAAGGCGGCCAGCTATAACAAAAAAAGAAAAATAACAGGTAATCTAGATACGGAAAAGCAGCGATGGCTGCAAGAATTACCACTAAGAAACTCCTTCAGTTCACTTACGGAAGAAATAAACGACGACCCAGCAACCAAAAACACAACTAAATCAATGAACACAACAAAACCACCACCAATATTTGTCGAGGCCCAGATAATAGACCCGCTTATAGATCGACTAAATTATATAGTCGGGAAGAAAACTACATAATAAAACAAACAAAACTAGAACAAGTAAAAATACAAACAAACACCCCAGAAACTTATAGGAAAGTGATAAAAGAATTAAAAGAAAAAACGCTATATACCACACGTACCAGCTCAAAACGGAAAGGAGCTACAAAATAGTTATAAGAGGACTACATCCAAAAACTAACACAAAAAAACTAAGTGACGAATTAGCAAAAATTGACCACCAAACAAGAACTATAAACAATATGACAAGGTACGATACGAAGCAACCATTACTACTATTGTTAATAGAACTGGAACCCAGAACCAACAACAAGGAAATTTTTGATATTAAAAAAATACTAAACACAATAGTAACAATGGAACCACCGCGCTACAGAAAAGATGTACCACAATGCATGCGGTGTCAACAATATGGACACACAAAAAATTACTGCAACAGAAACCCGGCGTGTGTCAAATGCGCAGGAAAGCACCTAACTGCCCCCACACGGGAAAAATAAATGACGTAAAATGTCACAATTGCGGTGGAAATCACCCAACCAGCTACAAAGGCTGCGTAGTCAGAAAACAACTACAAAGCAAACTTTTCCGCCGATTCGAAACAGGATACACAACAATTTCCACACGCAACAGAATAACACAGAATCTATGACAACACCAAATCCACAGCACGTGAACTCGATGAACTTTGTGAACTCGTTGTTGTTGTGCTCTTTTATTTTGTTTTTTATTTCTTTTGCGAGTTTGTTTAGATGTTTTTTGTTTTCTTTTGTTCTGTGTTTTTGCCATTTTGCTTTCGCTTTTCTTTCTTTTCTAATTTTTTCGAGGATGTCTAGTGGAACTGTCTTTGTTTGTCTGTTGGTTGCTTCAGGAATAGTGGTTGCCCTTACTGCTTCTTGGATAGTTTCTGTGACTTTTGTTACTGCTTGATCGATGTGTGCAGGTGTTTTCAGTGGGACGTTGCAGCTGATTTTGCTCTCTATTATTTATTTGAATATGTGCCATTTGGGGGTTTTATTGCATAGCTTCTCTGTACTGCTGTAAAGTATTGGTTTGTTTCTGTATGTAATTATTATGGGCGCATGGTCGGAGGTAAGCTCGAGGCTGGGTGCTATGTTTAGTTTATTTGCGTTTAGTCCCTTTGTAACTGCAAAATCGAGTAGGTCAGGAATTTTGCTCAGGTCTGTCGGCCAGTATGTCGGTCTTCCTGTGGATAGTATATTGAGGTTATTATTTCTAATGTATTTTTCCAAGGTTCTGCCTCGAGGTGTGGTGATTCTTGATCCCCATAGTGTGTGCTTTGAGTTATAGTCGCCAGCTGCAATATATGTAATATCGTGATATAATGTGTTTACAAGGAATGGATGATACAGATGTTAATCGGACAGAAAAAGACGATTGTTGTTCAACCTGAACTATTCATACCAAACGCACAGAAAACAGCACAACTAAATAATTAGCTAACGACTCGACTTTCACAAAACTCTCTGGCAAGGCCAGACTCGACTCTCTCGGCAACGCCACTCGCAAACTCTGTCTCCGCTCAACTCGCACTCGGCTCCTCGACTGACTCTCTGGCCGTTGTCGCATTCTATTGTCTTTTGCTAGGCACACGTGTTCTGCAGACGCTCCTAGCCAGGGTCACGTAGGTCTTTTCTACGAAACGATGCACTTGAAAAGACCGATGACACATTGATGGACCCGACGGCGCCTCGGCTCTCGCGACATTGTTCATGATTCGCCCGATATCTCTTAGGCTTTTCGTCCACGATACTACATATACTTGTCACCTAAGTGTCGAAAGTACTCTTCCCACATTTGTGTTGTCATTTTCTGACGCGGTGGTACATATACTGCTGACAACGGCTTCTTTCTCTTTGGCAGTGCGCTGAAGGAGTTTCGGAATGTGATTTCTTGTAGCCATTGTTGTCTTTCTGCTTCGATATCTTTCCTAACGTTTGTGTTTGGTGTTATTTTTCGTTTTTTGTTACAACTTACCACCTTCCAGCTTTCATCCTGGTAGGTTAGTTCGATACTGGTTTTATTCTCTTCATTCTTTTCTATTGGTTCCATTTCAACTTCGTTTGTAGCTGAGCATTCCTGTTCTTCGTTTATTGATTGGCTTGGTTTTGAAATGTTTGTTGTTTTTTTGATGTAGTATGTTTCGTCTTTACTAATTATTTTTATCAGTGGAATGTGACTTTGCATTTCAGATTTGATAATAGTCTTTTTAGTAAAAGACACGGATTTCCACCATTTGGCGATGAGCGTTGACGTTCGTAACTTCCTTTTCGCCACTTGCCGCACTTTCGGCGAAGCAGCTTTACACGTCCGTTTAGCTTGGCTGCTCGGACAGAACTGTCTACGAGAAGAAGATGGACCAAAACGTCTAAAATGAGTCAAACTAACACTAGTAGTAATCATTTTATGTGAAAAGTACGAAACTCTTTGTTCGACGAATTGATATTTCACAAATATGTTCTACGTTGAATTTTCTACAGAAAAAGACTCTGTATTCAAATTAATCGATATTAACAATAAAGCACGATGACAAAATTACAATTCATTTTTAGGTCTTTTATCTTCGTAGTTAAAGTTATTATTTTTTCCTTTTCAAAATTACGTATAAATGTTCGATGAATAAGTCCATGAAAAGGACGTTTGTAATATTCGTAGAATCCATGAATTTTTAGTCTTCTTAAAAAGTTTACCGTTTATAGGATGGACAGAAGTATTAATTCAGTTAGAGAAAGCCATTGATTTATAAACTGTATGCATTAAAATTGTTCTTATTCTCATAATACTCTCATACTAAATTCTTATTTTCGTGCTGCCTGCTTAATGTCACCTCTCGGTCGAATACTATTTGTTATTTTGATATACAGCGTAACCTCGATTATACATTACGTACATACATCATCCGAACGTTCTATCATCAGAATATACGTATATACGAATATACCTATATACCTATATACATGTTTAATACACATAGTATTTATTTCCCCCTATCAAAATTGTCGACGACAACAACTGTCGAAATAAAATCTCGTCTCAACATTTCAGTGCGGTATCTACAGTCGAAACGTTTCAAACAGTAATGACGTCAAAACGAACATCGATACATTTGACAATTGCCGAAAAATTCGATATCCTTGAGATGAGAAAAAGATGTGAATCTCGACAATCTGCAATGGAGAAGTACGGTATTTCACAAACCACCTTGAAGCGTATATATGCACAAAGCGAAAGGATTAAAAAACAATTCGAAAGCAGTAAGGAACTTAGCCGTGACACAAAACGTTTAATACGACGTACATTTGATGTAGATAGAGTTATTCACCAATGGTATTTACGATGTAAGGAAAGAAACGTACAAATCACAGAAGCAGACCTACAGGGAAGAGCTCTAGAAATTAATATGAAATTACACGGACATCCTAGTTTTAGAGCCGGTCGCGCTTGGCTCCTAGGCTTTAAAGAACGTTTCAATATTACTAATGCGGATATCAGAGAAACTGTTCCATTCGATACTGAAAGCGCTGCAGCGGAAGCCTTTGCAGTTGACTTTAACAGATTACTGCATGAACGTCAGATCGCATTGAAGAACGTTTACAATGTCGTTTACACAACAATAATGTGGAAAATAGTACCAGAAAGAACTTGTATTATGGACCGTGCGAAATCGACAGGAAACCTGGAAATGTGCGAAGATTACGTTACTGCACTTTTTTGTGTAAATGCTACCGGATGTCGCAAGTTGCCGGTACTACTAATCGGTACCGAACCGGATGTTCACGTTTTATACAATTACGATACAGAAGATTTCTCAGCTATCTACAAATAAAAAGCCAATGCTTGCATGGACAGTGCCATTTTCAAAGACTGGTACGAAAATCTTTTCTTAGAATTAGTCAAAGCAAGACAACGGGAGAACGCTCCCACGGAGCAACATTTGTTGTTACTCGATAATGCCATGTCACTTCACAATCTCGACGATCTTCACGATTTAGATCGTTCCGTTACAGTTATGTCTCTCCCAGTTAACGTATCACCACTCCGTCAACCAATGAATCGTGGTATAATATCATGTTTCAAGCGAAAGTACCGAATAGAATTACTGAAAACAGCGATGCCAATAACTGTTGGCGGCACGGAGGAAGATATAATAGAAGTACATAAAGAAATATCCATGTGGGATTGCTGCCGCATTGTACATGATGCTTGGTTAAGTGTCGAGGATGCAATACTGACAAACTCGTGGGACAGACTTTTGACGGTGAGAAATGTGCAGAGTATAGAAGTCACAGAAAAATGGGAAGCTGAAATAAACGATGTACTTGGAATGCTGATAGATTTACCTGGATGCAAAGAGTGCGAAGAAATAGATGTGTTTAACTGGTTTTCTATTGAGAACCAATATAATATAGTCCAGAAGAAATGTGTCGAAGAAGTTCTTCAAGAATTTAAAGACAATCCAGTGAACATAAATATTATAGACGGTGAAGCTGGACCTTCTCGTGCGAAGCTCTCAAAAAGGAGCTAACGTGATTTGAAACACAAAATGAAAGCAACTCGGTGGAATTGCTTCTATTAAAACGCGTGTATTAGAAAATGTGTTAAGAAATATAATATGATTTAGCGATAAGTAATTGTGGAACCCGTATGATTTTATGTAGCGTCCAATTGTTTCCTTGTAGCATTTGGTTTGCTATACAGAAAAAGCCGTTTTCTATCATTCAAACACATTTATCATTATTAGTTCCGATAATCAAGATTGTACTATGTATGGAAGACAAGGAAAGACGCGCAATGTTATTCTTGTATTTACGTTCTCTTTGAACTTTATACTTTGAATTTGGCAAATTAGAGTTTAAGTAATTGTTAAATTAAATGTTTATTGGGAATATAGAGATGTATCGATGAATGTATAAAACAAGTATATTATCGAACAAATAAATGATGATGACCTTAAAATAATATTTAAAAAATGTCTTCTAGCAAAAACATTATCTACCAAATAGTATAACCTTGCCCTGCGTAGTTCTTTTCATAATATTAATAACGAAGTTATTTAGGTGCCCCGATTTGTGTATCCCATTCTGTAGATCAGCGGATATTTATCAGTGCGAGTACCTACCAAATCCGGTAGGTACACGACTAATCAGTGCAAAACTTGAATTGGAACTAAATTTATATTGATAAAATTATATGATATAGAAACATATACATTCACACAAATGGGCTTCTTTTTCTCTTCCTTCTTTCTCGCATTCTTCGTAATTTGTCTTATTAAACGAAAAGGAACATGTAATTGTAAGTAATTCACTAAATGTAATTATTAAGAATGGCGACCTCGACGATGTATATGACTTTGAAGTACGTTAAAGAAAGTAAAAGTCAAAAGAAACTAATAACTATTATTTCGTAGATTTACGATATACTAAATATACGCTATTAAATAAGCAGTAGCGTTGGACTACATCATTAACCGAAATGTTGATACAGGTACTCGTTAACATATGTCTCTAAAATATTTATATCTGCTTAAAAGAAAGTAGTAGGGCTAATATTTCTTTATAAGGAACTACATCAATCAATGCATCGAAAAATGTAATTTTATTTTGAGAAATGTATATAACCTTCTTCTTATCTCAACACCCATATCTGTCTATATTCTGCCTACATCATACTATATATCACTGTATCTATATCTCCCTTATATGTTCTTGAACACAATTTTCTTCTGCATTGTTTCGGGCCGACATTATTCGTCCAAATTAACCGTGTCAGTTAAAAGTATTTACAATTATGTTCAATAAATACGAAGAAGGTATCAATTCTATTTACATTTCTAAATTTTTAAAAGTATTAATCGCGAAATATTGGTTGATAAATCTGTATTTTAGAACCAGGTCTATATTTGCAGAAATGTAGTTATACGTACTCAAACTCCTTTATCAGATTGTTACATCAGAATAATACATGTTAAATGATAAATATTTAACATATACATCATACATACATATCATACATAATCATATCATTATCATAGATAAATAATCTGTATAATCACCATAATCATTCATTGTTAGAAATTGTGAAAGAAAGACTCTTTGTCACATTTAACACTAAACCTACCAGTGTTGGATAGATTGACCGATTTCAAGCTTTTACACAAATTTAACCATACTTAAACGTTATCATATCACTTCATAATTTCAGAATTTACCTAAAACATGCATAGAATATATTTTCCGTATTTACTTCTAGTTTGTTTTTTTTTTTTTTTTCTTTACTAACAATGTTCGATCGTTCGCGGAGAGACGCGATCGCGAGGAAGCGCGCTAACGGGAATCGTAAATTCCCGTTACGACTAGATAATCGGCGCCACGAAATAATCGATCCGATATTTCGTTTTGGATAATAGAGGTGGTTGAACTGATTATAACACTGAAGTAACAGATCGCAATATACACCTTATTCAACAAGTTTGTGGACATAGACAGTTACGCTCGGTGTGTATAGATATAAGTTAAACAGGTGACTGATCTGAGGCTGATAAACCAATCCAACACATTGACTGGTTAACGCATAAAAAACCAGTCAAGGGATGTTGACTGATCTAAAGATGGAAAACCAGCGAAATTCGGTGACGATGCTGACGCAGAGAAAACCTGTTGCTGGATGTTGCTCGTCCCATCACTGGTCACTTGCGGGTAGAAATCCCGCGAAAAATGGGAAAACTCACGTTTCTTCACTGATGGAGCAATAACCATAAGGAACGTCTCGACTTGAATATATTTTAATACGATATTTAATACGATTAATTGTATATTTTAATTTTGAAGGCCCTAACGGTAAAATAGAAATGTTTAGTTTTATTACAGTTCCTTAGGATTATTGCGGTCCGACTAATTATATTTGCACAGCTAGTGGTCGCCTCGACCAAGGGATGGATTCCGGGTTACGCGCAGAGTCACCGGATGTAACTCCGGTGTGCACGCAGCAGGTGATAGTAGTGGTGCCAGCTGCATATTTTCCCAAAGATAATTCTAATTTAAATTTAAGAACGGGTCCTATCATAGCCACGGCAAGAATTCTTAATAGGATTGAGAAATGCTATAGATGTCATCTAATAGGGCATTCAACGAGTCAGTGTAAAGCGATCAAACCTGGCAAGGAAATATGCAGAAGATGTGGAGATAAAGACCACAATATGTCAAACTGCAACAACGAGCCGTGCTGCGCGATGTGTAGCACCCGTAAACTAAACAACACAAGGCATGTCACAGGCTCATTGGCGTGCCCTACGTACAGATTGAGTGTGAAGCAGGGTTAAAATTAAGATCTTGCAGACTAACCTGAATAGGTGCAAACTGGCACAAGACTTAATGTACCAGTACGCTTGCGAGTACCGAGTAGATGCGGTTGTCATCTCAGAATCGTATAGGCAGTAAGCGTACTGCTTTAACGATGCGAAAAATGACACCTCCATTTGGATTCCGCTGTTCAATGGCAGGTTTCCTAACGAAGATACATTAATTAATAAGAATGGAATAGTGGGCCTGGTAATTAACAATTGCTTTCCCATAAGTGAGAATTGCTCGCTCAACATCAACAGAAATGAGTTTAATAAACACGTTAATAAATAATCTGAGGAAAGACAGTAGGGAACATCATAAAATCAATACGGCGGGAGATTTTAATGCAAAAACGATGGCTTGTGGAGGAATTAAGACAGACAAGAGGGGCATAACATTAATGGAAGTGTTATGCAAGCATGGTCTGTTTGCAATTAGACTGAGACAAAAATACACATACATTAGGAATGGGAGAATTAGTTGCTCGGATGTAATCAGTGCAGATAATCATACGACTAATATACACAAAAATAATAAAGTCTTAAGAAATTATTCAACCTTCGACCGTTACTATATTTTACACAAATTCAAAACGAGGATAAGCAGTAGCAAATTTAATTATTTTAAATTTTCTACGGAGGAATTTGAACCCGAAGACTTTATTAAAAAATTTGACGATATAGTAAACAATAAAGAATTTTTTAAGAACAACAACGAAGCCGTAATAGGGAATATTTTCAAGACAGTAACGGGGAAACTTGCGAGACAAGTCTGAAAAAGATTAGGATTCCAACAGGAAATAAGAAGGAAACTATTGGTGGTGTTTTCGACCGTTCGCGGAGAGACGCTATCGCGAGATATCACGTCACCTAGAGTCGTAAATTCCCGTTACGATTAAATAACCGCCGCCACCAACTGATCGATCCCCTGATTTCTGTTACGATAATAGGGGTGGTTCAATTGAGATTACACTGAATTAACAGGTCTAAATTAATGCTTACTCCAACAACTTTGTAATGAAGGTAATTACACTGATGCGTATGTACAAGTAAGTGAATGATTGAATTAAAGATAGAAACCCGGTAATAACATGTTGATTGTTCTAACGATGAAGAATAAGTAACTCAAAGTGGCGATACTGTGTCGGAGGAAAGCTGGTGATGGGTGTGTCAAACGCAAGGGGCCATCGGATTTGTTGATTACAATTTTGGTTGGGAAAGTGAGGGCAGTGGACATTGCTTCTGGTTGGATAAAAGAAGGTTGGTGGACTAGAAAGGGTCTTAGCCGCCCTCGATAGAAAGTTGCTAGTGGGATGTGTCATACGTGAGAAAAACTAACTTTCCCGTGTCTTTCCGTAGTAAACAATAAGCTTTAGAAACGATTCAGTAAACAGATGAATGTTCGGTCTGAAGGACCTTAGCTAGCGAATTCCTGATATTTACGATGAGTCCTTAAGACTATTGAGGGTACGCAGTAAGGATGAGCGGATATCTGGTTCCCATCTTGCCCGCGGTATGTAGCCTGGTCTGGGTAGAGCGTCGCCCGACGTAACAGGTGGAATAATGAAATCAGAGAACTTAGGAAGAAAAAATAGATTCGAAAAGAAGGGCCATGAGAGTGTCACGTAATAAATGACGAGGTTATATATAAATTAAAAAAAGGCGGATGAACAATAGCCCGTTCGTATACTTTATTCACAAGGTGAAGTTATGCTTCAATCGCAAAGTACAGACTGACTTACTGACTAAAGCACTGGGATCTTTACCTCCTCACTATGATTCACATATCTCTCGGGTGGGAGTCCAGCTACTGTCTATTCTCAGCGCTATAGCATGCCCAGGTGTGTTATATGCATATCCTGAGGTCGGCGGATTCCTGGCTTCTGTGCGACGTTATACTCCCCCCTTCGTAGAGTGAACTTAGTCCTCTAAGTTGTTGAGTTTCTCCAGAATCCATGGATGAAGTTTGGCCTTGGGCGGTGTTGATAATGCAAAACATACTCTTGATTCTCTTTCTGTTCCAGGTTATGCAGGTAATTTCGGTGTGTAAATGTTTATAGGGGCGGAAGGTGTTGCAATGCTAACGTTAGGTGTGTTACTAACAGTGTTTTTCTTAATTTTACAGCAAAATATGTGAATACATAGTTTTGACAGTCCAATCTTGTTAATCAGATACAAGCATATGAGTGCAATGGATATATATCCTATTATTTGCAACGTAGTGGGACCCCAAGTTTTAATTTGTGTCATTCTGTGCGAAAAAGTTAATTGATTGGCTCTATCTTGTATTTCATTCAAGGTATCAGTATAACCGTTTAGGTTGCTCATTACTTTAGGAGTTTTTTCTGAGGTATCAAGCATTGAGGATAAATTTATGTCACTAGTTATATTTATAATTTTGATCTTAATATCGTAAGAAATGCTCTTGGGATTGCCACTGATTCTCATATGGTTGTCTCCATACAATATATCTGTCGGGTTTACATTAGAATTAGGGTTAGGGGCGTGAAACGAATCTTCGTTTGGGTTACACGTTGTCGTTATGCAATGGAGAAGACATTGACTAGTGCAAATACGATTATTATAGAACCGGACAAGTAACCGCGGTAGTTAGGTGCTCGAGAAACTAATGACAATGATCCTAGGTTCAATAACGAATCCGCGGTCGACGGGATGATAGATGAACGTACTCACAAAATCTAAGTCGGACGCGTAATATTCACTAGTCGTAAGGAGTTACTCCTTTCATCAATGAGATCGCGAGAAAGAATGTCTTTCGCGTCCCGATCATGCCACAGAGGTAAACTATAATGGGGTGTGTCTAAGGACACGAGATCATCGGATTCGTCGAGAAAAGCCTTCGTTCAGAAAGTAAGGGAAATTGGCGTTGCTAATTGGTCAATCTCCATATCGGTGGTTAGAAAAAGATGCTAGCCGCCCTCGAGGGAAAGTTGCTAGTGGGAGACGCCGCTCGTTGAAAAATATGTCTCCTCTATCTTCCCGTAGTTGGGACAAAGACTGTTTGTCTGTTTGAAGGACTTTAGTTAACTAAACCTTAAGATTTATAACGGGCCCTCGAGCTAGCCGAACATGTACTGCGGAGACGCATCGACATCTGGCAATCATCTTACTCGAAGAATAGGGTCTGCGTGTGGCGAGCCACAGGACAGAAACCGTTGGAATGTTTACTGTCGCGTGTCGCCACGAATATTTCTTTTAAGGAGAGCTATAGAATTACTCCATAACTTTGTTAGACAAAGCGTTCATCCCGTGACCGCGGCTGCGTTCGGCGACTGACTGTCGCCTCGAGCCCAAGCTCATTATCACAATTCTCGAATAATTACAATCGGGTTGAATAACTACAATTGTTTGATTACAGCTATAGTAGACTCTAGGTTACAATGTTGCGGGATTATCCAAAATTCCAAAGGCTCCGGTGTTCTTTTCATCTCCGACATATCTATAGTTATCTTAGTTTTCATCAGAGAGGGCTGCTTGAGTTTGACAATTTGATGTCATTCCTTAGAGAATATATTGAGTTCTATTGGTCTTTCTGGTGTAGCTATGTAGCGATTTTCGTTTTTGAGTGGTATAAAAGTTATTTTTACGATCTTATAGACTGTCTTTTTTTTATTTATTAAAATTGCAATCAATTTTCACGTTGAGAGTTTTCAGTAATTTTTCTGGCGTGGCGCAGTAACACATGGCTAATTATTTATAATCAGTTAATACTTGTTATAGATAAGTATAATTTGTACGTAAGTATTGTAAATAAGTAGATGTTACTTAATTTAAATAACTAGTTGAATCTGTCGTTTAGGTCTAGCGGGTAGTGTCTCTACAGCCTGCGAATCTGGTCCGTCGTATCAAGTAGTGCACTGATTAGGGGATTTCGGTGTTTGTTGACTCTTTTGCTATATCTGTCGCTATATTTTGCAATTTCCTCTATGACTGTGGGTATCTTGAAGTCGCGATGTGTTAGTTAATTGGTGACATACCAGGGTACATTTAATAATGTATCTTAGCGTTTCCGATTGGAAGCGTTGAAGTATTTCAATGTTGGAATTACTAGTGTTCCCCATAGTTGGATTTCGTAGGTCCAGACAGGTTTTATTACGGTCTTATAGAGAGTAATTTTATTCTGTGTGTTGAGTTTGGATCGTTGGCCAGTGAGCCAATAGAATTTCTTGAGTTTGTCCTTGAGTTGCTTTGTTTTGTCTGTGATGTGACTTTTCAAAGTCAGCCTCCTGTCCAGGGCCATGCCCAGGCTTCTGACTGAGTCCTTGCTAGGAATTATTGTGTTGTTAATGGTGAATGGTTTTCGGAGCGCGAAGGTTACATGTGAGGATTTTTTTTCGTTAATTTTGAAACCCCATTTATGAAACTACCTTTCCATGAAGTCGAGACATCGCTGGAGAGTGGATGAGGCAATTACCGGGTCTGCGTGGGTAGCTAATAGCGCTCTGTCGTCAGCAAATGTTGCTATTGCTATCTCGTTTGGTATGAGGCGGATGAAAAGAGAGAGAGTGCGTTTCGTCCCGGGACTACCGGTGGACTCGTCAGTAAGGCTATGCCCGGTAGTCCCTGCCTTAGACGTAGAGGGAGTCTCGCTAGGTGCGGTATTTATATCAATCGCTCGTATATTCGACCGCTAGCGAGTTAGACAGACAGACTCGTTGTCGTCGTAGCCCTCTAGTGTTATCGGTTGGTACCCGCGGATCGCCCGGGAGGTGTTGCGCCGCGTTGATGCCTCGTCCTGGCAGCGTCCTGTTGATACCGATCCGCCACACAGCCTCCCCCCAGCGCTATAGCGTGACCCCAAAGCTATATAGCGCGATACAAGTTAGAGGGAATGGCTCGTCGTCGAATATGGAAGGCTGATCGTCGTGGGGACGAGGTGGTTGTCTCCTCCTCTGACGTGCTGCTGGAGGCGATGCCCATGAACTGTTGCAATGGCTACATCACCTCCCGGCTTGGTCGTCGTCTCGTATCCGGTCACCTGCTTGGCGTGTTCGTCGTCGGTGGTTGGCTCCTTTCCTGACTCCTTCTCCAAAGGTGCGTGTTCGTTGTCGGTGGTCACCAATGAGGCGGATGAAAAGAGAGAGAGAGTGCGTTTCGTCCCGGGACTACCGGTGGACTCGTCAGTAAGGCTATGCCCGGTAGTCCCTGCCTTAGACGTAGAGGGAGTCTCGCTAGGTGCGGTATTTATATCAATCGCTCGTATATTCGACCGCTAGCGAGTTAGACAGACAGACTCGTTGTCGTCTTAGCCCTCTAGTGTTGGCGGTTGGTACCCGCGGATCGCCCGGGAGGTGTTGCGCCGCGTTGATGCCTCGTCCTGTCAGCGTCCTGTTGATACCGATCCGCCACAGGTATAAGTAAGTCGGCAGTGTAGATGGAGAACAGTAGGGGGTCGAGGACACTACCTTGGGGTATGCCGGATTGTATTGGGAATGTTGCGGAAGTGGCCTCTAGGCATTTAACCATAATTGTCTATTGGTTAGGGAGGATTTTAGGATGGAGTAGTAGGGGTGAGGTAGGATCTTTTTAAGCTTGTATAGTAGCCCTTCATGCCATACTTTGTCGAATGCCTGTTGGATGTCTAGGAATACCGCTGAGCAATATTTTTTCTTTTCAAGGGTTTGGCTGATCATGCGGGTTATGCGATGGATTTGCTCTACTGTTGAATGTTGTTTTCGATAGCCGAATTGGTGACCTGGGAGTGTTTTCAAATCCTCTAGGAGTGAAAGGAGTCGATTCGTTGGCATCTTCTCGAATAGTTTAGACAGGGTAGGTAGAAGACTAATTGGGCGATAGGAGCTAGTTTCATAAATCGGTTTTCCGGGTTTAGGAATGAGAGTAATCAGTAAGACTTTCCAGGCCTTAGGAAAGTATTCAAGGCGAAGAATTACGTTCAAAATCGATGTGATGAGTGCAATCCCTTTTATGGGGAGTTCCTTGATTGATTTACTGCCTATTAGGTCGTGCCCTGCTGCTTTCTTGGGATTTAGGCGACTGATTGTTTCTATAATCTCTGCAGAAGTGAAGGATTCAATAGGCGGGGACATTTGGAAGGGGGTGTGCAGGTATTCAGTAACGTCCGCGGCAGCTTTGGAGGAATGAGGTTTGAATACTTTAGCCAAGTATTTAGCAAACAGTTCGGCTTTTTCTATAGAGCTACGCGCCCATCCACCTTGCGGACGGCGGATTGGAGGGATTATTTGTGGGGGGCGCTGAGTTTCCTGGAAGCCTTCCATAGTGAGTAGTTGGAGTCGGCTGTGGGGGATAAACTGGCGAGATATTTTTGGAAACAGTCGTTTTTGTAATTTTTTATGGTTTTGGATAGCTTCCTAGTTGCGTCGTTTAGTTTGCGTTTGTTATCCGGTGTTCTATGGGTCTGCCATACTCTTCTTAGTCTACGTTTTTCTGCTTTTTTTTAAATATGTAATGGGGATATTCATTTTTGCTGATAGACGTCTTTGTTGGTGTGGAGAGGCGGATGGCGTTTATTATGCTCGTGTTTAAGTATTCCGTGGCTGCTTCCATTTCTTCCCTAGTTTTTAGTGGAGTTAAGGCTGAAGTTGTGTGAGTAAAGACTTCTCTAAAGAACTGCCAGTTGGTGTCTTGGTTGTGAATGGAGCCATTATGTGTATTCTCGATAATTGTTGAACTGACTGTTGCTATCACGGGGGAATGATCAGAAGAGAGATCAACCGAGGAGTTGATTTGGATGTATCTTGGCGAGATATTTTTAGTTATGAAGAAGGCAAGTAGGTCGGGTATTTTGTTAGTGTCAGTGGGCCAGTGCGTGGGTTCGTATGTGGTGAGGTAGTTGGCTATTATGCTGTTTAAGAGATTTTTGCCTCTTACCGTGACCAGTCTGCTGCCCCATTGAGTATGTTTGGCGTTATAGTCGCCTCCAGCTATGAATCTATTGCCCAGAGCGCCAAGGAATTTATCAAAGTCTTCTTTAGAAATGGAGTGTCTGGGAGGGCAGTATACTGCTGAAGTGGTGATTGTACCATGGCAGTCTTCTATTGCTACGTTTATTGCTTGGAGGTAGTCTTTCTGGAATGATGGAAGTTCGTAGTGCTTAATGCTGGCTTTGATAATAAATTCCGTGCTGCCGTGGGCCTTTCCACTGGGATGTTGGGTATGGTAGAAGTTATAACCGTTTATTTTCAGGTAATTTTTGTCGGTGAAGAGAATTTCAGATATGAGCATTACGTCTATTTGTTGTTGTTTTAAAGAGAGTTCTAGTTCGTATTTGTGTTGAGCTAGACCGTTGGCATTCCAAAGAGCTATTCGTCTTGGTTTTATTTTGTGTCGGGGCGTATTAATTTATACATGATGAGTGTTAATAATGATAGTAAGTTATTAATTTGTTCTGATTGTTTTTCGATTAGTTTTTCGAGTCTGGCGAAATTGTTCTTTTTTTGTGAACTGGGAACGCTGTTATGAGAATGGTCCCTATGGGTTTTCGGATTCTTTTGATTTCCTTGGACTGCTTGGGCATAGGACATTGAAGTAGTAGAGAATTTTTAAGGACTGGGTACTTGATTGGTTAACTCTTTTGCTTTGGGTTTAGGGTACTTATTTGTGTATAGGGTTTTGTAGGCAGAGCAACATTTATAGTTCGCAGAGTGGTTTCCTTGACAGAGGATGCACTTCGCAGGGGTTTCTAGAGATTTCGTGCACTGCTCAGTAGGGTGTATACCTGCACATTTAACGCAGCGGAAATTACGGTTGCAGTATTTCTGCGTGTGACCGTACCTTTTGCATCTTTTACATTGCACTATCTCTTTTTTTTATAAGAGGAGGTTCGAATTTGACTACTGAGTTCATTAATTGATTGATGTTATATATTTGTTTGTTATTTGGCTTTTGTTTTATGTCTATGAAAAATAAGGATAGCGTGTCTTTCGAGATTCTATGTCTTATGTTGCTTATGTTTGTTACTTCGTGGACTTGATCTAGGAGTTCGGACTTCAGTTCGTCCAAGTTAGTTGAGTGGTGGATGTTGCGTAGTACCACTCGGGAACGTCTCTTTTGCTTTAATTGATACGTGTGGAAATTTGCGTTAACGGTTTTTAGTAGCTTGCTTAGTTTCCTCAATGATTCTGGGTTGGTCGGCAGAATTTTGACTTGGTTATTGTTTATTTTAAGTTTGTAGTCTTCTTTGTTAATTTCTTTCTCAATGGACTACCATTGTGTGAATGTCGATGATGTCGTCAATGAAGGTAGGCGGGGGAGGGGGATTGTTGCGCGTATTTTGGTTTGTTGGTGTTTCGGCTGTGCCCATGGAGTTATTAGTGGATTCTAATATTGAGTATCTATTATAGGTGGTTACACCGCTTGTTGTCTGTACGTTTTGGCTAGTCATTGCGTTAGTTTTAACTATTTCTAGCTTACGCTTTTTGATGTTTTTCGTCTCGAATGTAAGGAGGGACATATTGCCCTTTCGCTACGGGGGAGGAAGAGCGGAGCAGTTGTAGTTTTGCTCAAGAGAGCCTGGTCGGGATACTTGGGCCATCATAGATCTAGTTAAGTCAATTTGAAGTAACTAGTCGAGAGACTATGATTCGGATCAGAGATCAGGAGCGTTGGATTTTCCACTGGTTAGTCATGAAACACTTGGGTTAAGTTTGCTTCGAAACACTTTCGACGGATGGGCGTGACGTGTTGTTTTACATCAGTTCTGCCCGAGCAGCTAAACGGACGTGTAAAACAGTGCTACAGAAATATTGCGGCAAGTGGGGAAGAAAAAGTTACCAGCGGCAAAGCCCATAGCTAAATGGTGCAAACCCGTGTCTTCTACTAAGAAGACTATAAGCAAATATAAATGAAAAAGCACATCTCACCAATAAAAATAATTAACAAAGACGAACAATACTACAGAAATAAAAGAACAAACATATCAAAACCAAGCCAACCAACGAACGAAGAACAGGAATGCTCAGTTACAAACGAAGTGGACATGGAAACAATACCAAACGAAGAAAATAATACCAATAACGAAACAATCCAACAGGATGAAAGCTGGAAGGTGGCGAGTTATAACAAGAAACGAAAATAACAAGTAATCCAGGTACAGAAAAGCAGCGATGGCTGCAAGAATTACCACTAAGAAACTCCTTCAGCTCACTTACGGAAGAAATAGACGACAACCCAACAACCAAAAACACGACTAAATCAACGCACACTACAAAACCACCACCAATATTTGTCGAGGCCCGGATAATAGACCTGCTTATTGATCGACTAAACATTATAGATGGGAAGGAAAGCTACATAATAAAACAAACAAAACTAGAACAAGTAAACATACAAACAAACACCCCAGAAAACTATAGGAAAGTGATAAAAGAATTAAAAGAAAAAAACGCTATATACCACACGTACCAGCTCAAAACGGAAAGGAGCTACAAAATAGTTATAAGAGGACTACATCCAAAAACTAACACAAAAAAACTAAGTGACGAATTAGCACAAATTGGCCACCAAACAAGAACAATAAACAATACGACGAGATACGATACGAAGCAACCACTACCTTTATTCATAATAGAACTGGAACCCAGAACCAACAACAAGGAAATCTACGAAATCAAAAGAATTATAAATACGATAGTAACAGTGTAACCACTACGCCACAAAAAAAGATATACCACAATGCATGCGGTGTCAACAATACGGACACACTAAAAATTATTGTAACAGAAGCGCGGCATGTGTTAAATGTGCTAAAAACCATCTAACAACACACTGTTCCTACATAGGGAAAATAAACGAAGTTAAATGCTATAACTGTAATGGAAACCACCCAGCCAGCTATAAAAGATGAGAAATTAGGAAACAACTACAACGTAAACTGTTTCCACCACATCGCAATAGATCAACCACAACAAAGTATAACGGATAATGAAGCAACATTGAAAGCACAAAATGAACAAAAAGCTATAAACAGTAACACAGATCCCCAAGGAAACCGAAGTTACGCGCCAGTAACCCAAAAAATAGACAAGCGACGCCCACAAACAAACAGAATCAAAGCAACAACACCGAAGACGTTACAGAAATCAAAGAACTACTAAAACAATCCATCGAAAACACCAAAATGCTAATAAAAATGATAAGCGAACAAAACGCAGTCCTCAGACAGCAAATGCAACAAATCACAGTCATGCTACAACTACTTACAAACATGCTGAGCAAAAAATAAAAAATAAAAATGGACATGCTTATCATAGCAGCCTGGAACTCTAACGGCCTACAACAAAGGGTCCTAGAAACTAAAACATTCATGTACAACAATAATACCGACATACTATTCGTATCAGAAACACACTTCACTACAAAAAGTTACATAAAAATACCGTACTGCACCATATATGACACCAAGCATCCCTCAGGAAAAGCACACGGAGGGACCGCAGTAGTAATAAGAAACGACATTCAACATCACTTACACAACCAAGTTAGTAAGGAACATATACAAGCAACCACCGTTACTGTACAAACTAGCAGCAACCATTTACAGTTGTCAGCAGTATATGTACCACCGCGACACAAAATTACATCGCAAATGTGGGAAGAATAGTTTCAACACTTAGGTGACAAGTGTATCGCAGCTGGAGACAACAACTCAAAGCACACACTATGGGGTTCAAGAATCACCACACCTCGAGGCAGAACCTTGGAAAAATACATTAGAAACAATAACCTCAATATATTATCCACAGGAAGACAGACATACTGCCCGACAGACCTGAGCAAAATACCTGGCCTACTTGATTTTGCAGTTACAAAGGGACTAAACGCAAATAAACTAAACATAGGACCCAGCCTTGAGCTTACCTCCGATCATACACCCATAATAATTACATACAGAAAAAAACCAATACTTTACAGCAATTCAGAGACACTATGCAATAAAACCACCAAATGGCAAACATTTAAAGAAATAATTGAGAGCAAAATCAACTGCAACATCCCATTGTAAACACCTGAACACATCGATCAAGCAGTAACAACATTTATAGAAACTATTCAAGAAGCAGCATGGGCAACCACTATACATGAATCAACCAACAGACAAACAAAAATAATTCCACCAGACATACTTGAAAAAATTAGAGAAAAAAGAAAAGCGAAAGCAAAGTGTCAAAAACATAGAACACGAGAAAACAAAAAATACCTAAACAAACTTGCGAAGGAAATAAAAAACAAAATAAAAGAGCACAACAATAACGAATTCACAAAATTCATAGAGTCACAATCTGCACATGAGAACTACAACTACTCCCTATGGAAAGCCACAAAAGAAATAAAGGAAACAATAAAACTGGTCCCAGCAATCAGAAGAGCAGATAACACATGGGCAAGAAGCAACGAAGGACAAGCTGAAGAATTTTCCAATTACCTATGCAACACATTTACACCACACAATATCAACAACAGCAACCACAATAGTCATACGGACGAGGATGCTCTAACCACTAGTACATCAACTGACAAACACTACACCATACCTAAAACAACAGCACAAGAAATTAGAAACATAATCGAGAAAACAAAAAATAATAATGCACCAGGAATCGACCTAATCAATAGCAAAATTTTGAAAAACCTTCCGCCAAAAGCGATAAGACAAGTCACAATAATATTTAACGCAATACTAAGAATTCAATACTTTCCTAAACTTTGGAAACTGGTACAGATCATGATGTTACCTAAACCAGGCAAAGGCCCACATCAAACTACATCATACAGGCCAATATCATTACTTCCTGTGTTCTCTAAAATACTAGAGAAAGTAACTAACGACCGCATAAAACCAATAATAAAGAAGGAAAAATTAATACCGGATCACCAACTCGGATTCCGAAACAAACACTCCATTATAGAGCAAATGCACAGAATGGTCAACGAAACAATACTAGCGCTAGAAAACAAGCAATACTGTACAGCCCTCTCTATGGACATAGAGAAAGCATTCGACAAAATAAACCAAGAAAGCCTTCTACAAACAATCAGGAAACAATTCCCGGAGCAAATATACCAATTAATAAAATCTTACTTAAGCAGCAGAACCTTCGTAATAAAACTCAAGGACACATGCTCCGAAGTCAGAGACATCAAGGCAGCATACCAACAACTACCTATAGCAAAATACTAACATTCGCGGGTGACACAGCGGTACTAGTCAGGCACACTAACCCTGTAACAGCAGTCACATTACTACAAGAACATATCACAAAAATAGAAAAGTGACTACAAGTTAAACAAATTAAAGCAAACCGCAGTAAATGCAACCATATTACATTCACACTGCGATAACAGGTACCACTAAACATCTTCCTTAACGGCACGAACATAATACAAACAAGGCAAGTCAAATACCTAGGGCTCCACATAGATACACAACTCACATGGAAACAGCATATCAAATCAATAACAGGCAAAATACAGACGGCAAGGAAACAAATGCATTGGCTAACAAGTCGAAAATCCAAACTAAGTATTGAAAATAAATTAAAAATATACAAAATGATCATAAAACCAATCTGGACGTACGGAATACACTATGGAGAACAGCAGCAATGAGCCATATGAGCAAAATAGAGACAATGCAAGCTAAAATTCTTAGAACAATAGTAAACGCCCCACGGTACGTTAGAAACGAGAACATTCGGAAAGACCTGGGAATACCAACGGTCAAGGAGGAGATTAGCAGATGTGCAAGAAGGTACAGAGAAAGAATATGCAACGCACGCGAACCGGCTGGCAGCGGAAACGATCAACACATCAAGCATAGAAAGAAGACTAAAAAGGAAACACCCAACAGATCTCACAAAGGATATAACAAACCTGACAAACACGAAGATGGTACCCCGCTGGGGATAGCCACCCACATGATAACCAAACAGCCAAAAAATTCTACCAAATGTCCAAATCGGACAAATTGTAAATGTAAACAACTAAATAAAAAAAAAACTTGTTGTTTTACGAACTTCACAGAGCACTAGACACACGTCTGCACGCTTCGGCACTCAACAGCGAACTGATCAGATAAATGAAACAAGAAGTTCAAAAAGCAATAATTATTAACAGAATTCAGAACAAAATCATTAACATGGTTATCTTATAAGAATATAAAATCTAATTATAAAGGTATTCTACATTATGCAACATATTTTCACCATGTGTATCACTGATGCAGTAATATTTTTTTCATTCTTTCCAAATAAAATAAAATTTTCAGAAAGTAACTAATTTTAAAACAAAACATTTGATTATATTACACATATTAAAAAATATTGATTTTTGAGTGTTCCGGTCATGAACTAATTATAGTAAATGATTTTGTTCAGTCATTAGTAACCATTATTGATAGCACAATTTGTTTCTAAATACACATAAACATTCAGCGATGAAAACATTTCTTTGCGAAAGAAAATAAATTCATGGAAAGAGCGACATAACCTTTATATGAAAAACTATAACCAATAGGTTCAATTAAAACTAAAATATAAATATCACTGCCATCACTCTTACATGAAGATAAACGAACAAGTAACCAAAGAAATTATCATTAAAGAACGTGGCTGTAAAATTGTGTATTCTATGCAAATATACCAAAGACCAAAAATGTAATAAAAATCACAAGACCACATAAATAAGAATAATCTATCTACTTGCTATATGATCCACCATATAGCGGAAATAAAGTTTTTCGATTAGAATAATGTTGTGGAAAATGTTAGGTTGATATGATCACTAGTTCCTTCATGCAGAGTTGGTACGATTACTAACGACGCTCTTTTGTTTTCCCGTCCGCCACGTGTTAATTATCAAAGAATATCCGATGTGTTGTAATGGCTGTACATGGTGGTGAAATACAGAGTATACAGAACGAAGTCTATGTGAATCAATTAAATATCGAACCTCAAAACGTATTTAATAACAAATAATTCATACAAAGTTTTCAATTTATGAACCTATAAAATTTTTACAGAAACTTCACAAATTTGTTTTCTAATAAACAAATTTTATTCTTCCCTTACCATTTATAACTAATAATAACTAATTCTTGGTAGATAATCACGTGCCATATGTACTCTGCTGCGTTTCGAATACGAATACGAAAATGTCACGTAAAATAACAAAATAAAAAAGAAATTTGAGGTGAAAAATAAAAAAAAGAAGCTTTATTTTTCTAACAACAACCCACTTTACAATCCACTTCCGAACTCTAGGCGTGACTTTCCAAGACTGAAGCTCTTACAATTTGACTTTCGATCGGATCCGATTACTTTCTTTTGTCATCCCTCAACATCCCCACCGTCCATGCATTTACTAGGCGTCAGCGACCGTTGCCACGTGCTCTTTCTTCTAGAACCTTCGGCGGAAGGACCGTTGGGATGTTGATGGTTCATTAGGCACTTCAGCGATATACATTGTCGCCGAGTGCCGCCACATCTTTATCTCCATCGTGAGTCCATTGGATTTGAAGTATGCCAGTCGTGGCAAACGCATGCTTAACCTTATGACGATGGAATAGTACCATTTGTTTTAGCATTATAAACAGATCCTGCGTACGATCACTGCGCGAGGATTGACGGCAATAATATTTCAGTTTTAAAGCCAACTAAATAAATATCTCATAACGATTTCAATTATCATTCTTATACATTCATATGATATTTTTATACAAATATCATATGCCAGAATGTATAAAATACAGTGAGGAGCGAAATTGAACCAATGCAGTGTGATCTGTAGAATGTGATAATTTATTTACATATTGCAATAGGGAATGAAAGAAACGTAACATAACTTAAATATATTAATATACACTTAATGTATGGTAATAACACGTACAAATTTTACTGTATTCTATTTTATTCGTTGATTATATAGGTATTCTTCTGACTCGATTCCGCACCGCACGAAAAGGAGGTAAAAGGCTTTAAACGAACTTCATATTCTGTACATGAGCCCTTTGCACTTAAAACGGCTGCAATCCGTTTTAGCATATTTTCAACCAAATTTGTGTATACTTCTTAAAATATTTCATACCCTTGTTCTTCAATTCTATCTTATAATTTATTAAGATTACAAAGTAAGAAATCATATTTATCTTGTAACTTTTTTTCGATATCGCCCATAGATTTTCAATCGGATTCATGTTTGAGCTTTGGGCTGGCCAGTTCATAACTTTACATTTTTGCAATAATAACCACTTTTGCTATGTACACAATTCTACTATGTGTTTAGGACCTGGATCCTCTTGGAAATCGATATTTCATTCATCACTTGCCATATTTTCTAGTTTCTTGTAATTGTACGGTTTAAATTCCTTTGTACGTGTAGTGGTTCATTCTGCCATTAACACGGCCCAGCGATCCTAGGCTATACACTGTAGAACAACCTTACAGCATAATGGGTTAGAAACTATTAAGATTTTAGTATATATTTTTCTGAAAATTATTAATGTGAATAGAACTTATATAATAAATAGAACAAATTGGGTTGGTAATAAGGACAATTTGTTCGAACTTCTCTTCTGTAAATATATAGTTTTGACATAGTCAAAGTTACGTTCTATAAATATCCGAAAAGAAAAACTGTCTGTAAGATATTGTTATTCTATATATTTATACATTTATTGCACTAAACACTTAACCAGTGTTACCTACCAATTAAGCAAGGTTCTCTTTCTGTTTCTCTTTTTTTAAATCGTGCTGTTGGAAATTTTAACATTTGTATAGAGACTGCGTCTAAATATCGGTATATTTCCTAAAGTACAGCATGATCAAAACAAGTTTGGGAATTACAGCGCTTGTTAATTGTTAGGACGGTTATAGATGTGAGGTATCCTTACTTCTTTCCAAATTTACCAAATTTTCTGTATTTTATACGAGAAAAATTTAAGGGCAGGTGTACCCTTTCATAATATAATTTTTGTTGATGAAATATTAGGTTGGTTCTTGGTCAGGGTCTCGTGATTGGCACGAGACGCTGCGCATCGGTGAAATCGCAACGGCCTGCGCGACCCGTGCTGTACGCGGACTGGGCGTGAGGGTCTCCCCTGCGAAGTCGGAGGCAATTTGGTTTTACGACAAGAAAAGGCGAGAGACTCCACCGTCCCGCCTCTGCATAAACATGGCGGGTGAAACCGTCGGGGTGAGATCGCGGATGAAATACCTGGGTCTCGTCATCGACAGCCAGTGGAGGTTCGAGCCGCACTTCGACCCCCTGATTCCGAAGGTGTCGGCGGCGGCCAATGCCTTGTGCGGCCTGCTGCCGAACATCGGTGGAGCGGCAGTTGCGGTGCGCCGACTATGCGAGGGCGTCGTTCGCTCCCGAGTGATATGCGGGACCCAGGTATGGGCGGACGATCTGATGGCGAGTCGTCGCAGCATCCTGCTCCTCAGGAGGCTGCACAGTGTAACCGCCATCAGAATCATTAGGGGATACCGGACGATGTCCCACGCGTCTTCGACCGCTCTAGCCCCCCCCCCCCCAGTGGGATCCCGTCGGGCGCTAGCGCTGAAAAGGAGATACGGCCGCTGGAAAGTATGGGATCCGGGAGAAGATTTGACCGAGCAGGCGGCGCCAGATAACCTAGGAACCGCCGAGGAGCATGCGTGTGACCATTGGCGGTCTCAGTTGATCAACGAAGGAAGCGGACATCAACTCGTCCAGGTCGTCCTCCCAGTTAGGAGGCATGGAGGAGCCATCGTTGCCTCCCGCTCACATACAGGATGACCCAGGTGCTCACTGGACACGACGTGTTCGGCGAGTGCCTGAGAAAAATCGGACGGGAGACGACAGACATTTGTCACCACGGCGGAGAGAGCAGGTACACAGCGCAGCACACGCTGGAGTTCCGTCCGGCGTGGGAGCTGCCCCGATACACTCTGCGGCACGCTATAGGAGGAAGATTGACACCCTCAGCGATTGTAGAAGCGATGTTGAGAGGGTCACAGGAATACGAGGTTGTCCGCCTCTTCTGCGAACGAGTTATGCTCGCTAAGGAGCGAACAGAATGGGAGAAAAAAAAAACTCTCACCCTTGTAGGATAAGACGATGGAGGGGGATGACAGTCAGGCGGCCGAGGGCCGCTCCACTGCCATCCCCAACGGGACGCGACTAGCAGGGAGGATCGCAAGGGGTCGCGGGGAATGCACTTGTAGTAATTCGCAAAAGCCGAGACCGCGGGGTATTCTTGTCACACGCGTAGGCGGGCCATCGTGGAGTTTTAGTCGATAAGGGCTTGACAATGCTCTGCTGCTGCTTGCAGCGACGGAGTGTCCATGAGGATTTCTCCATATGCAAAAAAAGGAAGGTATGAAACTTATTGCTTATTTACCAGTTTCGCTGTTTCTTCAGAACATTGTATATAGATGTTCTTGCTACCAGAATTATTAAAAACATTTAATACTATAATGATGAAAAAGTACATGTATTTGGCTATTAATATTTGACAGCAACAAATTTACCGATCTATACAGCTATCTGAGAAATAGTTCATGCCCATTTAATGACCAAACATTTCAATTTAATAAATATGTCGGAGATAAGAGGGCACCGGTGCCTTCCCTCTGAAACCTCGGGAAAATCCATAAAAACATCGTAATTAAAATCTACAGTTGTAACTAAACGATCTAACCAATTGTATTTGTTTGAGACTTGTGACAATGAGCTTGGGCTCAAGGCGACAATTAGTCGCCGAACGTGGCCGCGGTCAACGGGACGAACTCTCCATCTAACAAAGGCATTGAGTAATCCTATAGCTCTCCTTAAAAGAAAGATTTGTAGCGGCACGTGGCAGTAAACATTCCAACGGTTTCTGTCCCGTAGCTTGCCACACGCAGATCCTATTCTCCGAGCAGGATGTTTACCAGATGTCGACGCGTCTCCACAGTACGTGATCGGCTAGCCCGAGGACCGTCATAAACACTAATATCTAGTTACCTAAAATCCTTCAACAGATACACAGTCTTTGTCCCAGTTACGGGAAGACAGGAGAGAACTATTTTTCCACGAACGACGTCTCCCACTAGCAACCCTCCCTCAAGGGCAGCTAGCATCCTTTTCTAACTACCGATGTGGAGATTGGCCAATTAGCAGCAACGTCAATTTCCCTTACTTTCCGAACGTAGGATGTCCCCGACGAATCCGATGATCTCGTGTCCTTAGACACAACCCGTCATAGTTTTCCTCTGGGGTATCACCGGGACGGAAAGTCATTCTCTCTTGCGGTCTCATCGACAAAAAGGATTAACTCCTTACGGTCAGCGAATATTAACACAGAATCCGACTTAGATTTTTGCGAGTGCGTACGACTACCGTCCCGTTGTCCGCGGATTCGTTATTGAACCTAGGATCATTGTCATTAGTCTCTCGAGTATCTAATTACCACGGTTACTTGTCCGGTTCTATGGTAATCGTATTTGCACTAGCCAATGTCTTCTCTATTGCATAACGACGACGTGTAATCCAAACGAAGATTCGCTTTACGCCCCTAACCCTAATTCTAATGTAAACCCGACAAATATAAGAATAATAAATAATAGATAGCGAATATAATTTTAAATAATGAACAATTCATTTAATTATAACCCATGACCCCTAATCCACACGATAAAGTGCTCTAGATTTATCGTTTCTGCTACAAAGGGCCATGAGAGGCAGACTTGATTCTGTGGCGGATTGGTCGTGGATAGATAATGTGAAATAAGGAGAGCGATAGACTGCTGTCGCAACCCGTCCAATATTTTTCGAATAAATAAATAAATTAATGTACAGCCGTATACGTGAGGCGTAAGTACAAAATATAAATCGCCGACTAAATTCGCGGAATAAATACTCGTTAATGCTCGTCTCGTAACTCGATAAATACTCGTGAGATACTCGGAGATACTCTGTAGATACAGTGCGATACTCGACGATACTGTTCGATACTCTGTCGCTTGCAGTCGCGTTCGTTTATTCATACTGGTCGGGGGAGAGTCGGAAAATTCACATTCCTCTTCATTCAACGGTTGCATGTAGCGGCGACATTGTTTTGCCCGGAGTTTGTGTATCATTACATTTCTGCGTCAAGGCTGAGTCAATATCCTGAGGCAATACTACAGCATGCGTCGCTCCCGACTCGCGTCGTCCTTTGACTCCTGTGCCGCTACAATTGCTTCTGTGCCGTGTGCATTATTTTGCAACAGGCCATAAAGAATTTTCCTGGACAGCATTGGCGACAGGGTAATCCTCGTTAGCCCTCACGAATGACAGAACATTATCCGATCAATTTTGCATCAGAAAACCAACAACGTGCATTCATGAAAAACAATGATTTTATGTGCATTTTGGCGAAACTGAAAAAAGGCTACATTCTCTATTTTGACTGATTTTGAAAAATATTATAGGAATCAATGTTTTGAACATAGCCTATATATGTGTCGGATTTACATTAGAATTACGGTTAGGGGCGTGAAACGCATCTTCATTTGGATTACACATTATCGTTATGGAATAGAGAAGACATTGACTGGTGCAAATACTATTATTACAGAATTTGACAAGTAACCGTGGTAATTAGATACTCGAGAAGCTAATAACAATGATCTTAGGTTCAATAACGAATCCGCGGTCAACGAGATAACAGGATGCGCTTTCTTCCAAAGCCCAAATCGTACTCGACTTGCTTGGCTACGATGGAAGTATAACTAAACTAACTGTTTGTTAAAACGTGGAATATCCACCGAGCGCAAAGACGTTAAGTAACTCGCTAATACGACCCCACGAGAGAATGACTTTCCGTCGCGATGACGCTGCAGAGGAAGACTATGATGGGATGTGTCTAAAGACACGAGATCATCGGATTCGTCGAGGATAGCCTTCGTTCAGAAAGTGAGGGAAATTGACGTTGCTGTTAATTTGGTCAATTTCCATGTCCGTGGTTAGAAAAAGATACTAGCCGCCCTCGAGGGAAAGCTGCACGTGTACTGCGGAAACGCATGGACATCTGGCAATCATCTTACTTGAAGAATAGCGTCTGCGTATGGCGAGTCACGGAACAGAAACCGTTGGAATGTTTAATGTCGAGTGCCGCTACGACTATGTCCTTTTAGGAACTATTACTCCATATCCTTGTTAGACAAAACGTTTATGACTTGACCGCGACTACGTTCGGCGACTGGTTGTCGCCTCGAGGCCAAGCTCATTATCACAAATCTCGAACAATTATAATCAGGTTAAATCATAAAGACTAAAATATTGGGAGTTTTCCAAAGAATTCCAAAGGAAGACCCCGTTGACCTTTCATCTCTGACATATTTAACTTACGCACGTTTAAATTACAAGGAAGGAATTAATCACTACGAGAAGAAGGTGGACCAAAACGTCTAAAATGAGTCAAACCAACACTAATAGTAATAATTTTATGTTTAAAGTATGGAACTCTTTGTTCGACAAATTCAAATTTCATAGATAGAACCCTTTTTTTTGTACGTGGAGAAATCCTCATGGACACTCCGCTGTTCTAATAATCGCGCATCAGCAGAGTACTGTCGGACTCCTACCGACTAGAACTCCACGATGACCATCCTACGCGTATGACAGGAGTGCTCCAGGAACCTCTTATGAATTAACTTCTGTTGCAGCCCCTTCCCGCGTCCTCTTGTTCGAGCCACTCCTAATAATTCCTGACTATTGAATTTGTGACAGGGGGGGCGGGCATTGCCTCTAGCGCTACCGCTCCTTCTAGTCGTGGTCCGTTGGGACGGCGATGGAGCGGCTCTAGGTCGCCTGACTGTCATCCCTTTTGCTCAGGTCTGTCGGCCAGTATGTCGGTCTTCCTGTGGATAGTATATTGAGGTTATTATTTCTAATGTATTTTTCCAAGGTTCTGCCTCGAGGTGTGGTGATTCTTGATCCCCATAGTGTCTGCTTTGAGTTATAGTCTCCAGCTGCAATATATTTGTCACCTAAGTGTCGAAAGTACTCTTCCCACATTTGTGTTGTCATTTTGTGTCGCGGTGGTACATATACTGCTGACAACGGTTTCTTTCTTCTTTGGCAGTGCGCTGAAGGAGTTTCGGAGTGTGATTTCTTGTAGCCATTGTTGTCTTTCTGCTTCGATATCTTTCCTAACGTTTGTGTTTGGTGTTATTTTTCGTTTTTTGTTACAACTTGCCACCTTCCAGCTTTCATCCTGGTAGATTAGTTCGATACTGGTTTTATTCACTTCATTCTTTTCTATTGGTTCCATTTCAATTTCGTTTATAGCTGAGCATTCCTGTTCTTCGTTTATTGATTGGCTTGGTTTTGAAATGTTTGTTGTTTTGTTTATGTAGTATGTTTCGTCTTTACTAATTATTTTTATCAGTGGAATGTGACTTTGCATTTTAGATTTGATAATAGTCTTTTTAGTAGATGACACGGATTTCCACCATTTGGCGATGAGCGTTGACGTTCGTAACTTCCTTTTCGCCACTTGCCGCACTTTCGGCGAAGCAGTTTTACACGTCCGTTTAGCTCGGCTGTTCGGACAGAACTGTCCACGAGAAGAAGATGGACCAAAACGTCTAAAATGAGTCAAACTAACACTAGTAATAATCATTTTATGTGAAAAGTACGAGACTCTTTGTTCGACGAATTCATACTTCACAAATATGTTCTACGTTGAATTTTCTACAGAAAAAGACTCTGTCTTTAAATTAACCGATATTAACAATAAAGCACGATGACAAAATTACAATTCATTTTTAAGTCTTTTATCTTCGTAGTTAAAGTTATTATTTTTTCCTTTTCAAAATTACGTAAAAATGTTCGATGAATAAATCCATGAAAAGGACGTTTGTAATATTCGTAGAATCCATGAATTTTTAGTCTTCTTAAAAAGATTACCGTTTATAGGATGGACAGAAGTATAATTTCAGTTATAGAAAACCATTGATTTATAAACTGCATTACAATTGTTCTTATTCTCATAATAATCTCATACTAGATTCTTATTTTCGTGCTGTCGGTTTAATGTCTCCTCTCGGTCGTATATTATTTTTATTATTTTGATATATAGCGTAATACTCGAATATACACATTACGTACATACATCATCCGAACGTTCTATCATCAGAATATTGTATAATTCTCTATTGTGTATTTCGTATACGTATATACGTATATACCTGTCGGAGATGAAAGGAAAACCGGAGCCTTCCCTTTGCAATTTTGAGGAAGTCTTCTAATGCTTTAGCCTAGATTTTATCATACCTGTAATTAAGCAATTGTCATTTGTAATTGTTTGATATTTGTGAAAGCGAAAGTTGGTTCGAGGTGACAACTGGTCGCCGAACGTAGCCACGATCACGGGATAAACGTTTTGCCTGACGAAGGTGTGGATCGGTTGTATTGTTCTCCCTAGAAATCACATAGAATTGTACTTTGGAGATGTCGATATAATGGGACACACGTTGTATTAGGAATCAAACTCCAGACAGAAACTGCCTAGCAACAGCGTTTGGATCTTTCTCGATGCTTCCAAAGAGTATACAACAAACTTTTGACAGAAACTGCCTGGCAACGACGATTGGCACCTTCTCGATGCCTCCAGCGAGCATATAACAAACAAATGCAGTCGTATAGCGAAAAAGATTTTCATCAGATATTCATCCGTGTGATCGCCTTGGAAAGTGATACATCGAGCAATTTATCGAGTGTCTCAGCAATCGTATTTTTGTGTTTAAAATTATTCTACGCATAGTAAAGAGTTAACCCGTTGACCGTGGATTCGTTTGAACCCTGGAACATTGTTAATAGCGTTAATTAAATTTATTGTTCGTAAAACCTATCAATCGTTTATCTCATTATTCGTTAAATTTATTATTCGTAAGAAATATTATTCGTTCCTCTTATTGTTCGTTAAAATTATTATTCTTTAATCTAATCATTAGTTAAACTTATAGTTTGTTAATCTTATCATTTATTAAACTTATTATTCATAATATTTTGTAAAATCTTGTTTATTCGCGTAAATATATTCAGTGTTTCGTAAAACAATGGCTAATTCAAACGAAGAATCGTTACGCGCCTTAAATTCTAATGATAACCCGACATACCTATATATCTATATACATGTTTGATACACGTAGTATTTATTTCCCCCATCAAAATTGTCAACGACAACAACTGTCGAAATAAAATCTCGTCTCAACATTTCAGTACTGTATTTACATTCGAAACGTTTCAAACAATAATGACGTCAAGGCGAATACCGTTATATTTGACAATTACTGATAAATACAATATTCTTATGATGAGAGATAGAGGTGAAATTCGACAAACCATAATGGAAAAGTACGGTGTTGCGCTCTCTACATTGCACACTATATATGTAAAAAGCGAAGAAATTACAAAACAATACGGGCTCATCATGGGTCTCACACGGCGACGTTTACAGAATGTAGATAAAGTTGTTTACCAATGGTACTTACGATGTAAGGAAAGAAAGGTACAAATAACAGGAGCAGACATACAGAGAGAAGCTCTAGAAATTAATGAGAAATTAAACGGACATCCTCGTTTTAAAGCCAGTACTACTTGGTTGTGAGGCTTTAAAGGACGTTACAATATTACTACTGCCTATATAAGGCAAAATATTCAAGCCGCAAATGAATTCACTACAGCGGAAGCCTTTAAAGCTCATTTCAACAGATTCCTGCAAGAAGGTGGGTTCACATTGAGGAACGTTTACAATGCCGTTTACACAACGGTAATGTGGAAAGCAGTATCAGAAAATTCTTGTATTTTTAATCGTGCAAAATCGACAGGAAACCTGGAAATGTGCGAAGATTACGTTACCGCACTTTTTTGTGCAAATGCTACCGGATGTCACACGGTGCCAGTACTAATAATTGGCAACCCGCAAAGTTCATCCGTTTTGAATACAGATATCTTCCCAACTATCTACAATGTAAACACCAAGGTTTGGATGGACAGTAGCATTTTCAAACAATGGTACAAAGAGTATTACTTAGAATCAATTAAAGAAAGACAACGGGAGAACGGAAGCGAGGACAAATATTTGTTGTTAGTAGATAATATTATGTCGCTTCACGATATCAATGATATCAATAATATAAATCCATTAGTAGAAGTTAAGTCTCCTCCACCGAACGCTGTAGCACTCAGTCAACCAATGAATTGTGGTATAATCACATGTTTCTAGCGAAAGTTCCGAATAGAATTACTGAAAACAATAAGGCCATTGTCTATCTACAATACGGAGGAAGAAGTGATAGACCTCTATAAAGAATTAAGCGTGTGGGATTTCTGCCGCTTTGTAAATGATGCTTGGACACTAATCGGCCATTCAATACTGGTAAACTCGTGGGACAACCTTTTAAGACCTATAGACATGCGGCGTACGCAATACACAGAAACATGGGATGCTGACATAAGTAACGCAGTTGAACTTCTGCATACATTACCTGGATGTGAACAGTGTCAGAATGTTCATGTGTTCCGTTGGTTTAATATGGATAACGGACATGATATAATCAAGAAGGTATGTACCAATGAAGCTCTTCGAGAATATAAAAACGATACTTTGTGTCCAGTGAACATAAATATTATAGACGATGAAGCTGGACCTTCTCGTGCGAAGCTCTCAAAAAGGAGCTAACGTGGCTTGAAACACAAAATGAAAGTAACTCGGTGGAATTGCTTCTATTAAAACGCGTGTATTAAAAAATGTGTTAAGAAATATAATATGATTTAGCGATAAGTAATTGCGGAACCCGTATGATTTTATGTAGCGTTCAACTGTTTCCTTGTAGCATTTGGTTTGACGTACAGAAAAAACTGTTTTCTATAATTCAAACACATTTATCATTATTAGTTCCAATAATCAAGATTCTACTATGTATGGAAGACAAGGAAAGACGCGCAATGTTCTTCTTGTATTTACGTTCTCTTTGAACTTTATACTTTGAATTTGGCAAATTAGAGTTAAAGTAATTGTTAAATTAAATGTTTATTGGGAATATAGAGATGGATCGATGAATGTATTTGTTTTTTCGACCAATTGCGGTGAGACGTAGTCGCGAGGAGAGACGTCAACGGGAGTCGTAAATTCCCGTTACGATTATAACAATCGACACCACGAATTGATCGATCCCCTGATTTCCGTTGAGATAATAGGGGTGATTGAGTTTGTATAACACTGTGATTCACAGAATTATAAATTATATATTTCCAGCACTTAGATTACACTGATGAGCATAGATAAATAGATAATCACTTATCGCACGAAGATAAGATAGATATGTAGGTTAGAGCAGGACTCTTATAATTGGATTTAGTGTATTAGGGGACGTAGCATTATAATATATTTAGTAGCTGAGATGTATGCTCGACAATACCGAGAACCGACTCTCGCGTTATGCTTAGACTGCCCCGATAGGCATTAACTTTAGACTTAGTAGTTGACTTTTCCAACGATGTAGAAGAAGTGAAGTTGAGTGACGACGCTGTGTCGGAGGAAAACTAGTGATGGGTGTGTCTAGCGCACGGGGCCATCGGATTTGTTCATGCCGTTTTAGGTCAGGAGGTGAGGGCAGTATACATTGCTTCGGATTGGATAAACGAAGGTTGGTGGACTAGGAAGGGTCTTAGCCGCCCTCGATAGAAAGTTGCTAGTGGGATGTGTCATACGTGAGAAAAACTAACTTTCCCGTGTCTTCCCGTAGCAAACAATAAGCTTTAGAAACGATTCAGTAAACAGATGTTTGTTTGGTCTGAATGACCTTAGCTAGCAAATTAAGACTATTGAGGGTACGCAGTAAGGATGAGCGGATATCTGGTTCCCATCTTGCCCGCGGTGTGTGGCCTGGTCTAGGTAGAGTGTCGCCCGACGTAACAAGTGGAATAATGAAATTAGGGAACTTAGGAAGAAAAAATAGATTTCAAAAGAAGAGCCATGAAAGTGTCACGTAATAAATGACGAGGTAATATATAGATAAAAAGAAAGGCGAATGAACAATAGCCCGTTCGTATACTTTATTCACAAGGCGAAGTTACGCTTCAATAGCAAACTACAGACTGACTTACTGACTAAAGGACTGGTATCTTTGCCTCCTCACTATGATTCACATATCTCACGGGTGGGAGCCCGGCTACTGTCTATTCACACCGCTATCGCATGACCAGGTGTGTTATATGCATATTCTGAGGTCGGCGAAATTCTAGCTTCTGGGCGACATTACAAGAGCAAGAACAAAAAGTGATGATCCTCATCTTAAATCATTGGATGATTTCAAGAAAATTAGGAATTTGCATAAAAGGACAATAGCCAAGAGCAATGAGAAGGCATGGGGAAAATTTCACGAGATTTTAGAATGGGACCATTGGGGAAGACCTCATCGCACAGTTACAGCAAGAGCAACGAATAAAATTCCCCCAAGGCCATACCGATTTCAAAGGTAAAAAGTATTATTGAAACATTGTTTGTGACAAAGTTGATCCCGCTGCAAAAAGAAAAATAAGATTTTAGCAGGGTATAACGATAATAATGGAGAGCACCACAATCTGACAAAAATATAGACGATGTGACCGAGATCACTAGGAAACATATAAAATTCATATAAAAAACGCATTCAATATACTAAGTTTGAAGAAAATGATGGAGGAAGGAAACAGAAGGAAATTACCCTTAAAAGTCAAGAGATTACTCTGGAATTATCTTGTAAGAAGAAAAATCGTGAGTAATGCATTTGGTACGGTGGAAAATTTTATATATGCGGGGGTATCACAAGGCTCCGTACTAGCACCCTTCTTATGGAACCTTGTATGCAACGAGCTTCTGCATAATTTGCAAAAAATTAAGAAACTAATATTGTAGTATCGGGGAAAACATTGGGGAAAATCCCGATGGTACTCTAGGTAAAAAACAATAAAAATGCTGAATCATTGGAGGTCCCAATGGATCATATTTTATGGTGCAAATAAAAAATACATTTCGAACTTGTAATGCTCAGGCAGCAGTACATAATTAATTACATATAAATAATAATATACACATAATAAATTAACGTTTTATATTATACACATTTATAATATTAGATGCAAGTAGGTAAAAAATGAAAAATGTACTGACTTATTTTCTGACGATCTATTGGAACATTGATCGAAATGAAATGAGTTTAAAATTTAAGAGAATACAGTATAAATTACGCTACATATCGCTACAGTAACGCTCTCAGCGTAAGCAAATGTTGTATTTGCGCATCGATGCAGATGTCGCGGAAAAATTCAACATGTGACTAAAAAAATGTTGATCTCCAAACAGGAGATGGAGTTTTTTATTTGCACTCAATTTATACAATAATTAAATTGTAACTCTTTATAATATTCGCGGTTCGCATCGATAGACTTTTAATATTCATACTGGCTCGGCCTTTTCAGACTGACGGATGATTTTGGGAGGAGTATTTATATTATTTATTCGTTGAAATGGGAAAAGACTTTGGTCGTACTTATCATATATTTCTGAGAACGGGTAGAGTGACCGGATGCTACCCCGGCGGTCACTCATGATAAGGCGCTTGGAATTTACTACCTTATTCACTTGTGACATTCCCCCCTTATTAGATTGTACTTGGTCCCTCAAGTTTTCTTCAGAAGGCTTTTGTGGAATCGGATTCGGCGTGGCTTGAAAATCATAGCTGATTCCTCTTCTTCTTCGAGGTGGTATGTGTTGGTCGGGACATAGATATTGGGTGTTGCGGTCGGGGCGTTTGGTGCTGGTGGGGATGTCGCATTGTGACTGTTGATTATGGTTTCATTTCGGCAGCAAAATAAATTCATACATAAACTGTTCGGTATACATTCATTGATGCATTTGATTACTTCTATCTTGTTTATTCCGTATATACCTAGCATGCCTAATGCTATGTACCCTAATATCCTGAGCGTGATTAGTCCCCAATACTGTATATTTTTGATTCTATGTTTGAAAGTAAGAGTTTGTATCTAATCGCCTATTTTATCGATCGTGGTTTCATAGCCTTGTAAATTATCTACTACCTTTGGTGCTTGCTCGAGTTAGTCTAACAGATGACTGATGCTATCGTTTGGTTTGGGCGCTAGGGTTTTAGTTTTGATTTCGTATTTGATTTCGTTTTTTGTTTCGCCTATACGTATGTGTTCATCTTTGTACAATATACCGCAAGAAGTGTTGGTTCTTATGATGAAAGGCTTGTCAAGTTTTTGCAAGGTATGTTTCGTTTGACAAATTGTGTCTACTTCTATCGGGTTCGCCGGTATCACAATGTAGCTGTTGCAAGTTCTGAGCGGTATAACGCTAATGTCTTCAATCTTAAGTACAGTTATTTGGCAATGTTCGATGTGAGGTTTAAAGTTTATTATTTCGCTGCGACAATCGCTTCTCGAATTTCTGTCATGGATTGGTGGTATTTGTTTTCATACAGTGGTTCCGGCTCGATTCTTAGAAAGTTTGTCGAGATATTCGATATCAGAGTTCATAAATGAAAGTCCTGAAGTTAAGTATATCTGATGTTCGACTACTAGAGCCAAAAATACTCCACTTCATTCACTCGGGATAGAATATACCTGCAGTATATTGCATTCCATGTTAGAGACTAAAGGTATGATTTTGAAGAATTTTGTGACCTACTGTGAAGATTTTAAAATCACTGATGTCGAGTATAAACTAAAAATGTTCGGTTTTAGCAGAGATCGCGGTGATGTACATCTGGTTGCCTATTGTCTTGGCGTAGTTTTCTACAAATTCATCGGGGTCGAGTATTTGTGGTCTAATTATTCCTTGTTTGCCTAATATTATTGCGTTAAGTACTCGTCTAACTGAAAGTGTAAAGTTTGCATCGCGGTGTAGAGTTTCATGATCATTTTAAGCATAAATCTATCGATATTTGCCTGCTGCTGTTGCTTTAATACATCGTTACATGATTTCTCTAGGTAGTTTAGATTTTCTGAGTTTACAAGTTTCCTAATAAGTGCTGTTTGATTAGTTATTATAGTCTTGATTTTATTGTTGTCACTGAATAGTTTGTCCATATTCTCGTTTATGAGTGTAAGATCGTTATTGTCGAGAGTTCCGAACAGACTTTTCGATACGGAACCTATAATGTTAAGTAAACCTCGTTTGCTTCGGGTGTGTGTTAACGCTTTCAAGTGTTTTGCGAGTTGTTTCAGGTTATTGATACGATTTTGTAATCTGTCTAACTCTTCAGCGTATTCTTTGCTGGTTGCGCGTGAGTTTATTGTTGATTTATATAATCCTATCGTGCTTATTTGCTCGTATATGTCGCAAGTGTCTAATCCTACAATAATATTGGCATTATCGCAATACAAATATCCTTTTGTTATGTATTCTACGAATACAGAGTTTCCTTCTAATGGTGTAATATTTATTTGCGCGGATACTATTCCGGCGAAGAGGAGTGTCGACCTGGAAAGTAAGGTTTTAAACGATTACCGCGTATCTTTTTGTCTTGGATCAGATAGTATGGAGTGCACACTTTATCAACCGTGTATAGTCCTAACCATTCCAAATCGAGTTTAGGCTTTTTATGATCGTTATGTACTAAAACGGAGTCTCCTTCTTTGAAAACTGATTGAGGTTTTATAATTTTACGTTTTTGGTCGCCCTGATATCGCTGTTTGCTTTTGATCAATGTTTCGCGAGCGTGTTGAGTATTCTTGGATATTGTGGAGGGGAGATTGGCTTGATGTCCGAATGTGAGTTCGAATGGCGTGGAACCAATGGAGTCGTGTATCATTGTGTTATATGCAAGACATATAAAGTTAAGTTGATCGTCCCATTCTTCATCTGAATTTCGCTGTATCGATTGTAACATGTCGGTTACTACTGCGTGTGTTCGTTCTAAAGATCCGGTACTCTGTGGTTGAAGGATGTCGTTTTGATGTGCTTGATTTTTATCGCGTCTTCGAACTGTTGCATCAAACTAGATATAAAATTCTATCCGCGGTCGGTTAGTATCTTTTTTGGGGCGGAAAAGATATAAATGTAATGATTCAAGAGTGCGTTCCAAGTTATTTCCATTTGCTTTAGTGGCACGAGTATCAAGTATTTTGTCAGTTCGTCATGTATGGATAGAATGTTCTGATTACCATTCTTTGTCTTTTTCAATGGACCTAATAAGTCCATAGCAATTTTATCGTTTGGTTCGAGGGGCGTGTCAGTGATACAAGGCTCTTCACGCGGTCTGATACGTGTAGTTTTAGATGTTTGGCAGGTGTCGCATGATTCTACGTGTTGTTGTGTGCGTTTCATCAAGTCTGGTACTCTGTGGCGTTCACGAATGCGGTCGTATGTCTTTTGTATACCGGGGTCTCCTACTAAATCGTGATTTTGTCTTAATAATTCGTCTACTGCTTCGTCGCTATATGTTTGGATTGGTTTCCATGCAAGACTTAATTCTTTCGCGGTGACGTTCAGGAATAATAAAATTCCTTTGATCGCGTTCTTCGCGGTTTCTGTGAAACTGTCGTCGCCTATACCTATCTTCTCGTTGTATGAATAATTTCGTTTAGTTTGGTTAACCATTTGATTCTGTCGTAATTTCCTAGCTCTGTTTTTTATAGTTGATAGAAAGATTTACGGTTCGGAGTCATTTTGAGAATTTTGGGTAACACGTCGGTAGATTTTTCCCAATCGTGATTCTTTTTATCGAGTTCTTTGTTTAAATTTTCGCATCGTCTGATCAGAACATGTATTCTAGATAGTGCGTCGGCTGCAGTATTATCTTTTTCTTTCGTATATTCTATATCGTACTGGTATTCCTCTAATTTTAGTCGCCATCTCATCAGGCGTGGTGAGGGGTCTTTGCAGTTTTGTAGCCATTTTAGCGCTTGATGGTCGGTTCGAATAGGGAATTTCCGGAAACAGATATTGTCGGAAACGTTTCACGGCCCATACGATTGCTAAAAGTTCTTTTTCAGTTGTGGAATAATTTCGTTGCGGTGGATTCAGATTTCGTGAGATATAACAACATGGATGTCCGTCCTGTGATAAGATAGCACCTATGCTTTCGTTACTGTAGTCGGTCGTTAATGTGAATTGTTTTGTAAAGTCTGGGAATTTTAGTACGGATGATGAACAGAGTTTGTCTTTTAACGTCTGGAATGCTTCATGGGTTTTATCTGTCCAATGAAATGGTGTCTCTTTCTTTGTAAGTTCAATCAATGGTTTCGCAATTTTAGAAAAGTTTCTGATGAATTTACGATAATAACCTGCTAGTCCTAAGAAAGATTTGATGTCTGTGGGATTACGTGGCTATTTGAAGTTACTAACGGCTTCTAATTTTTTGGGATTTGGCTTTACACTTTCGGCGGTTACTATATGTCCGAGATATTCTAGTTCTGGTTTGAGGAATTCGCATTTGTCTGGCAGTATTTTGAGTCCGAGTTCTCGTACGCGTTGCAATACTATCGCGTGGTTGCTATTGTGCCTTGAATCGACTGTCCGTATATTGTAATGTCGTCTAAATACACAAAGCAATGTTTATTTGTGAGCCTTCTTAGCGTGGTATCCATCATGCGTTGGATTCCATCCATGCCATAGAATGGCATTCCATTGTAGTGGTAATGTCCTTGTGGTGTAGAGAACGATGTGTATTTCTTAGAGTCTGTGTCCATTGGGTTTTGGTGGAATCCGGAGGATAAATCAAGTGCTGAGAAGAATTTTGCGTTGTCTAGTTGGGATAGTATGTCGCCTATGTCGGATAATGGGTATGCGTCTTGGTTAGTTAGCTCGTTTATTTTTCTAAAGTCTATTACGATTCGCTATTTTAGTTTCCCTGAGGCGCCTGCCTTTTTTGGTACTACCCAGACTGATGAATTGTAAGGGGAATCTGATGGTTCTATGATGTTCTTTTGTAGCATTTCGTCCATTTGTCGTTTAATTTCCTCTATGTGGCATTCGAGTAGTCGGTGGGATTTTGTGTTAATGACTTCATTCTCTTTTAACGCTATTGTGTGCTTAGCACGGTTAGTATGTCACAGACGAAATTCGAGCAACTGTATATAACAAACCGAAATTCCGAACGCTATCGCGTGTGACCGTCCGGTCAGCACCCGTTCTCAGCCGCCTGAGTGGCATTCGATCACTCCAGCCGTTCTCCGAATTTTACACTAAGTATAAACAAAACCTTCTCCCACTCCAACGAATGGAAGAATATAAATGCTCCCTTCAAAATCATCCAGTCAGTCTAATAAAAAAATTCTTAACTAATCCAAGTATCGAAAGTGTATCATCGCGAACCGAAAAAATTGTATAAATTGAGTAAAAAATAAAAAGAATTTAATCTCCTTTTCGGAAATTAACAAGTTCCTTATTTTTACCTTAATTTTACACGACATTTTTGGCGATCGGTGCCAGGATCTATTCACTTCAGTGCAAACGAAATTACGATTTCGGCGTACGCGCATCATTGAAGATCGAAGGATCAACGGACCCAGTGCGAATCTTTGCTACTACGAGGCCCTGGAGCAACTTTCAACGTTCCATTACGGTGAAACTAGACGAGAGGACTACGGTCAGCGCAGAGCAAGCCTACGAATAAGATTCGGAATCTAAAACCAACCAGAGAGGAAACATCCCTGAGACTCCTCAACGGCCATAGCTACTACGGTAAGCTGAAAAATCTGGATTCATTTTCACGATACCGTGTGAGAAAACTCAGTTTCTCAAGCGCTTCGAGTCCAAATAGCAACAGTAGTTCAGACTCAATAAGCTCAATTAGAATCATGCCCACATCACGAAAAGACAAAGTCGAAACTATTGAAACCGTTTCTACAAACGGAGGTACGGACAATTCGATTCGTGCCATACTCGACGTAATTCAAAAACAAATTGAAATTCTTGCGCAACGTGTAGAAGAGACACAACGGACGGCCGACAGTGAAAATAAGAAGCGTGCAGCGGAAATAGAACTATTAGGCAAAAATATCTCTAAAATAAAAATAGGACGCGACGCTACTACAGAACTAGGCTCCCTTATTACTATGGACGAATCTGTTGCCGCGAGAGATAGAACTTCCCCACCATGCGTTCCAATTCGAACAGAAGAAGACAACCATCCCTCTTACGAAGACCGTCCACCGCAATTCGCCTCTCCGAGCTTACGGGCCAAAGACGCGATAGTATGTATTCCGCAATTAAACGGCGAAGACAATATCGGAGTAGAAGAATTCATACGCGAAGTACGCGAATTACGAGCCATGTGTAGCGAACCCACGTTACTATTAAAAATGATTAAAATCGGGATAATCACGGGTAAAGCCGCAATGGCCATCTGCAATATATCGATATACGAATACGGACACCTGTACGATGCCCTAAGACGAAACGTAGCCACCCAAGACTCTGTTAGAGAACATCAAGACCAGCTACGCGAAACGAGACAGCGTCACGACGAAAGTGTGCAAAGTTATATCATCAGGTTCCGCAGAGCACTCAATAAGTTACAATACAGTATAACGAACGAATACCGTGACGAAATTACTAGACGAGCTATGAACGACAGGATTTTAAAAGACTCCGTGATCGATTTTATCCGAGGCCTGAAAGGCGAAATAGGACAATTACTACTCGCCAATCCACCATACAATATCCTTGAAGCCGAAAAGAAAGCCACCGACATCGAGCGATTCTTCAGGGAAGATCGAAATCGACGACTAAAACCAATAGAACGATTACGACTTCCTGAGCAGCAACGACTAACAACCAATAATCCTAATCCGATCACTAAAAAACCAACTCCAACACCCAATCCAATGCCAAGAAGCTTCCGACAAACCGAACAAATACCACTTGCCCAAAGGACACAATTAAAATGCTTCAAATGCAACCAAATCGGACATGTCTCCAGTCAATGTAAAAATTTTCGAACACCAGCCAATTTCCGAGACCACCAGCAGTCCACAATCTCGAGACACACAAGGAAGAAATAGAGGAACCAATAGACCAGACCTACGAATTAACGCCACAACAGGAAGACTACCCACAGTACTTTTACGATCCGACGGACAGCGACATAAATTCCTCATTGACAGCGGAGCAGGAATTAATATACTCAAGCGAAGATGCGTATTACGACCAAGAATAACAAAAGAACGGAAATTCTCGATGGGACACTCTAAATTTAAAACCAACGAACACGCTTTGATAAAACTATTTGGCAAAACTCTAGAATTTTTTGTGGTAGAAGACAACTTTCCAATTATAGAAGACGGCATACTCGGTTTGCCAGCCCTACCTAAATTCAAATTTGAACTCTCGAATCAACAATTAAAACTTGACAATAATATACTTTTATTGCAACAGGAAAACGACGTACCTCCAAAACAAGCAGTGTCAAAAACAGTCTACCTGGAAGGAAAACCGACAACGATATGCTTTATCAATGGTGGTGAGTGCCCAGCCAAAATGACTAATTTTATCGAAAATTCAAATACGTATGATCAAGTCTCCACGTTTAAAGATTTAGTTAGACTTTCGCATATAGAAAAAACCCTCCGTGAACCAATCGAAAAGATATTGCTGTTCTATCTCGACGTATTCAATCTAGAGACCGACTTATTACCATGCACTAATCTTGCTAAACACACAATAACGTTAAAAGAAAATAAAATCATTAACACAAAATCTTACCGACCGCCTGAATGCCATAAAGAAGAAATCAAACGACAAATGGACGAAATGCTACAAAAGAACATTATAGAACCATCTGATTCTCCCTACAATTCACCAGTCTGGGTAGTACCAAAAAAGGCAGACGCCTCAGGGAAACAGAAATGGCGAATTGTAATAGACTTCAGAAAAATAAACGAACTAACTGACCAGGACGCATATCCATTACCTGACATAGACGACATACTATCCCAACTAGGTAACGCAAAATTCTTCTCAGCCCTCGATTTATCCTCCGGATTCCACCAAATCCCAATGGACATAGACTCTAAAAAGTACACAGCATTCTCCACACCACAAGGACACTATCATTACAATAGGATGCCATTCGGTTTAAAGAATGCACCTGCAACATTTCAACGCATGATGGATACCGCGCTAAGAGGACTCATAAATAAACATTGCTTCGTATATTTAGACGACATTATAATATTCGGACAGTCGATTGAAGAGCACAATAGCAACCTCGCGATAGTATTGCAACGCCTACGCGAACTCGGACTCAAAATACAGCCGGACAAGTGCGAATTTCTCAAACCAGAATTAGAATATCTTGGACATATAGTAACCGCCGAAGGTGTAAAGCCAAATCCCAAAAAATTAGAAGCCGTTAGCAATTTCAAACAGCCACGTAATCCCACAGACATCAAATCGTTCTTAGGACTAGCAGGTTATTACCGTAAGTTCATCAGAAACTTTTCTAAGATCGCGAAACCATTGACCGAACTTACAAAAAAGGAGACACCATTTCATTGGACAGATAAAACCCAGGAAGCATTCCAGACATTAAAAGACAAACTCTGTTCATCACCCGTACTAAAATTCCCAGACTTTGCGAAACCATTCACATTAACGACTGACGCCAGTAACGAAGGTATAGGTGCAATCTTATCACAGGACGGACATCCATGTTGTTATATCTCGCGAACTCTAAACCCACCGGAACGAAATTATTCCACTAGAGGAAAAGAACTTTTAGCAATAGTATGGGCCGTGAAACGCCTCCGACAATATCTGTTAGGACGGAAATTCCTCATCCGAACCGATCACCAAGCACTAAAATGGTTACAGAATTGCAAAGACCCCTCATCACGCTTGATGAGATGGCGATTAAAACTAGAAGAATACGAATACGACATAGAATACACGAAAGGAAAAGATAATACTGCAGCCGACGCACTATCTAGAATACATGTTCTGACCAGACGACGCGAAAATTTGAACATAGAACTCGATAAAAAATATCACGATTGGGAAAAATCTACCGACGCGTTACCCAAAATTCTCAAAATGACTCCGAACCGTAAATCTTTCTATCAATTATCCAAAACAGAGCTAGGAAATTACGACAGAATCGAATGGTTAACTAAATTAAACGAAATTATTCATATAAACGAAAAGATAGGTATAGGCGACGACAGTTTCACAGAGACCGAAAAGAACGCGATCAAACAAATTTTACTATTCCTGAACGACACCGTAAAAGAATTAAATTTTGCATGGGAACCAATTCAAACATATAGCGACGAAGAAATAGACGAATTATTGAAAGAAAATCACGATTTAGTAGGACACCCCGGTATACAAAAGACATACGATCGCATTCGTGAACGGCACAGAGTACCAGATTTGATGAAACGTATACAACAACATATAGAATCATGCGACACCTGTCAAACATCTAAAACTACACGTATCAGACCGCGCGAAGAACCTTGTATCACCGACACACCCCTCGAACCAAACGATAAAATTGCTATGGACTTATTAGGCCCACTGAAAAAGACGAAAAAAGGCAATCAGTACATTCTATCCATACATGACGAATTGACAAAATACTTAATACTCGTACCACTAAAAACTCAGCAAACGGAAACAATTTGGAACGCACTCTTGAATCATTACATTTACATCTTTTCCGCTCCAAAAAAGATATTAACTGACCGCGGACAGAATTTTATATCTAGTTTAATGCAACAGTACGAAGACGCGTTCAAAATCAAACATATCAAAACGACATCCTTCCACCCACAAAGTAACGGATCGTTAGAACGGACACACGCAGTAATAACAGACATGTTAAAGTCGATACAGCGAAATTCGGATGAAGAATGGGACGATCAACTTAACTTTGTATGCCTTGCATATAACACAATGATACACGACTCTACTGGTTACACGCCATTCGAACTCACATTCGGACACCAAGCCAATCTTCCCTCCACAATATCCAAGAATCCCCAACGCACATACGCAGACGAAGTCACGTTCCGCAAAAAGGAATGGGACTCTAGACTCCGACACGCTCGCGAAACATTGATCAAAAGTAAACAGCGATATCAGCGCGATCAAAAACGTAAAATTATAAAACCTCAATCAGTTTTCAAAGAAGGAGACACTGTTTTAATACATAACGATCATAAAAGGCATAAACTTGATGTGGAATGGTTAGGACCGTACACGATTGATAAAGTATGTACTCCATACTATCTGATTCAAGACAAAAAGATACACGGTAATCGTTTAAAACCTTACTTTCCAGGTCGACGCTCCTCTTTGCCGGAATAGTATCCGCGCAAATAAATATTACACCATTAGAAGGAAACTCTGTATTCGTAGAAAACATAGGAAAAGGATATTTATACAGCGACACTGCCAATGTAATAGTAGGATTAGACACTAGCGACATATACGAACAGATAAGCGCAATAGAATCATATAAATTAACGATAGACTCACGTGCAATCAGCAAACAACACGTCGAAGAGTTAGGCGGATTACAAAATCGCATCAATAACCTAAAACAACTCGCAAAACACTTGAAAGCGTTAACACATACCCGGAGCACACGAGGTTTGCTTAACATCATAGGTTCCGTATCGAAAAGTCTGTTCGGGACTCTCGACGATGATGATCCTACGCTCATAAACAAAAATATGGACAAACTATTCGATGATAATAATAAAATCAAGACCATAATAGCTAATCAAACAGCACTTATTAGAAAAATTGTAAACTCAGAAAACCTAAACCACTTAGAGAGATCATATAGTGATATATTAAAATTACAACAGCAGGCAAATATCGATAGATCTATGCTTAAGATGATCATGAAAGTCGACACCGCGATGCAAACTTTGCACTTCCAATTAGATGAAATACTTAACGTCATGATATTAGGCAAACAAGGAATAATTAGTCCACAAATACTTGACCCCAATGAATTCATAGAAAATTACGCCAAGGCAATAGGTAGCCAGATGTACAACACCGCGATTTCTGCCAAAACCGAACATTTTCAATTCATACTGGACATCAGTGATCTTAAAATCTTCACAATAGATGACAAAATATTTTTCAAAATCATAGTACCTTTAGTCTCTAACACAGAATGAAACATATTACAAGTATATCCTATCCCGAGTAAAAGAAATGGAGTATTTTTGGCTCCAGTAGTCGAACATCAGATATATTTAACTTCAGGTCTTTCATTTATAAACGCTGATATCGAGTATTTCAACAAACTTTGTAAGAATCGAGCCGGAACCACTATATGCAAACAAACACTACCAATCCATGACAGAAATTCAAGAACCGATTGTCGCAGCGAAATAATAAATTTCAAACCACACATTGAACATTGTCAAATAACTGTACTTAAGATTGAAGACATTAGCTTTATACCGCTCAAAACTAGCAACAGTTACACTGCGATACCAGCAAATCTGATAGAAATAGACACAATTTGCCAAACGAAACATACCTTACATAAACTTGACAAGCCTTCCATCATAAGAGCCAACACTTCTTGCGATATATTGTACAAAGACGAACACATGCGTATAGGCGAAACAAAAAACGAAGTCATATACGAAATCAAAACAAAAACCCTAGCGCTCAAACCAAACGATAGTTTCACTCATCTATTAGATAAACTCGAGCGAGCACCGAAAATAATAGATAATTTACAAGGCTATAAAACAACGATCGATAAAATAGGCGACGAGATAGAAACTCTTAATTTCGAACACAGAATTAAAAATATACAGTATTGGGGACTAACCACGCTCCAGATATTAGGGTACATAGCATTAGGCATACTAGGTATATATGGATTAAACAAAATAGGGGTATTCAAATGCATCAGGAAATGTATACCGAACAAATTATGTATCAATTTATTTTGCTGCCGAAATGAAACTGTAATCAACGGCCACAATGCGACAGCCCCACCAGTACCACTCACCCTGCGCTCAACACCCAACATCTATATTCCAACCAACACATACCACTCAGATGAAGAGGAGGAATCAGCTGTAATTTTCAAGCCACGTCAAGTCCGATTCCACAAAAGTCTTCTGAAGAAAACTTGAGGGATCAAGTTCAATCTGAGAAGGGGGGAATGTCACAGACGAAATTCGAGCAACTGTAAATAACAAACCGAAATTCCGAACGCCTTATCGCGTGTGACCGTCCGGTCAGCACCCGTTCTCAGCCGCCTGAGTGGCATTCGATCACTCCAGCCGTTCTCCGAATTTTACACTAAGTATAAACAAAACCTTCTCCCACTCCAACGAATGGAAGAATATAAATGCTCCCTTCAAAATCATCCAGTCAGTCTAATAAAAAAATTCTTAACTAATCCAAGTATCGAAAGTGTATCATCGCGAACCGAAAAAATTGTATAAATTGAGTAAAAAATAAAAAGAACTTAATCTCCTTTTCGGAAATTAACAAGTTCCTTATTTTTACCTTAATTTTACACGACAAGTACATGGTAAAAGGTCAGTCCCTAGATTGAATACGTCGAGGTAAAACAGCAATATCTTTTCGATTGGTTCACGGAGAGTTTTTTCTATATGCGAGAATCTGACTATATCTTTAAATATGGAGACTTGATCGTATGTATTTGAATTTTCGATAAGATTGGTTATTTTGGCTAAGCACTCACCACCATTGATAAAGCATATCGTTGTCGATTTTCCTTCCAGGTATTCCTCTAATTTTAGTCGCCATCTCATCAGGCGTGGTGAGGGATCTTTGCAGTTTTGTAGCCATTTTAGCGCTTGATGGTCGGTTCGAATAGGGAATTTCCGGAAACAGATATTGTCGGAAACGTTTCACGGCCCATACGATTGCTAAAAGTTCTTTTTCAGTTGTGGAATAATTTCGTTGCGGTGGATTCAGATTTCGTGAGATATAACAACATGGATGTCCGTCCTGTGATAAGATAGCACCTATGCTTTCGTTACTGTAGTCGGTCGTTAATGTGAATTGTTTTGTAAAGTCTGGGAATTTTAGTACGGATGATGAACAGAGTTTGTCTTTTAACGTCTGGAATGCTTCATGGGTTTTATCTGTCCAATGAAATGGTGTCTCTTTCTTTGTAAGTTCAATCAATGGTTTCGCAATTTTAGAAAAGTTTCTGATGAATTTACGATAATAACCTGCTAGTCCTAAGAAAGATTTGATGTCTGTGGGATTACGTGGCTATTTGAAGTTACTAACGGCTTCTAATTTTTTGGGATTTGGCTTTACACTTTCGGCGGTTACTATATGTCCGAGATATTCTAGTTCTGGTTTGAGGAATTCGCATTTGTCTGGCAGTATTTTGAGTCCGAGTTCTCGTACGCGTTGCAATACTATCGCGTGGTTGCTATTGTGCCCTGAATCGACTGTCCGTATATTGTAATGTCGTCTAAATACACAAAGCAATGTTTATTTGTGAGCCTTCTTAGCGTGGTATCCATCATGCGTTGGATTCCATCCATGCCATGGAATGGCATTCCATTGTAGTGGTAATGTCCTTGTGGTGTAGAGAACGATGTGTATTTCTTAGAGTCTGTGTCCATTGGGTTTTGGTGGAATCCGGAGGATAAATCAAGTGCTGAGAAGAATTTTGCGTTGTCTAGTTGGGATAGTATGTCGCCTATGTCGGATAATGGGTATGCGTCTTGGTCAGTTAGCTCGTTTATTTTTCTAAAGTCTATTACGATTCGCTATTTTAGTTTCCCTGAGGCGCCTGCCTTTTTTGGTACTACCCAGACTGATGAATTGTAAGGGGAATCTGATGGTTCTATGATGTTCTTTTGTAGCATTTCGTCCATTTGTCGTTTAATTTCCTCTATGTGGCATTAGGGTAGTCGGTGGGATTTTGTGTTAATGACTTCATTCTCTTTTAACGTTATTGTGTGCTTAGCACGGTTAGTACATGGTAAAAGGTCAGTCCCTAGATTGAATACGTCGAGGTAAAACAGCAATATCTTTTCGATTGGTTCACGGAGAGTTTTTTCTATATGCGAGAATCTGACTATATCTTTAAATATGGAGACTTGATCGTATGTATTTGAATTTTCGATAAGATTGGTTATTTTGGCTAAGCACTCACCACCATTGATAAAGCATATCGTTGTCGATTTTCCTTCCAGGTATACTATCTTTGACACTGCTTGTTTTGGAGGTACGTCGTTTTCCTGTTGCAATAAAAGAATATATTATCGTCAAGTTTTAGTTGTTGATTCGAGAGTTCAAATTTGAATTTAGATAGGACTGGCAAACCGAGTATGCCGTCCTCAATAATTGGAAAGTTATCATCTACTACAAAGAATTATAAAGTTTTATCGAATAATTTTACAAAGGCGTGTTCGTTAGTCCTAAATCTCGAGTGTCCCATAGATAATTTTCGTTCTCTTACTGTTCTTGGTTCTAATACACATCTTCTCTTGAGTATGTAAATTCCTGCTCCGCTGTCAGCGAGGAATTTATGTTGTCGTCCGTTGGATCGTAGAAGCACTGTGGGTAGTCTTCCTGTTATGGCGTTAATTCGTAAGTCTGGCCTATTGGTTCCTCTGTTTCTTCTTTGCGTGTCTCGAGGTTGTGGACTGCTCGTGGTCTCGGATGTTAGCTGGATGTTTGAAAATTTCTACGTTGACTGGAGACATGCCCGACTTGATTGCATTTGAAACATTTCAGTTGAGTTCTTTGGGCAAGTGGCATTCGTTCAGCTTGCCGGAAGTTTCTTGGCATTGCATTAGGTGTTGGGGTTGGTTTTCTAATGGTTGGGTCGGGATTATAGGTCGTTGGTCGTTGCTACTCGGAGAATCGTGGTCGTTCCATTGGTCTTGGTCGTCGACTTCGATCTTCCCTGAAGTATCGCTCGATGTCGGCGACTTTCTTTTCAGCTTCGAAGATATTGTATGGTGTATTGGCGAGTAATAATTGTCCTATTTCGGTTTTTAGGCCTCGAATGAAATCGGTTACGGAGTCTCTTAGTATTCTATCGTTCATTGTTCGTCCAGAAATTTCATCGGAATATTCGTTTGTCATACTATATTGTAACTTATTGAACGCTCTGCGAAACATGATGATATAGCTTTGAACATTTTCGTCGTAGCGCTGTGTTGTTTCGCGTAGCTGGTCTTGTATCTCCCTAACGGAGGCATGGGTGGCTACGTTTCGTCGTAGGCATCGAACGGATGTCCGTATTCGCTGATCGGTATATTACGGATGGCCATTGCGTCTTTACCCGTAATTTTCTCGATCTTGATCATTTTGAGTAAGAATGGCTGTTCGCTACACATGGCTCGCATTTCACGTACTTCGCGTATGAACTCTTCTGCTCCGATATCGTCTTCGCCGTTTAACTGTGGAATACATGCTATCGCGGCTTTGGCTCGTAAGCTCGGAGAAGCGAATTGCGGTAAACGGTCTTCATAGGAGGGATGGTTGTCTGCTTCCGGTCGAATCGGGGCGGATGGTGGGGGAGTTCTATCGCTCGCGGTAATAGATTCATCCATGGTAATAAGGGAGCCTAATTCTGTAGTAGCGTCGTGTCCTATTTTTATTTTAGATATATTTTTGGCTAGTAGTTCTATCTTTGCTGTACGTCTCTTGTTTTCACTGTCGGCCATCCATTTTTTTTTTCTATACGTCGCTTAAGAAGTTCAATTTGTTTAGTGAAATTCTCGTTTTGTTTCTGCATCGCGTCGAGTATGGCACGAGTCGGATTATCCATAGCTCAGGTTGTAGAAGCGGTATTAATAGTTTAGATTTTGTCTCTTCGTGGTGCAGACATGATTCTAATTGAGCTTATTGATTCTGAACTATCGTTGCTATTTGAGCTCGAAACGCTTGAGAAACTTGGTTTTCTCGCACGGTAACGTACAAATGAATCCAGATTTCCAGCTTACCGTAGTAGCTGTGGCTGTTGAGGCGTCTCTGGTGTGTTTTCTCTCTGGTCGGTTCTAGATTCGGAATCTTATACGTAGGCTTACTCTGCGCTGACCGTAGTCCTCTCGTCTAGCTTCACCGTAGAGGAACGTTGAAAGTTGTTAGGGCTTCGTAGTAGGAAATATTCGCAGTGGTCCGCTGATCATTCAATCTTCAATGATACACGTACGCCGAAATCGTGATTTCGTTTCCACTGAAGCGAATGGATCCTGACGTCGGTGCCAAAAATGTCTCGTAAAAATTCAACAAGTAGCTGAAGAAATGTCAATCTCCAAACAGGAGATCGAGTTCTTTATTTCCACTCAATTTATACAATGATTAAATGGTAACCCTTTATTGTATTTGCCGTTCGCATCGATAGACTTTTAATATTCCGGTTGGCTCGGCCTTATTCAGACTGACTTGGATGATTTTGGGGTGAGTATTTATATTATTTAATCGTTGGAGTGGGGAAAGACGTTGGTTGTCAGAACGGGTAGAGTGACCGGGTGCTACCCCGGCGGTCACTCTTGACAAGGCGCTTGGAATTTACTACCTTATCGCATAATTAGTCGAATATCACCTGTCACACAGACTAGGACGCGGCGAGCACATAGGCATGCTGTTGCAGGAGCCTATTTCTTCTCTTCTTCTTCGCACGACTAGCGGGACTTTAGTATGCATCTACGTTCTTGCCTGTATATGCAGGTGTAGAAATACGTGTAGTGTGGGTAAGGCTCATCATTTTAGCTTCAAGAACCACTCCTTAAATTTGTTTGTACCTCTAACAGAATACCTTGTATATAGTACTAATTTTTATATAAATAGCGTGATGAACCGCTTGCACAGGTTCAATAAACTACGCACTAAATTATACACAATATAACACTATATTTTATATATAGTATATATACTATCTTACAGTATATTATACTCTATACTATGTGGCGACCCATGGCTGTAGAAAAAGTTCCATTATTGAAGTACATGTATTGGCCACATGCCCCACGAAACGACGTCCGAGGATAGGACTACGGTCACCGGGATTTGAAGCCGGGTCCCGAACGTTCTTAATCTAAGGCGCTAACGACTGCGCTGCTGTCGTCCGACAATGATTGCTGTCGAGTGCCGCCACATATGTGAAACGTTCGAACTGCAACACTCGCTGTGCTCGACTGATGAACAAACCATGCAGCAAAGATCGGATTGCGTCGATCCGGCTCAGTATCGGCCATTTGGCGAATTAAAATTAATGCCGATTGCGCTGCCGATACTCTGATTGTACAGTTGATGCATGAGTCCCTCCATTAAGGGGAAAATTATACAGGATCTTTTGACATGCTCCCTGAATGTATCAACGTCGGTGGATGATCTGCAACCAATGGCGCACGCGTGTTCTCACAGTGCGGACGGGGTCTTACAAGGGACTTCCATGGCATCCGAGCTATTGGAAGTCTTCTAAAAACATGTAAAGAAACAGTTATTAAAAAAAATCAGCCAGGGAATTGTTATCATCTTGGTATAAAGAATGCTACTTTAAACCTCGTTCAATCTATAAGTATTTATTTTGTTAATAGGAATAAAATTCAAATTAAACTTAATGCTGACAGTCACCTATTATGGTAAAGTTCTAGTAACCAAGTGTATCTAATTCTTTGTAGTATCACAAGATATAAAAATGTTCATGAGGAGTAAGTGTTGTCCGTGATACTTGTAGATGCTGGCTGTAGATGTCGCTGATAGGGTACTGCTATTTTTCTTCTAATTTAGATGCGCGGAAGAAAAATCGGACTCTGGTCGCCGGGATTTGAACCCGGGTCCCGAACATTCGTAACCTAAGGCGCTAACCACTGTGCTGCCGTCGTCCGACACTAGTGAGCGTCGAGTGGTGGTATTTGCTGTTGAGTGCCGCCACAGTACCCCCTTACCAGCGATAACGTTTCTTCTTAGTGTGGTAATGCGTCAGCCGATTGTTGTCAAGCCCGTGTAGATGTTGCGCGTTGTCTTCGATGTGGCGGTGGATACCTGTCGGTATGGTGCGGAGCGTTCCACGTACGGTCGTAGGCCTCTGTTCCTCTTTTTAGTATGACGTGCTGGTGGTGATGCCCGTGAACTTTGCAATGGCTACATCACCCCTGGCTTGATCATCGTCTCGTATCCTGTCACCTGCTTGTGTAGCTCGGCGGTGGGGCGTCGAGTTTTGCTGAAGGGAGGGCCGTTCCGTGTGCTCCGTAGAGGTAGATCCAGATCGCCACAGTCTTAGATTCGCGATGATCGAAATCTCTGGTAGCGCTATCACGGTCGCACACCTCTTTTTCGCTGTCGATCACGTCGGGGTCACCAGTGGCGGTATTTGTTGTCGAGTGCCGCCATATTGACATGGTTGATATCGATCATAGTTATTGTTACGCCATGCGGCTTACCATAGGTCATATTCTTAACTGTCGATCGCGGCACTATAATGTCGCAGACGGATCGTCGCGGCTGCCCGGCAAACAAACATTGTAGTGGCAAGCGCATGGTTCATTAAGCAGGGCGACCTCCAGAAACGTCGACTCGTGGCCGTTATTTTACCTCGCGTAAAAGAATGTGGCGTGATCCGAACGTAGTGGGGGTCGCCTTCCAGAAAAAACGGAAAAAATCGAAAGGCGAGCAGAACTTTTCGAGAAGTCGAACCGTCAACACATCTCATATATCGCGCATTATTTATCAAGCAAAACGCAGTTACATTTTTTTTGTTGTTCTCTTTATGTCTTCCTAGTTGATAAGTTGTTGAAATAAACGTTAATTTATTTGTGTTAATTCTGTGGAGGTGACAAATGATCAGATAGAGACTGACTAGTCAAGCCTCGCACTCTTGTTCAACCTGGTAAGAATATGAGTGGGTTTAGTCAGCGTAGAGAGAGCGGCGTGAGCGAACACCGGTAAAGCTAAATTCGCTACTTTGGTTCAACCAGATTATGAGTAGGGAAATCGATGCCAGGCAATAGAAAATGTGTCGGAAGGTGGCTGCTCTGGCTAAGTGGAACTAAATCCAATTCTGGGCCGGATAAGCCTCACAGAAAGCTGGAACAGATCAAATTAACGGACGAATTGGACTAAAATATTCGTGACAAATAGAATACAAGATCGTCAAAGTCAGCTTATTAATTCACAAATTATCATTTGCGGTAAGGATCGTTCTTGTCATGTAAAAGAACAATCTCATCAATTTTAATAGAACATGATATTACTTCATCAACTAGTTCTTTAGAACGTATCGTCAAGGCACCAACAGCAGGACAAGAGAAAGCTAGCAGATCGAACGAAAAGAACAAAACAAGCACAGCTGGTAAAAAAGAACAAAATTTCAATAAAGTTGGACGTTTTTAATAACAATAAATTTAACTAATGTAACAAAGAACATAACAGTTACGGTTTTTCGCTCTCTTCCACCCACTCTCAGTCAAGCAACCACGACGATTTCCATGTTGGTCATTATTCGTTCTTCAGCCCACTATTCGGACAATCCTATTCACTATCACTCTCTCAAGCGTCTCTACATCTTAATCTTTGTTCGGCAGGGCGTACGCTGGCCTGCCAATGCAGTCTTTTAGGAAAAGGAAAGGGAAAAGAAGCATAACCCGAGGATTCGAACATGCTTACAAGCAGCTGATGCACGGTGAAGCTATAGCGCCAAGTTACTCCACGCGACGGTATTTCAATAGACCAAACCCAATAGACAGAAGAGAGTTAGAGGAAAATGGCAAAAAATAAAAGAGGCAAGGCATCGAAAGATAAGAATGTACCACTAGGAACAGCCAACACACTCCCAAAACCTTCCAAGTACATTTTGAACAAGCATCGGCGAAATTTTTAATTTTGGCACCAGTGCCATTCATAAAAATCTCTTGATACGACTCCCTCAGCAGGAGCCAATCATACGTGACAGTCAGTCAAAACGTAGTAACCTACTCGAAAAGAGTCAAAACGCAGTCGCCAAATCGAAAAGGAGTCTCAGTCTGTACTCACTTGCAGTTTGGCTGTCGACATATTCACTATTATATCAAATATTAAAGTTATTAAATTGTTGAAAATATATAATTTTATAGCCTGTTAAAATCAGTGTTATACTCATTGAACCACCCCTATTATCCTAATCGAAATGGGGGATCGACCTATTCGTGGCGTCGATTATTCTGATCGCAACGGGAATTTATGCTTCCCGTTGACGCGTTTCAAACAAAACGCGAAACGGTTTATGTTATCTTCTAAATAGCGTCCGAGTCAATCATAAATGAAGAATAATGTAATTATCTTCATCCTTACAATTTATCGGTCCATCAAGAACTTCATGGAGAGGACTTCCATAATCGTGTTATGTTTTGCCAATGAATATTATAACAATCGGAAACCAATGAATCATTTTGTGATCGCATATTGTTTCCGGATGAATTTATTACTGGGCTGTCGAAAATCCTCATTAGTTGTGGCAAGTGGGCAGTTAACGTTCATGGAACAATGTTAATGTTATGTGCGGAATAGTATGAAAAAAGATTAGTGCATCACTTGTTTATTAAAAGTACTTCTTAGCAACAATAAACCCTTAGGAAACACTCTGAGTACGACAAACAAAGCAGAAGAATAAAGCAAGAATAAAGAATAACGAAGAATTTTAAAGCCACGGGTGTTGCCAGCAGATGGTAATGAGCAAGGTAAATGTGCCCAATAGATTTATAAAGTTATTGTTCCTAGGAGAACCAAGATTTCCCGAGGTGATAAGTATGAACGAGTAAAGGAAGAAATAAATTAAAAAGTAAATGTATAAATATAAATAAATATATAAACGAATAAACACCTAAATACGTAAAATAATAACGCTACAGATACATAGAGAAAAGTATAACTGAAGTAACGGTGAAATTTTCGCTTAATAAAGGATGCGATCTTCAATAAGATCGAGACTAGATTAACGCAAAACACATGTCATGCGGTTTGTGCAACGTTACTTTCCGCTTGAACGTTATTGTCACCGTACCTTTGCATTAGATGATTCTGATTGATCCACTACTAACGAAAATAATTGAAGTGGTCACGTTAGATGGTCCACTCTGTTGCGAATTCTCAACTAAGTGGCGCTCAGTCAGGTTGCAACTGATCGGTTGATATCGCGAGCCTTGAACTAGATTAACGCTCAAAGTGAAGGTAAATTAAAGATGCCGAGTAGTAGTATGTTTAGGTTACTTATTTGCGCTCTTTGGTATACAAGAAGAAAATCACTAGCATGTTATGATATAGAATAATGTTATGTTTACTTAATACGATTTAGTGTAACACGAAGAGTATGACGCTCACATGAAGACTGTTAGAAGACTCTGATAATACTACTCAGCTTCGCTTGATCCATATATACCAACTTTCCGTCCCTGGGTTTTCCTTCTTACCATGGTTTTTTGGGATAGGAATCTATTCCTTTAAATCTTGTAATTGTGGGCGTATATCCTTTGGTGTTGCTGATTGATACCAGCTGTTTACTTTTGACCTGTCCCATCGGGCACTTAGGGTGTTTATTAGCCTCTTAATGAGATCCGCATTGTAAGGTATTCAATTAGGGTGATAGGAAGTTCAGACTTTTCCAAAAAGGCATATGTGTTGTCTGAATCATAAGTGGGAGGCCACTTCAAATCTCGAACACATTATGTGTTACGCCGCCGAAAACATCTGCACGCCAGCACACGCGACCGGACAACAACCGGCATGCGTAACGTCATTTCGACCCTCAATAAACCTAAGGACCCACCATAACTTTCACTTCCCTGTATTGTTTCGCCATGTGTGAGTGAGCATGGTATATTCAATGTATACCGAAAAAACGATAAAGAAGGAGACCCACTCAAGATGCTGGGTTTGTGATGCTGAGGGCGATGATGCGGAGTATGCCCTGCTCAATTGCCCCAGGTGGACCAACGAAATGGTCCTACTGAAAAACTATGTAGGCCAGATACTGACAACCACCAACATCGTAGAAGTGCTTATATGTATTGTAATGTATGTATTGAAAGATATTTAGACCAAGCATATTCATATTTTGCAAATATCACAAAAGCATTTAAACAAGCAATCATCAACAATAGTATTATTAAGTCTAAGTATTTTAATGAGATTATTTTCGACACTTATTGTATATAAGATGCCTTAAGCACTATTGATTTTTTATCAAAAATAACTTTGTATTAAATATCTTGTAATTTCCATATGTAGTTTCAAACTGGTTTCAAATTTTGCCAGTATGATCATAGCAGTTATAGTTCATTACAACGCTAGCAAAAATAATGAAAATAATTTCAATATATATATATATGTAGTATCGGGGAAAAGGGCCTAAGAAACATCGAGTTAACTATAGACAATGTCGCGAGAGCCGAGGCGCTGTCGGCTCCATCAATGCCTTATCGGTCCTTCAAATAAATAGTTTCGCCGAAAAGGCCTACGTGACCCTAGCTACGAGCGTCCGCGGAACACGTGTTCGGTGGGCCTAGCAAAAGACAAAAGAATGCTACAACGGCCAGAGAGTCAGTTGAGAAGCAGAGTGCGAGTTGAGCGGACACAGAGTGTGAATCGACGATATTATAATCGGTCCTTTTGTTCTTCAATATCGCTTATTAAATTAGATTAAACTCTATTTATATTCCTTTTGTTATTGAATATCACTTATTAAACTACACTAAACTTTAAATTTGTCATCATTACTTGTCCTTACTCTATGAATCCATACGTTACCACATATATGTCGGAGGCACGTTGGCACTTGGGCGTTCGACGAACCTATATAAATATGTCGGGTTAACATTAGAATCTAGGGCGCGTAATGATTCTTCGTTTGAATTAGCCATTGTTTTACGAAACACTGAATATATTTACGCGAATAAACAAGATTTTACAAAATATTATGAATAATGAGTTTAATAAATGATAAGATTAACAAACGATAAGTTTAACTAATAATTAGATTAAAGAATAATAAGTTTAACGAACAATAAGAGGAAGGAATAATATGTCTTACGAATAATAATTTTAACGAATAATGAGATTAATGATTGATAGGTTTTACGAATAATGAATTTAATTAACGCTATTAACAATGTTCCAGGGTTCAAACGAATCCACGGTCAACGGGATAACTCTTTACTATGCGTAGAATAATTTTAAACACAAAAATACGATTGCTGAGACACTCGGTAAATTGCTCGATGTATCACTTTCCAAGGCGATCACACGAATGAATATCTGATGAAAATCTTTTTCGCTATACGACTGCATTTGTTTGTTATATGCTCGCTGGAGACATCGAGAAGGTTCCAATCGTTGTTGCTAGGCAATTTCTGTCAAAAGTTTGTTGTATACTCTTTGGAAACATCGAGAAAGATCCAAACGCCGTTACTAGGCAGTTTCTGTCTGGAGATTGATTCCTATTACAACGTGTGTCCCATTATATCGACATCTCCAAAGTACAATTCTATGTGATTTCTAGGGAGAACAATACAACCGATCCACACCTTCGTCAGGCAAAACGTTTATCCCGTGACCGTGGCTACGTTCGGCGACCAGTTGTCACCTCGAACCCACTTTCGCTTTCACAAATATCAAACAATTACAAATGACAATTGCTTAATTACAGTTATGATAAAATCTAGGCTAAAGCATTAGAAGGCTTCCTCAAAATTGCAAAGGGAAGGCTCCGGTTTTCCTTTCATCTCCGACATATACATACATTGTGCCTGTTGTAAGAAACGTTTTGAAATATTATTAGTGCCATGTTACAAAATTTGATCCCAGTCTGAAAATATATATAGAAGTTACAAAATATTTAATGCAAACTTATATTTATTAAAAAAGTAATATACATTATCGACAATTATCTTAAGCATATACATAATAAATATTTAATAGTATATAGTAATATAGTCCCACTCAATACTAATATTAATATTATTGTGGATGGTTGTCCGTTTAAATACTTTAGTGATTTTTAAAATATATGTATGTATTTTTACTAAATATCTTACAACTTCAGTATAGATTTTCAAAATTGTTTAAAATTTCTCCATTATATTATATACTACGATAATTAGATTTCATTATAGCGCTAATGAAATTCTAAAGTGTCGTATAACATACGTAATATACGTAATATGCTCACATTGCTCATAAAATGTATCCACATATGTACGAATACCTTTATGAGTCTATTATCATATATAACTGCCGCTTGGCTTTAGTTTTCAAGTTTCAAATAATTAATGTTTAGTACTATATGCACTATTTAACGGTTTATTCTATTGTCCTATAAACAATTTTTTAAGGACGCTAGGTATTTGGTACATTATTGATCAAGTGAAGATCAGAGTAAGGTGCAACATTCCATACATCATTGAAAATAATTTTCTGTAAATTAAATTTTTACCGGCAGATCACCGATATGAGCAGCCCTCCTTTGGCAAATCTGTTTAGTTAATAAGAAAACCGTCACGTGGTTTTCATAGTACAAAAGAAGCAATATATAAATCACGTACCAAGTTTGATACACTATAATTCATATAAATTTTTAAACAAGCAGTAGATAATAATAGTATACATATAACAAAAGGGAAAATTCCATTTTATGATACATATAGATTTATTTGTCGAACACTTTGGCATATGTTGCATAATTTTTACATTTACAGAATTGTGGAGGATAGATCTGTTCTTCTCCACTTTCTCTTTCACTTTTCTCTACTTTCAATCAAATAGTTAATTACAGACAAATTACGCGTCCACTGGTATAATTTTGAGTCACGGAATAAATACCCGTTAAACGCTCAAAGAAACTTCGTAGATCAGTGCGATGTTTGTTTAAGCGTCAAAATGTTTCAACTCTGTTCGATGAACTCTCACGCTCGTGATTGCATCTGCTTATTTATACTGGTCAGGGGACAGCCAGAAAATTTGAACTCGACTGCGTTTGACGGTTGTAAGTAGCGGCGACATTGTTTTGCTCAGAGTTCATTACTCCTTGTAATACTTGTGACCTAACGGTCTTGATACTCCGAAGCAAGACAACAACAGTAACTTTGCCGAAAGTAGTGATTTACTGAATTCTTTACTGAGTCTCGCTAGGTGCGGTATTTGTATCATTCGCCCGTATATTCGACCGCTAGCGAGATAGACAGTCTCGTTGTCGTCGTAGCCCTCTGGTGTTGGCTGTTGGTACCCGCGGATCGCCCGGGAGGTGTTGCGCTGCGTTGATGCTTCGACCTGTCGGCGTCCTGTTGATACCGATCCGCCACAATTAAATATTTCGTAAGAACAAAAGGCACAATCGTTGCACGATTGGCGTTGTTTAAGTATTTTATTAATTTCTTCATTTTCATATTCATATACATCACTTTCCTCCGTGATGCTAATAGCAAATGCTTGTTTTGGTATTCTCTTCAAATTATTCTACTGATAATGAATAATGATAATAATGAATAATGAAATTATCGTACTCATCTTTAAAATTTTCAAAACTTATATGACTGCATCTATATGTGTTTCACTTTTTTTTTACCGTAGGAAAAAGGTTTGAGATCAGGATAGGCAAAATCAGCATATAATGGTTTACTGATTAGAAAACGACGATAAATACGTTCACACACAACATCAAATATATTACATATCAATTCAATAATTTTGAATTCTACATTAATTATATTGTTATCTGGAGCTCCTTCTCCTATTGCACCGTTTTTCCGTTTTATTCTGGTAACAGGCAGTGATTCGTGAATTTCTAGATTACATTCTTTAGAATATGTAACTTTACTTTTAGGCTCGTTGCAAAAATATCAGCAGTTCTTATCATATTTCCAAAATTGCTATATGATTTCTAATTTTCATATGTTTCGCTTGCCATGTTACAGGTTTTAGATAGATCTATCCCACTTGTTTGGAGATATTTTGATGAAGATGTTGTTAATACAAATATTTCTGCTGTAAGTATATTTTCATATCTTAATAGTAAATCTGCAAAATTTCTTTGCTTTAGCACATGTTTCAGGTTTGCATATTAAAAAGTCTTCAATTTTTAGTAATTTAATTATTATGACAATATATAAAGCAGAATTTGCAAACAAACCAAATACTATCATGTTTTTCCTATAGTTAACAATTTGCAATGTCACGAATCTCTACATACAATTTCCCATATATTCATTTTTTGGTAAGAGTCACGAATAAACACTGCATATTCGTTTACGAGCCACGAAAAATAACCATTATACTAACATTGCATATTTACCACACCGTCTCTGTTGAATTACTTACACATATTTTAACATGAATATTATTAGCAATCAATATTTGTTTTACAAACTCAAACTCAATTTCTCCTGTTGTAGATTTTCGGTTTACGATAGCTACAAGCCTTTTGTACGTAAAGTTAGAAATATAACGTATAGTAATTCAACATTTTTCTTTTGTTGATATAATATATCTTGCATGGAGTCGATTTGTACTGAACACATTTTTGATTCAATCACTTACTTTGCAATTGTCTCTTGAAGTAGCGCACTGACTACTTTAATGAAGTAACTAATTGCAATCTCAGAAATCCACATTATCGATCCTACAATGGACCAGCTTGTGATCGAACACTGGATGAGGCACCTAGACGAACTTGTCAAACTTCATGACTGTGACGACCTGTCAGTAATGAGTTTGATAGCCATCCCATTACGAAGCCACGCCAGACAATGGTACCACACCCGCCAACGTATCACCAACACCTAGGTAGAGACGAAGGTTTTATGTGTGGATCGTTACTATTAGCCGTTTGTTCAAGGCTCTGTATGAGACCGCTGTCTGGATAAAATCTGCCAGATTACTACTTCCAGACAGTGTGCAAGCTGCGGCAAGTTGTGCAAGTTAGATTTTGGCATACTTAACAAGTGTCAGAAGGATATAATTATCGGCGGTACCTGGAATGACGCCCTTGTCCATACCGTGCGTTCGCCGCAGCACGAAAATCAGAACGCGTTATACGCGTTCATGAGCGCTCTCGCCGACATGTCGACGCGAACCGGTAACTCTTGATCACCCATTAAGCACATTTAGAGGACCAAGGCCGCGGTCGACGCCCGGCAACGAGGACTGTCGGTAAGACAAAGAGGAGTGGCAGGTGGTGACGATCAAGAAAAGAGCCGCTACTTCGCGAGGCGTGTCGTAAAGTCGAAAAGGAGAGTAACACCAACGGAAAACACGTAAATATCCTCGGTCGTATAAAGGTCGTATGAAGTTCGTGTAGAACCGGCATACAAGGAGAAACAAGTAGGTAGTGTTGTTGAAACGGGTAGTGTATACCGTAATGCACTCATCAACAACTAAGAAATTTGATATTGCAATGAAAGTTATGGCGGATCCTTACGGGATAAACGGCGGAGACGAACAAGGTGGCTCCCGTAAAGATCACAATTAAGAATGTTGAAGTCGACGTGGATCCGTCCTACTTCCGATAAATACATGTGATATCGAATAATCCCTATACAGAATTTTTTATTGCAAGATCCATATGATCATGGTCAAACACAGAAATCGCTTATTTCTTTGAGGAACATTAAAGATTTTATACATCTGCTGCCTTTCTATTACAAGGAGTTGCAAAACTGAAAAGTTGCATGTGGTTGAGTTGAAATTTTAAAGTAAGCTCTCACTCACTAATTGGTTATTACTAACAACTTACTAACAATGACCGCGTACATCAGTGATAAGACATCAACCTCCGAGCTTCGGACTCCTTTGAACACATCACCACCTTATCATCATGGCCTACACCAAGGCTGTGACGCACCTTAGTCCACATCAGAGATAGGATATTGACCCCTGACCTTCGGACACTTTTCCACATCATAACCTACACCGAGTCCTCTCAACTTCCTCAAACCAAAACGTATATAAACCGAGACTTCACCCAGCTCGGACAGTTCTTGTTCTAGTCGCTGTTCTCGTACAACCCCTTCCTCCGGTTAAAAGTTTGATAAAATTAGATTAATAGTTGAGTTACGACTCAGCCTTCTTTTCTCTTACAATCCAAGTATCAATTTTACGTGACAACCGACTGGCCGGCAGAGGGCGTATCCCCGCCCGAGCCCAGGCCCTGCAGTTGATGGTACACCCGTCGGAGGGCTAGGGCCTGGAGCTTGAACGGAGAAGACGCCGCCAGGACAGTCGCCGACACCATATGACACCGTCTGGTATCCCCTTACGGTCCTGATGGCGATCGTCCTATGAAAATTTCCGAACCAATACTGCGCTCTCATCAATTGGAGAGGTTGAAATCTAGCATAAAGAGGGACTAGTGCCCCTCATTCACCTCTCCAGTTGCCACACGGAACGCGGTGGCGACGGAAAAATCACTTCTCGAGTGCAAAGTATTCAGTTTCTGTATTACTTGCCAACTACCGGATAAAAAGGCATAGTTGAAATCTTTTGTTTATTTAGTTGGAGCGATCTGGGCTGCGAGGCAGTGAAAAAATATGTTATAACCCAATTATAAATATGTCGGAAATGAAAGGACACCGGAGCCTTCCCTTTGGAATTTTTGGGAAATTACCTTAACGCTTTAATCTAGATTCTACCATAATTAATTCTACAGTAATTAAGCAATTGTCGTCATTCAATCCAATTGTATTTGTTCGAGATTTGTGATAGTGAACTTGGACTCGAGGCGACAATCAGTCGCCGAAAGTAGCCGGGGTCAAAGGATGAACATTTTTACCTAACAGAGGTATGGAGTAGTTCTATAGCTCTCTTTAAAAAGAAATAGTTGTAGCGGCACTCGACAGTAAACATTCCAACGGCTTCTGTCTCGTGGCTCGCCATACACAGACTCTATTCTTCGGGTAAGATGATTACCAGATGTCGATGTATCTCCACAGTACATATTCAGATAGCCTGAGGACCTGCTTATAAATCTTAGGATTTTGTTAACTGAGGTCCTTCAAAGGGACAAACAGTCTGTATCCTAACAGTCCCCAAATCTACCACCTACTGCGGGAAAATACGGGGAATCTGCTTATCTCACGAAGGGCGCTTCCCGTTAGCCACTTTCTCTCAAGGGCGATTAGCATCCTTCTTCAACCACCAACATAGAAATTAACCAGCAAACAGGAACGTCCATTTTCCTCACTTTCCAAACGAAGGCTTTCCTCGACGAATCTGATGATCTCGTGTCTTTAGACACACCCCATCATAGTTTTCCTCTGCAGCGTCACCGTGACGGAGAGACACTCTCTCGCGTAAGATCTCATCAACGAGTTAAGTAACGTCTTTACGATCCGTGAATAGTTCACGTTTTAACAAAAAGCTAGTTTAGTAATACTTGTACCGCAGACAAGGAAGTTGGGTACAACTTGGACTTTGAAAGAAAGCGCATTTTGTTATCCCGTTGACCGCGGATTCGTTATCGAACCTAAGACCATTGTCATTAGCATCTCGAGTAACTAATTACAACGGTTACTTGTCAAATTCTGTAATAATCATATTTGCACTACTCAGTATCTTCTCTATTGCAGAACAACAATGTCTAATCCAAATAAAGATTCGTTTCACGCCCCTAATCCTAATCATAATGCAAACTCGACAAATAAATATATTAAGTTTTGGTAGGGGAGGATTTACCTTGATGCTAATGATAATATAATTGTTAGGCTCCGGAACAGTATGGGGACCACAAATGTGGTTGTCAATACATTTGTTAATATACATACTGGGATAACAATTTTGGCTCGGTTATAACAATGTTTATTGAATCAGCAATATAGTCGTTCGAATATTCAAGACGCCCATCGGGAAATCGATAGGCCCATTCTGGAATGTTCTGGAAGATTTTTGCGTTTTCTAGCATGTGTGCAAAAATTAAATCCTCCAGTGAAACTTATTTTCCATTGGAGTCTTAAAAACAGTTTTGAAGAAGCTATCGAATTATGCGGATCTTAATTAGTACACATGAAGTTAGTAATCATCGTCTAAGTGAATATTATACTCTGAAATCTTCCACTGATTGCATACATAATTTTGCAAAACATTCTATTTCGTCCAGTTACTGTCGTTAAAACAAAGACAGGAAGTAAAAGTGTGCAAATCTCAAATGAAATAGAAGTGTCGCCACTTTCGCACATCGTATCATGTCATCTGAAAGATGTAATTATTCTTATCTCCAATTTTATTGGGATCTTCTATAATAATGAAAAAGCATGCATCGAAAAGTTTGGTAAATTCTCTATCATACTTAGAGCTTTGTCCATATTATAACCGAGTTTTACTTCTTGAAGCCTCAATCGTTAAAAATTTATCAAATCGTCAAATTGTTCAATCGTTAAATCGATCTTCGAAATTACAAATTATCAGATTATTATCTTATTCAATTTATCGTAGATAATGCCGATCATAACATAAATAGCATAAATGTTACCAATAACTTTCACGTGATGGGCAATATAATGTGCATTACTCCATTTTCAGCTATATTACAAAAACAACATTGTAAGATTAAGTAAAAGACATCAGAAACACTTAGAAAATTTGGTTTTATTAGATTTAAAAATTTCGGAACAGGTGACTCTCATAGTCTAAAAAACGTGTAATTATCAAAGAGTTAAATACGGAAAATCCCTTCTACAAAAGATTGAAATACGTCGATTAATATTTTGTGGTTTTACGGCAAAAAATCTAATCCATCAAAAGCTATAGGCTGGAATGGATTTATGGAGGATTATCACGAGATAATCACGAAATTTCTTTACATTTAAAATTATACTTCTGTCCTTCATCAAAACTCCACCAAGTATTTATGGTTACCATTTACCATTTTGATAGTTTTAATTGAAGGTGTCAACTGATGTTAAGCATACAAACAAACCTGTTGTTTCGTGACGTTTGAATAGCCGTCTATTACTTATTTAAAAGCTCGTGTAATTTTAGGTTGTATTAACGCTAATGACGAATATAATACAAACATTATTATTTTTCAGCTGAGCACACATCAATGTTCTTTCTTGGTTCAGTAGGATTTGTAATGGAAATAAATGATTGAAGGGAATATTTTTCGAAATATATGTCGAAACGTAAGTAGAAAAATCTTTAGCGATGCTTTTTCAACGGAGATTAGAAGGCTTTATCAAGTATTTTTCTTTTTCTTTTACCTTTATTTAAACCCGAAGGTCAACTATTAAATGAGTTATTAACCACAGTTGGGGAATAACATTTTGAAGGTAAGTGCGACAAGTTAAATTTGTATAAATCAAAACTAAATTATTATTTCATCTAAAAATTTAAAAAAAGTGGACCAACGGCTAGACTTCGTAAAAAGATTCGTTGAAACTGAAACGCTCTGGTAATAGAAAGTTACATTTGAGTTCATTACAGTGGATGCTTTCATAGTGTTATGCACGCGGACATAACTTGTACGCAAAATATAAACAATTGTACTTAGATATGCTTCAACTGAAAATGATTGTGAATACATATATTCGAATATGATAGGTTTTCAAACGAGGAATTTTTCACAACGAAGCTCTCTGAGAAATTTTGACCTGACATATGGTCAGATATAACAATGGAACAAATATTAATGAAATCAATGAAAAACAATGCAAATGCAAGAAACATGGTCTGTACAACTCTCTTTTTTACTTTGACTGCCATGGCGAAGGGATCATTTGTAGATGTAGCAGAAGTGATAGCGGAGCAAAAAGTTTAGGAAATTGTAGATAATGAACATTGTACTGTTAGTAAGAGTTGTAAATTTGAATAGCTTATATATAAATATAAATATTTAATTTGTAAGTATTGAGATAAACTTAATCTTTGTGTTGTTATTTATTATTAGATATTTGGCGGCACTCGGCAGCAAATATCACCGGCAACAATTAGAGTCGGACGACGGCAGTGTCACATAAACTTGAGGGTTGGATGATAAAATAAAAAGGTCGAGCCGTAACACAACTATCAACTTTGAGTTTATTAAACTTTATTATGAATTCAGCAATCACAATGGAATATACACTGAAATGAACACACATAAATCACTACTCACTCCAACAACTTTATGTAAAACCTAGTTACACTGATACGTTAAGTACGGTCTAAGGGTAGAAACTCGGTAAATATGTGTTGACTATTCTAAAAATAGAGATTGAGTGAGTTTTAGTGTCGATACTGTGTCTGAGGAAAGCTAGGGGTGGGTGTGTCTAAGGACACGGGATTATCGGATTTGTTGATGACAATTTTGGTTAGGGAAATGAGGGCAGTAGACACCGTCTCCGATTAGATAATAAGACGGTTGGTGGACCAGGAAGGGTTTTAGCCGCCCTCTTAAGAAAGTTGTTAATGGAAGATATGGAACGTTTTTTTTCTTTTCATTTACAAGTACTTCACAATCAATTCTCGCATTGAGAATTTTGAGTAAGTTTCTCTCGCGTGGCGCAGTGACATGACCAATTATTTAGAATAAGTTTATTTCTAGCTGAATCTAGTGCTTAGGTGTAACGGATAATGTTTTCTTAGCCTGCGGATCTGGTCCAACGTATTCAGTAATATAGTAATTAGAGGGTTTCGATTTTTGTTAACTCTTATGATATACTATTACTACATTTTGTTATTTCTTCTTTGACTGTGGGTATCTTGAGGTCGCGATGTATTGTTTCGTTGGTAACAAACCAGGGTGCATCTATTAGGGATCTTAGAGTTTTCGATTGGAAACGTTGAAGTATTTCAATGTTGGAATTACTTGCTATTCCCCATAGTTGGATTCCGTAGGTCCAGACAGGTTTTATTATGGTCTTATAGAGCGTAATTTTGCTCTGCGTGCATAAGTTGGAACGTCGGCCCGTGAGCCAATAGAATTTTTTTAGTTTGTCCTTTAGTTGCTTCGTTTTGTCTGTGATGTGGTTTCCCCGGTTAGTCTCCTGTCCATAATCATGCCCAGATATCTGACTGAATCCTTGTTAGGAATTGTCATGTTGTTAATGGTCACCTGAGGGCAGGTTTGATTTCGTAGCGTGAAGGTTACACGTGTGGATTTATTTTCGTTAATTTTGAAGCCCCATTTGTGAAACCACTTTTTCATAGAGTCGAGACATCGCTGGAGAGCGGAAGATGCAATTATCGGGTCTTCGTGGGATGCTAATAGCGTCTGTGTCATCAGCAAATATCGCTATGGTTATCTTTGTTAAAATTGGTAAATCGGCAGTATATATGGAGATCAGCAGGGGTCCGAGGACACTACCTTGGGATATGCCAACTTCTATTGGAAATGTTGTGGTTGTGGCGTCTAAGTATTTAAACATGAATTGTTTATTGGTTAGGCAATACTTTAGGATGGAGTAGTAGGTGCGTGGTAGGATTTTCTTAAGTTTGAACAAATGTCCTTCATGTCACACTTTGTCGAATGCCTATTGAATGTCTAGGAATACCGCAAAGCAATACTTTTTCCTTTCTACGTTTTGGCTGACATTATGTGTTATACGATGGAGTTGCTCTATTGTAGAATGTTGCTTCCGAAAATCGAATTGATGATCTGGCAATGTTTTCAAATCCTCTAAGAGTGGAAGGAGTCGATTCGTTAGCATCTTCTCGAATAGTTTTGACAAAGTAGGTAGAACACTAATTGGGCGATAGGAGCTAGTTTCGTGTATTGGTTTTCCAGACTTAGGGATGAGAATGGTCAAAAATTGATGTGATGAGTGCAATCCCTTTTATGGGAAGTTCCTTGATTACTTTATTACGTATTTGGGCATGCCCCGGTGCTTTCCTGGGATTTAGACGACGGATTAATTCTGTAATTTCTAGAGAAATGAAAGAGTTCAATAGAAGGAGACATTTGGAAGGGAGAGTGCAGGTATTCCGTTATTTCCGCGGCAATATTAGAGGAATGAGGTTTAAATACGATAGATAGGTGATTTGCAAACAGGTTGGCTTTTTCTGTAGGGCTACGCGCCCATCCACCTTGCGGACAGCGAATTGGAGGGGTTATTTGCGGGGTAAGCGTGAGTTTCCTGGAAGCCTTCCATAGTGAGTAGTTGGAGTCAGCTGTAGGAGACAGATTGGCGACATATTTTTGGAAACAGTCATTTTTATAGTTTTTAATGATTTTGGTTAAATTCCTAGTTGCGTTATTTAGTTTGCGTTTGTCGTCAGGTGTTCTATGACTCTGCCATACTCTTCCATTGATAGAACTCTTAGTAGGTGTGGAGGAGCGGATAGCGTTTATTATGCTGGTGTGTAAGTATCCCGTGTGTGTTTCAATATCTTCATTTGTCTTTAGGTAAATTAAGGCTGATGTTGAGTGATTAAAGACTTCTCTAAAGAGCTGCCAGTTGGTGAGTTGGTTATGAATAAAGCCATTATGCGGATTATCGATAATTGTTGAGCTAATTGATGCAATAACGAGGGAATGATCTGAAGAGAATTCCGCCGAGGAGTTGATTTGGACATATCTTTTTTTTTTTTTTTTTTTATTTATTTGTTAAAATTACAATCAATTCTCGCGTTGAGAATTTTCAGTAATTTTTCTGGCGTGGCGCAGTGACATGGCTGTTTATTTACAATAAGTTAATACTTATTATAGATAGGTATAATTTATAAGTATTATAGGTAAGTGCATATGCTTAATTTGGATAATTAAATGAATCTAACGTTTAGGTCTAGCGGGTAGTGCCTCTTCAGCCTGCGTATCTGGTCCGTCGTATCGAGTAGTCCAGTGATTAGGGGGTTTCGGTGTTTGTTGATTCTTTTGCTATATCTGTCGCTATATTTTGCTATTTCCTCTTCGACGGTGGGTATCTTGAGGTCGCGATGTATTGTTTCATTGGTTACATACCAAGGTGCGTCAATTAGGGATCTTAGCGTTTTCGATTGAAAGCGTTGGAGTATTTCAATGTTGGAGTTACTTGCTGTTCCCCATAGTTGGATTCCGTAGGTACAGACAGGTTTTATTACGGTCTTGTAGAGGGTAATTTTATTCTGTATGTTTAGTTTGGAGCGTCGGCCCGTGAGCCAATAGAGTTTTTTTAGTTTGTCCTTTAGTTGCTTCGTTTTATCTGAGATGTGTCTCTTCCACGTTAGTCTCCTGTCCAGGGTATGCCCAGGTATCGGACTGTGTCCCTGCTAGGAACTGTTGCATTGTTGATGGAGACCTGGGGGCAGGTTTGTTTTCGGAGCGTGAAGGTTACATGTGGGGATTTCTTTTCGTTGACTTTGAAGCCCCATTTGTGAAACCACTTTTCCATGGAGTCGAGACTTCGCTGGAGAGTGGATGAGGCTATTACCGGATCTGCGTGGGTAGCTAATAGCGCTGTGTCATCTGCAAATGTCGCTATTGTTATATCGTTTGATATAGGTAGGTCGGCAGTGTAGATGGAGTACAGTAGGGGTCCGAGGACACTACCTTGGGGTATGCCGGCTTCTATTGGGAATGTTGCGGAAGTGGCGTCTAGGCATTTAACCATGAATTGTCTATTGGTTAGGTAAGATTTTAGGATGGAGTAGTAGGGGTGAGGTAGGATCTTTTTAAGCTTGTATAGTAGCCCTTCATGCCATACTTTGTCGAATGCCTGTTGGATGTCTAGGAAAACCGCTGAGCAATATTTTTTCTTTTCGAGTGTTTGGCTGATCGTATGAGTTAAGCGGTGGATTTGCTCTACTGTAGAATGATGTTTTCGGAAGCCGAATTGGTGATCTGGGAGAGTTTTCAAATTCTCTAGGATTGGAAGGAGTCGGTTCGTGAGCATCTTCCCGAATAGTTTGGACAGGGTAGGTAAAAGACTGATTGGGCGATAGGAGCAGGTTTCGTATATCGGTTTACCGAGTTTAGGGATGAGGGTAATCACTGAGATTTTCCAGGCCTTAGGATAGTGTTCCAGGCGAAGGATAGCATTAAAAATCGATGTGATGAGTGCTATCCCTTTTGTGGGAAGTTCCTTGATTGCTTTATTGCCTATTAGGTCGTGTCCTGCTGCTTTCTTGGGGTTTAGGCGACTGATTGTTTCTATAGTCTCTGCAGAGGAGAAGGGTTCGATAGGAGGGGACATTTGGAAGGAGGTGTGCAGGTATTCAGTAACGTCCGCGGCGGCTTTGGGGGAATGGGGTTTGAATACTTTTGACAAGTGTTTAGCAAACAGGTCGGCTTTTTCTATAGGGCTTCGCGCCCATCCACCTTGCGGACGGCGGATAGGTGGAATTATTTGTGGGGGGCGTGTGAGTTTCCTGGAGGCCTTCCATAGTGAGTAGTTGGAGTCGGCTGTGGGGGATAAGCTGGCGAGGTATTTATGGAAACAGTCGTTTTTATAGTTTTTTAAGGTTCTGGATAGCTTTCTAGTTGCGTTGTTTAGTTTGCGTTTGTCCTCCGGTGTTCTATGGGTCTGCCATACTCTTCTTAGTCTACGATTTTCTGCTATTTTTTTTAGTATGTATTGGGGATATTCTTGTTTGCTGTTAGATGGCTTTGTCGGTTGGAGAGGCGGATTGCGTTTATTATGCTCGTGTTTAAGTATTCCGTGGCTGCTTCGATATCTTCCTTTGTTTTTAGTGGGGTGAAGGCTGAGGTTGAGTGTGTAAAGACTTCTCTGAAGAGCTGCCAGTTGGTGTGTTGGTTGTGAATGGAGCCATTAGGTGTATTCTCGATGATTGTTGAACTGACTGTTGCTATCACGGGAGAATGATCAGAGGAGAGATCAGCCGAGGAGTTGATCTGGACGTGTCTTGATGGGATATTTTTAGTTATGAAGAAGTCGAGAAGGTCGGGTATTTTGTTGGTGTCAGTGGGCCAGTATGTGGGTTCGTATGTGGTGAGGTAGTTGAGGTTGTTGTTTATTATGCTGTTTAAGAGGTTTTTGCCTCTTGCTGTAACCAGTCTGCTGCCCCATTGGATGTGCTTGGCGTTATAGTCTCCTCCAACTATGAATCTATTGCCCAGGGTGTCCAGGAAGTTATCAAAGTCTTCTTTGGCGATGGAGTGTCTGGGAGGGCAGTATACTGCTGAGGTGGTGATTGAGCCATGACAGTCTTCTATTGCTACGTTTGTTGCTTGGAGGTAGTCTTTCTGGAATGATGGAAGTTCGTGGTGCTTAATACTTGCTTTGATTATTATTCCGGTGCCACTATGCGCCTTGGTTTTATTTTGAGTCGGGGCGTGCTAATTTTTCCACGATGAGTGTTAGTAGCGATAGCAAGTGATTTATTTGCTCTGATTGTTTCTCTATTAGCTTTTCAAGCCTTGAGGAGTTGTCTGTGTTAGGTGGGTTTGGGACACTGTTTTGGGGAAGGTTCCTTTGGCTGTTCGGGTTATTTTGGATGCCTTGTACTGCTTGGGCATAGGAGGTTGAGGTGGAGATGAATTTGATAGGACTGGGTGTTTGGTTGTTTGAGGGGGTTGGAGTAGTCGTGAATTTCGGCGGGCTGGGTGTTTGGTTGGATACCTCTTTTGCTCTGAGCTTAGGGTACCTGTTCGTGTATAGTGTTTTATATGCTGGGCAGCCTTTGTAGTTGGCAGGGTGGTCCCCTTGGCAGTGGATGCATTTCGCTGGGGTTTCCGGTGATTTGGCGCACTGGTCAGTGGAGTGGGTGCCTGCGCATTTAACGCAGCGGAAAGTATGGTTGCAGTATTTCTGCGTATGAACGTACCTTTGGCACCTTTTACATTGCACTATTTCTTTTTTCACGAGCGGTGGTTCGATCTTTACTATCGCGTTCATTAGGCGACTGATGTTGTACTGATGGCGCCTGAACGAGATACTTGGGCCATCTTCGAGTTAGTTAATTCAATTTTAAATAACTAGTCGAGAGGCTGTGATTCGGGTTAGAGATTAGGAGCGTTGGATTTTCCACTAGTAAGTTTAGAAACACTTGGTTTATGTCTGTTTCGATTCACTTTCGACGGATGGGCGTCACGTGTTGTATTGTGAACTACACAGAGCACTAGATACACGTCTGCACGCTTCGGCACTCAACAGCAAACTCGAGATACCGAACGTGAGGAATACCAACTTTCCCGTGTTAGCCCGTAGTAAACAATAAGTATAAAAGGGGCACTTAAAATAAAAGATACTTGTATGGTCTGAAGGACCTTAACTATGAAAAATGCCAAGACCCATGGTGGGTCCTTAAAACTATTGAGGATGTGTAGATATCTGGCTACCATCTTGCCCGTGGTGTGTGGCCTGATCTCTGATGTGGATTGATGTTATAGCAGCGCAGTGGTTAGCGCCTTAAGTTGCGAATGTTTGGAACCCGGGTTCAGATCCCGGCGACCGGAGTCCGCTTTTTCTTTCCACGGCATCTAAATTAGAAGAAAAACAGCAGTACCCCAGCAGTGACATCTACACCCGCAGCAGAACTTATTTCGGCCTCTACACCAGCAGTAACACTATCACCACAACTAACTACTACTATCCACCTCAGATATTAATTATTCGTAAATATTTATTTCAATATTGTTACCTATTCGTAAATATTCATTTTTATATTGTTATTAATATATGTACTATTTATATTGATCTTAATTTCTATACTGTTATATATTTGTAAATTAATATTTATTTTCATTGAAGAAATATTGTGATTACGGTTATCATGGAATAAAAGTGAAAAATTAAACTAGAAATTTGTCAATACTTCGATGAGCTAACCCAAATAAGAAAAAAGGTTTGGTTTTGACCATTGATTACTGACATAATCAACATCGCTTCTCTTTGAATGCGCGGGATCAATATCATACACTTCAAACTCGCGCCGATCGGATAATAGGTCGCGAACATACAAATCTATATAGCTCGAAGAATTTAATCTATTATTGTCTCATTTTCAGTTTAATATAGCTGAAATCAGAGCTGCGAAAAATTTGAAGAAAAAGTATTTCAAATGCTACTTTAAATAATCGCTGTTCTACGATTCAAATAAAATGGTACTTTAAACAGACAGTGAAATTTCGTAAAAGAATAGTTCCAATTCAAGTTTTGCACTGATTAGTCGCGTATCTACCGGCATTGGTAGGTACTCGCACTGATAAATATCCGCTAATATACAGAATGGGATACATATGTGGCGACACTCGACAACAAATACTGCCACTCGACATTAACTAACACCGGACGACGGCATCGCTGTGTTTAGTGCCTTTGGTTACGAACGTTCGGGAAGCGGGTTCGAATCCCGGCGCCCGTAGTCCGATTTTTCATCCACGCATTAGAAATTTAGAAGCAAAATAGCATTACCCCAGCAGCGACATCCACAGCCAACGTGCTACAATTAGCACGGACATACTATACACCTCACATAAATCGGGCACCTAAATAACACTTCGTTATTAATATTATGAAAAGAAGAACGCAGGGCAAGGTTATACTATTTAGTAAATAATGTTTTTTCCAGAAGACATTTTTTAAATATGATTTTAAGGTCATCATCATTTATTTGTGCGACAATACATTTGCTTAATACATTCATCGACCCATTTCTATATTCCCAATAAACATTTAATTTAACAATTACTTTAACTTTAATTTGCCAAATTCAAAGTATTAAAGTACAAAGACAACGTAAATGCAAGAATACCATTGTGCGCCTTTCCTTGTTTTCCATATATAGTTGAATCTTGATTATTGGAACTAATAATGATAAATGTGTTTGAATTATAGAACAACAGTTTTTTCTGTACTTCAAACCAAGTGGTACAAGCAAACAATTGAACGCTACATAAAATCATACGGGTTCCACAATTTCTTATTGCTAAATCATATTATATTTCTTAATATATTTTTTAATATAAGCGTTTTAATAGAAGCAATTCCATCGAGTTTCTTGACTATAACATATCCGTTATCAGTATAAAAATCCGCTTCACTGCTTTCCAATCAGATACAGTCGGATTTGCACATTTTTGGCTTACTTTCCTATTGCACACGCGACATCAGAACGGTTTACAGTGACGACATACATTATATGCTACGCAGTCTGTTCACACAACTTATTATGAAATTCAATGTCACACTCAATGTCGTTACATTCAATGTCAACATCAGCTTCGCACTGCTTAGCTAGCGATGTTGACACTCCAGCCTCATGAGTAATGTCAAACAGATCCAGCATTAGACTTATCTGTACGGATTGATCAAACACTACAGTGGTACTGTTTGGCTTACTCAAGTGGATGGATAGAAATTGAGTATCAGTACCCAGCATCCTAACATTTAATTTCTCCTTAATCCTAGTTTTAAACAACCAATCATAGTCTTCGTTTCAAACGAAAGAATGTCATCCACATACACAGTTACCATCAGATCTTTGGATGCATTCACATACACACACGGATCACTCATACATGGGTTCGGACTCATACCTTTCAAAATACTGTTAATGTATCTAAACCACATTCTCCCTGCTTGCTTCAGTCCATGCAGGCTCTTTTTAAGTTTACACACATATGGAGTCCTGTTTTTTCCTGGAACATTAAAGAATTCTGGTTGCTCCATGAATATATCCTCATCCAAAGGACTGTTGAAGTATGCACACTCTACATCAATATGTTCGTGACTCCACTCATTCTCCCCATACGGAGCAAGCAAAAGTCTTAGAGTTCTACGCTTTACGATTGGACTAAAGGTTTCTGAATAGTCTACTCCAGGTCTTTGCCGGAATCCCCGAGCTACAAGTCTAACCTTATATCTGTGAGGATCCCCTTTTACAAGGAAATTAATCACTTTCCCCTTCATCGTTTTCACCATCACTTTGAGTTTCAACATCAATTGGATCAACTCCCCTTTCAAGTTCAAAATCTTCAACTTCCCATATCCATTCAGAGAGTTTCCTTTCGATGTTACTCGTGTCCACTTTAATATTCTTGTAGGGAAACACATTTTCCTCGAACTTGACATGACAAGAGATTATTACTTTCTTGGTCTTCGGTAGGTAGATCCTATAACCCTTGACCTGTCGGCCGTAACCTACAAATATCCTTTCATCTGGCCATTTCACTTTCATCATATTTTCCTCCACTTTGGCTTCTCAAGTACCAAACTTTGCGTCCAAATACCCGTAGCCTTTTGATCTGCACTTAGATGTCGCATCCCTTACTTTTCCATAATTCCAATGGAATTTTGTCTCCGATAGCAGCGGATGGGCATAAGTTCTTTATGTGACACGCAGTGTTCACAGCTTCTGCCCACAGATAGTCAGGGAGCCATGACTGTATAAGCAAACACCTGGACATCTCAGCCAAGGTCCTATTGGATCGTTCTGAAACGTCATTTTGCTCAGGATTCCTAGGGACGGTCTTCCTGTGCAAAATACCTTTCTCCTTCTGTTATTTCTCAAAATTGGTCCCTGTATACTCACCGCCATTGTCAGTTTGGAGGGCACTTGTCTTGGACTGATGTAGGGTCTCCACTTCCATCTGATATTCTTTGAAGCACTTGAATACTTCGTTCTTCCTGCTGATGATCCTAACGTGCATGAAACGACACAAATCATCAATGAAAGTTACGAAGTAGTTACCTCCACCTAATGACTTGCACTGAGTTCGGCCACTGACATTGCTGTGAACGATTTCCACAAGACGTTGACACATGTGATGAGCTGCCCTTGGGAATGACACCTTTGTTATTTTTCCTTTTACACAGACTCCACATAGTTCACCATGTTTCTTGGAGTCTCCTCTTTCACGCTCCTTATAGTTATCTTCCTCATTGCACTTCCATGCAAGTGACCCAATCTCTCATTCCACGATGCGGCACTCTTGAATACCTTTGCCTCAATAACTTCTTAATCAATAACTCCTTCACGAGCATAACTCCCTCGCAGAAGTGGCGGACGGCCTCGTCTTCCTGTGGCCCTCTCTGCATCGCCTCTGTAATCGCTGGGGGGGGGGTCAGTGTTCCTCCTGTGGCGTGCCGCAGGGAATGTCGGGGCAGCTCCCACGTCGGGCAGAGCCCCAGGGTGTGCTGCGCCGTGTCCCTGTCCTCTCCGCAGTGGTGGCAGATGTCTGTCGACTCCCGTCCAATTCTCTTCAGGAACTCACCGAACACGCCGTGTCCGGTGAGCATCTTTGTCATTCTGAATGTGAGCGGGAGGCCGTGGCGGCTTCTCCATGCCTCCCAGTTTGGGAGGACCGCCTCCGCGCCCCGATGATCACCTCCCTCGTTGATGAGCTGGGATCGCCACCGGTCCCACGTGTCCTCCTCAGCGGTTCCTATGCCATTCGGAGCCGCCTGCTCGGTCGGATCTTCTCCTGGATCCCATACTTTACAGCGGCCGTATCTCCTTTTGAGCGCTAGCGCCCGGCGGGATCCCACTGGGGAGCGGGGGCTAGGGCGGTCGCCGACACATGAGACACCGTCCGGTATCCCCTAATGATTCTGATGGCGGTTACCCTGTGTAGCCTCCTCAGGAGCAGGATGCTGCGGCGGCTCGCCATCAGGTCGTCCGCCCATACCGAGGCCCGGTACATCACTCGGGACAGAATGACGCCCTCGTAAAGTCGGCGAACTGCTTCTCCCGCCCCGCCGATGTTCGGTAGCAGGCCGCATAGGGCATTAGCGGCCACCGACACTTTCGGAATCAGGCAATCGAAGTGTGGCTCGAACGTCCACTGGCTGTCGATGACGAGACCCAGGTATTTCATTTGCGATCCCACCTGGACGGTTTCGCCTGCCATGTTTATGCATAGGCCGGGCGGTGGGGTCCCTCGCCGCTTCTTGTCATAGAACCAGATGGTCTCTGACTTCGCAGGGGAGACCCTCAGGCCCAGTCCGCGCACGGCACGGATTGCGCAGGCCGTTGCGATTTCGCCGATGCGCAGTGTCTCGTGCCAGCCACGACCCTCGACCAGGACCAGGGTGTCGTCCGCGTAGCACACTATGGCCGCGCCTGGGGGCAGCGGGCAACACAGTACCTCGTCATACGCAATGTTCCATAGTATCGGTCCCAGTACCGAGCCCTGCGGGACTCCGCGTTCGACAGGTCGCCTTTCCTCTCCCTCCTTGCTGCTGTAGCAAATCCACCTGTCGTCGAGGTAGGTCCGGATCAGCCGGACGAGGTAGCTGGGAACCTCGAAGTGCTCCAGGGCCGTCAGTATCCTGTCCCACGGCATGGAGTTAAACGCGTTGACGATGTCCAGGGAAACCGCCAGCGCCACGTCGTTCCGGGAAACTCTGTCCTCTGCCAGTGTCCGCACGCGTCTGACCGCGTCGATCGTAGAGCGTCCCTTCCGGAAGCCGTACTGGCTTTCCTGCCAACCTGGCACCTGGCCTGTTATGTGTCGCTCCAAGCGAGTGGCAACTACCCTCTCCAGCAGTTTGCCGACCTCGTCTAGCGGGCATATCGGCCGGTACGCTGACGGCGAGGTCGTCGGTCGGCCCTCTTTACGGAGCAAGACCAGCCTCGCAGTCCGCCATGCCCGGAGGTAGGCTCCCTCTTTCAGGCATCTTGTGTAGAAGCGCCGAAGTCTGGGGGCCATGACTCCCATCACTTCCCCCCAGGTCCGACCCGAGATTCCGTCTGGGCCCGGCGCCACGTTGCAGGAGGCCATTCTTCTGGTCGCCTCCCATATCTCTTCCTCCGTGACTTCCCAGTCATCCCTCCACTGCAACGTCCGTGTCGGTTCCCGCGGCCGTTCTGTCGCCCTGTCTTCTTGCGAGGGTAACAGTGTCGCTATGATCCGCCGCAGCAGCGCAGGTTCCATTTCCGTCGTTGCCAGGGGGCCCTTCGCTCGCAGTTTCCGCGTCACCATCCTATACGGCTTTCCCCATGGGTCGGCCTCGACTCTTCCGATCAGTTCGGACCAGGCACGGTCCTTCGCGTTTTTAATCTCCATACATCGTCTCCTACCTTTGAGTTGAATGCGACGTCTCACACATCATCATGTATTCCAACGACCTCATCCCTTGTACACATTGTAGTAACATCTCGTTAGTAACATCTAGTAGTTAGATTTACATTTAACTCAGGCACCCACTCAGCGTTCGACAATGATAGGGTCCAACCACCACAGGACTCAGCCATTTTCACAACGATCGTTCCCTCTCCCTTAATTTCCAGATGTCCCTTGCCAATCCTGATTTGTCCGGTTGCAGGTGCGAAGTCCACAAAGCGATGCCTGTCCGGAGTCATGTGATTTGTGGCACCTGAGTCAAGGTAACAGATCCTCCCTCTATCCATGTGGCTGATGGACGATAAAGCCAATGTCGAGATGAGTCTCTTGGACCTCGGTTTGTCTTCTGATCTCTTCTTCTCCCTTTGGTTTTCTCCTCTTTATCTCCTTTCTCCTCTTGACACTGGTACGATATGTTGCCCCATTTTCCACATTTATAGCACCTCTGGTCATGTAGGTATCTGTTTTTTGGTTTCGCGCCATCTTCGTTCTGTTGTGGCTTGGGCTTCCATTGTCTCCTGGTCGCCATTGCGCTGCCTTTCTCGGACGAGTCCACAGCCGCATTGATCCTTCTTTCTTCGAGTAGAAGGTCGGACTTCACGGCCCTCGCGGTCAGATCCTTATCAATCCTCGTTGCTCTAAGGTACGTCGAGTAATTTGGATTCGCCACGAGGCCGGTCAAAAGGAAACATGCTACAACGTGGTCCTCAATTTTTATACCGGCATTGGATAACTTATCACACAGGTCTTGGATCCTTCCACAGTACGCAGAGATATCCGTTTTAGGGGTCTTCTCGATCGTGCCCAGTTCCCGCATGCATAAAACAATGTCCATCGATGTAGATCTCCCATGGACATCCTCCAATGCATTCCAGCACTCCCTCGCTGTTTTCAAGGCTCTGGTATCCCCGAGATACTCGGGGCGAACATGCCGGAAAATGTACGCATGTGCTTTGTTATCCATTTTTATACAGTCTGGTCTCAACCTTTCTGCTGCCATTAATCCTGGCTTTATTGCATCCCAGCAGCCCAGGAAAACCATCGAAGCATCCGTCATCGTCTTCTAGTATTCATAACTGGCCTCATTCAGGATCGGGTTCATATCTTTGTCCACATCACCCAACTTCTTCTGGCCGACGATGCCGTGGTGTCTTCTCGGATAATTTCAGAAAAAACACAAAAACTCAACAAATAATTGTCTTTACTGTCGCAGTTTTCTGCCCTGGGACCATAACCTATTATTAAATATAGGTTTGGAATGATATTTAATAGAATCACACAGATTGAATTTTACTTTCTCTATTTCACCTCCTAAGACAAAAGAGCGTTGTTAGAAGTAGTACCAACTTAGCTTGTAGGTACTAGCGATCATACCAATGTAACGTTTCTCAACAATTTGATCTGTAGATAGTTATGAAGGCTTCGGTACTGAAATTGAATAAACTGTGAATTTCCGAACGGTGCCGATTATTAGTACCGGCAACTTGCGACATCCGGTAGCATTTGCACAAAAAAGTACAGTAACGTAGTCTTCGCACATTTCTAGGTTTTCTGTCGATTTCGCACGATTCAAAATACAAGTTTTTTCTAGTACTGCTTTCCACGTTATTGTTGTGTAAACGACATTGTAAACGTTCTTCAATGTGAACCCATGTTCTTACAGTAATCTGTTAAAATCAGCTGTAAAGGCTTCCGCTACAGAGAAATCAGTTGCGGTTGGCACATCTTCCCTGATATCCGCATTAATAATACTGTAACGTTCTTTAAAGCCTAGCAACTAAGAGGAACTGGCTCTAAAACTAGGATGTCCGTTTAATTTATCATTAATTTCTAGAACTAGAAATGTTCAGACGAGATTTTATTTCGACAGTTGTTGTCGTCGACAATTTTGATAGGGGGAAATAAATACTATGTGTATTAAACATGTATATAGGTATATAGGTATATACGTATATGAAATACACAATAGAGAATTATACAATATTCTGATGATAAAAAGTCATGGATTCTACGAATATCCCAAACGTTCTTTTCATGGATTTATTCTTCGAATATTTTTACGTAATTTTGAAAAGGAAAAAATAATAATTTTAACTACAAAGATAAACGACTTAAAAATCAATTGTAATTTTGTCATTGTGCTTTATTGTCAATATCGAGTAATTTGAAAAGTCTTTTTCTGTAGAAAATTCAACGTAAAACATATCTATGAAATATGAATTCGTCGAACATAGAGTTTCATACTTTCCACATAAAATGATTACTACTAATGTTAGTTTGACTCATTTTAGACGTTTTGGTCCATCTTTTTCTCGTAGTGATTAATTCCTTTCTTGTAATTTAAACGTGCGCAAGTTAAATATATAGGGTCTACATATTAGCCAGTTTTTTTTCTCATAAATGGTAAATATATGCGGAAAATGAAAGGATAGACAATTTTACTTTTTTTATAATCAACGTAATATGGTACATCATCGACCAGGAGTACTACTAGTACTAGAGCCCAAATTTCTCGCTCCGAAAACGTTTTTCAATAAATATTACGTATTAGCGTCGTAATACAATCAGAATTTGAGGTGTATGTTAATTTTTTAACTTGCTGTCTTGAAAATCACTTCCTAAGTTGAAATCCGTTTATTTGAAACTTAAACACGTTTTGTAGGAAATTGTTCGCTGCTTTGTAATTATAAGAATGGAACTTATTCACTTGAAAATATACATACTAATCTATTTCTTGAACAGTAGACAGTAATAGTCGTATTGAACATGCTCCTTAAACTTCATGAATAAGAAATACTGATAAATGTAAAACGGTACGCAACATTTAAACATTTCTTTTGTTTGCAGTCTTGTATAACCTTGAGATCTTGAAAGAAATGATGTATATCCTACATGATTAAAATTATATTAATGTATGAAACAATAATGTATAATACAAAAAAATATGTCACATTCTGTTTAAAAAATTAGAATTCATCATTTCCCGGAAAATTTTGTAAGCATGAAAAATTAAAATATATGCTATCATGCTGGTTGTAAAATATGGTAAAAGCGTTCCCACGTTAATTCTTTTTTCTCATATACTTAGTATTTACAGTAAAAGTATTGATCTGTAACTGTATGAGCACTCTGCGTAAAACGACTAAGCACTAAGTACTCTTTGACTTGAGCTATTTTCAACCCCTCTTAACGAATGTTTACAATAAGATGAACTGAAAATATTTGCATCTCATGCTATTATAAATTATTAACATCGTTGCAAGTTTAAGGGTATTCACATTCTGTACAAAACGTTTATAGAATTACATCAGAAAACCGTGGGATCAGCAATTCTAGCATCAAGTTTTCGCATTGTTATGTGAAAATGATACTAAGCTCTTCGGCGATCATCCAGACAGTGATTCGCCAATTGGATAACACAAGTTTTCGAACCCATAGAATGTTCTCATCGGTCTGCAAGGTAAAAGGTCAATCCTCATGAGCTTCATCTTCCATTCGTTTCCTGTTCCTTTTTGAACCCTTTTCAGCCTACTGTAAAGGGCTGATGGCTTCATAGTACTTTTTCCATGTGCTTCTTTTAGCATATCAACTGCTTCAGTTCCTTTTATCTCGCGTTTTAGGACTGATGTCACCTTAATACATTGTTTTTTTTGGAAAATAGATCACCAGCCGCTTTCGAAACGTGTGACGGTTGAAAGAAAAATAGGCATGCTAAAAATGTTGTCATAGGCGACGAACAGCTTATCATAGGTGTTACGTCCCGAGTCTCACTATAGGCCGTGTTCCTAACCATCTCCGTTGGTACTACAGTGTCGTAGACAGATCGTCTTACATGACCGTCGAGATATACACAAAGTAGCGATAAACGCATAGTTGTCTTCAAGCAACGAGTTCTAGAAACACGGGCCTTCGGTCCGTTATTTTATCTATATAAAAAAGGTGGCATACGTGGTCATAGGCGCGAACTGTTGCGATACCCGAGCGTAGTGAGGGTCGTCTCCCAAAGAAGACAAAGGACGAAGACTATAAACTGTATATCCTACCCGACCAGATAGCTGAAACGTATTGGATATTTGGTGATATGCTCTTGTAGTAATGTGGCGGCTGTTTCTCGATTAGTGTGCCTGACTAGTACAGCCGTGTAGTTGTTGGTATGTTGGCCGTGTATAGTTGATAATATTTTGAGATTACTAGTTCTAACATGTTTTTCTAGTGTTCTACCTTGTTGAGGTTATTCGGTGCGGGGGTAAGTGGCCATTTTGTGCGCCAAATGGGGGAAAAGGACACAACTGCGGGGAAAGATAAAGAGGTGGATGAAACCATGAGAGGAGGGGGTGAAGCGTAGTTGGCTGCTGAGCCGACACACGTCAGCACCAGAAGTATGAGGAAGGCAGTCCCTCTTAAGAACTGGTTCTTCTGCTCCACACTGAACACGGAGAACATACGGACGGAGGAAACAACGGACAAAGACGAGACACACGCCGTCGAAGTGCCCCGCCCGAAGAAAAGGAAGGTCTCCCCAGCTCCACACGGACTTGGCCGAACATATGAGAATATCTACTACGGCAGACCTAGGAACGGAACTGATCCGTCGAGCTTCTGAGGTGTCCAAGGTTGCTGACACATACCACTACCTCAAGGGTACACATGGGAAAACGCTGAAAGAAGCGGCGAGGTGCTCGGAGCACTACCTGTGCACAGGATGGGGGGACCGGCCCTCGCCCCCCCCCCCCGAAGAAGGAAATAAGAGGAACCACCCGCAGATCCACGGTCGCAAGTGCCAACGAAAAAGGCTCGGCGACACAGGGAACCCCCGACCCTAAGCCTGCGAACAAGGAAGCTTGTACGGAGAAAGTCATGGAAGCAATGACCTTAGGTGGTTGAAAAAATGCGCATCCTTCAGACCAACTTGGGACAGACGAGACGAGCGCAAGACCTGCCCTACCAAATCATTCGGGGGAGCACCATACAGAGTTCTGGATGCTCCGGGCTAGATCGGAGATACAGACGAAATGGTTGATGTCACCTGGACATCAAGGCCCAGGGCGTTTGCCAACGGAATCCCGCTGGAGCGCGGCAATGGATGCGTCGCGATCGAGTGGACAGGGATGGGCGTGTACGTGTCACACAACAGCGGATGGACAGCGTTCGGGTTTGGCGACGGTGTCAGATGGCGCCTTCTCCGGCAGGTGCTCGTCCTGGGAGACTTCAACGCACAATCCTCGGAATGGAGAAACCCCAGAACCAACGCCCGTGTCAGACTGGGCCGTGGGACTTGGACTTCCGTTGGTGAACAGGTGCTCTGGTAGCACCTGAGTGGCATGGAGAGGAACCTCCATCATCGACATCACATCGGCCTCCCTCGATGCATTCAAGCGGATTTCAGGTTGAAGAGTGGCCGAGGGAGTCGAGACACTTTCGGACCACCTATACATATTCATGGAGGTGAAGGAGACACCTAAACGACCGCGGGCGATGGTCGCTGCCCGCCGAGAAGAAGACGCGCGCGCCCACCGCCAAGATGGAAGGTAAAGGAGAGGAACCAAGATCTACTCCGGGCAGCCGCTACAGTAACAGGTTGGAGCCGGGAGGACTCGACGACGACGGCCGAAACAGGCGTGGAAGAGGAGGCCGAGAACCTTCGCCGAGCCATGACGACAATTTGTGACGCATCCATGCCACGAACCACACCGGTCACGGTGCGAAGCAGAGAAGTTTACTGGTGGAATCCCGACATCGCGGTATTGAGGGCGAGAAGCGTCCGGGCCCGAAGATGGTACCTGAGGGCCCGCTGCCGGCGACAACGCGACGAGGAAGAAGTCTCCCTGCGCTACGGAGCATACCGCGTGCTACGACGCTCGGTACAAAAGGAGATCAAGATCGCGATAGACCGTGCCATGTCCGACCTAGTCGAAGCAGTCGAGACCGACCTATGGGGAAGGCCATACAGGACGGTGACACTAAAACTTCGCACGCAGGGCCTCTGGCAACGACGGAGGTAGAAGCGGAGCTACTGCGGCAGATCATCAGGACGCTTTTCCCGTCGCAAGAGGACGGTGCGGCAGAACAGTTGCGGGAAACAACATGGGCGGTAGAATGGAGAGATGACTGGAAAGTCACGGAGGAAGAGATGTGGAAGATGACCTGAAGAATGGCCTCCCGCGACATGGCACCGGGCCCGAACGGAATCCCGGGCCGGATCTGGGGGAAGTAATGGGGTTCATGGCTCGCAAACTGCGCTCCTCGACAGAAGATGCCTGAGAGAGGGAGTTTACCCCCGGGCATGGCGAACGGCGAGGCTGGTCTTGCTCTGTAAAGAGGGCCGACACACGACTTCGCCGTCGGCGTACCGACCGATATGCCTGCTGGACGAGGTCGCCAAGCTCCTCGAGAGAGTGTTTGCCGCCCGCCTGGAGCGACACACAGCGAGGAGCCTGCCAGGTTGGCACAAAAGCCAGTTCAGGCCGTGGCGCTGGGCGTCTCTTTGCACATCGTCAACACGTTCAACTCCATGCCGAGGGACAGGATTGTGGCGGCCCTGGAACGCCGCCACGGTGTGTTACGCGGACGGCACTCTGGTCCTGGTCGGAGGTCGCGGATGGCACGAGACGTTGCGCATAGGCGAAATCGCAACGATCTACACGATTCGCGCTGTGCGCGGACTGGGCCTGAGGGTCTCCCCTCCGAGCTCGAAGGCCATCTGGTTCTACGACAAGAAAATGCGAGGGATTCCTCCGCCCGGCCTGAGCATAAACATGGCAGGCGAAACCGTCGGGATGGGATCGCGGATGAAATACCTGGGTCTCGTGATCGACAGCCAGTGGACATTCAAGCCGCCGTTCGACTCCCTTATGGTGTGGACTCCGCTGGTTTCGGCGGCTGCCAATGCCTTGTGCGGCCTGCTGCCAAACATCGGCGGGGCGGGAATCGCGTTGCGCCGACTATACGAGGGCGTCCGTTCGCTCCCGAATGATGTACGAGGCCCCGGTATGGATAGACGTTCTGATGGCGAGTCGTCGCAGCATTGTGCTCCTCAGGAGTCTCCACAGGGTAACCGCCATTAGAATCGTCAGGGGATACCGAACGGTGTCCCACGAGTCGGCGACCGTTCTAGACACGTCCCCCCGTGGGAGCTTCGGGCACTGGCGCTCAAGAGAAGATACACCCACATGAGAGTATGGGACCTGGGAGAGGAATCGACCGAGCAGGCGGTCCCAAACGACCTAAGAACCACCGAGGAGGACGCGCGGGACCAGTGGGGATCCCAGCTGATCAACGGGGGAAGCGAACATGGAGGCGCGGAGGCGTTCCTCCCAAACTGGGAGACATGGAGCAGTTGCCATGGCCTTCAGCTCACCTACAGGATGACACATGTGCTCACGGGACACGCCGTGTTCGACGAGTACCTGCGGAAAATCGGATGGGAGACGACGGACATCTGTCACCACTGCGAGAAGGCAGGGACACAGCGCAGCACACGCTGGAGCTCTGTCCGGCGTGGGAGCTGCCCCGCTACACTCTGCGGCACGACCATTGGTCCCTTGGGGTGATCTGAGTAACGACCGATTTTCTGTCACGACGTCCACTGTTCGCTTCCGCGTTGGAATCAATCTACTCCCTTACTCTTTTGATCTCTAGTATGCTTTCGTCCTTTAATTTCTCCAACATGGGGTCTCCCTTGCTCGAGAGTGTGATTCTCCTCATTATTCTCTCCATATTCAGTGTTAAAATTTCAAAATTCCTCATCAGGCCCTTCACATTTCGCAGTCTTGTTTTCGGCCCTCTTCCTTCGTCAGTGGAAGACCCGTTTTCCATCTCACGAGCGTCGTCTCTTCTGACTTCTATTATCTTCTTCCTCGTCGTGATCTTCTCCGCCTCTGTCTATCTCGGTCCCCTTCTCATTTTGTTGGTGTCCGGTGTTAGATGAATGCTTTGGTCAGTCAACTCTGCTTGAGAGCGAGCTCCATTTCGCTATTCTGCCCCAACATTTCTTTACATATCGGTCTCCTATCAAGCCTTCAACCCTTGTTTTAAAGGGATCCGTCTCCGTATTACTCCCTTTCTTCAAGATCAGAATCAAAATCTCTTTCAACCTCTTCTCAGTGTCACTCTCTTCCACTAAATGGTCCTCGGTCGTTTTTACGAACAAGAGGCGGCCCTGGGACGGACCGACCTCTCTTCGCTTCTCGTCCAGTCGTGTGATGACCGTCGGGGCGAGCCTGGGACGGCACACTCGCCGAACCGACGGGGCTTGAGGGCTTCGAAACACCCTGAGCCGTAACTTTATTTTTTCTGGTCGTTCTATCCATAATTGTTGATAAGTTAAGATAGTCCGTGGGCATAATCATTTTCGTTGCCAAGGTCGTTATAGTATCATTCCATTGAGTCTACCGATGTCGGCATTACAATCCTATCTTTTTACATTTGATTCTCTACGCTAACATTATCCTAAGTCCATTTGCTTTATCACATAGTTGTTTCATCACCTGCCCTTATTGTAAGTTACATTCTAAAGACGACATTTCGTTATAAAGGCCTAACCCATGCAACTCGTGTCGGTGTTTAGTTCCCGTGTAACATATTTAACACTAGGTTTACAGAACCCGTCAATTTGACGAATTTCAAACTTCGAAATGAAATATCCCAAAAACAGCATATCCCAAATAGCATTAATTTTAACCATTTTGCATCGTAAACTAATCATTTCATCTAAAGAATTTATACACACAATTATTTTTTCCTATGCTTTCTAATTTTTGAAATCTGTATGTAGTATACCTATCTCTAGGAAACCCATCAAATTGACAGGCTACCTGATTTTATAAACAATCCGTTTTTCAAAGACAGTGTGCAAAAGTTTCAGTTATTGTAGACATTTTCAATGATTGTCTCCGCTTATTGTAAGTATTTACAATAGGATAATTGAATTTGGGCACATTATTTTCTTTTTTTGACTAGTCCCCCTTTTCCAGCAATCGTGAGTAAATCCAGGAAATATAATAAGATATTGAACAAAATTGTTGACATCAATGAAGATTGTTGTAAGGATACCTTCGAATAAGAATAGTATGAATGAAGCCAAAGCGAAGCTGACAGTAAAAGTTCTGAATACACTGAAAGTGGAGAGATAGAAGGATCTTCGGATAGCGAAGAAGAAAATTTCTTGAAAGTGTGTCGTAACAAGAACAGGATGCGTATTTTTTTCCAGTTCTGACTCCGAGGATGAAAGGACGAGCATTCCAAGAACGTCCCAAAATGTAATGGGTGAAATTGAAATTGCAATTGACGGACACAGTGGACAAAATTGAAAGACTAAAAACTGGATCTAGGGGTAGGACGCCTGTTCGCATGATATTCAAGGATATCGCAGGGCTTACTGGCTATGTTAAGAGAAATATTATGTCTGGTTGTGTAACTAGTGCTTTCGAATTGATAATTTCCAGACACATAATGGAACACATAAAAGATTGCACTGAAACGGAGGTGTATCGAGTTTTGAAAAAAGACTGGACAATCACAGTTGCTGAGTTTTCTAGGAATTCTATATGCCATATGGGCGTATATGAAGCGAGATCATTGAAAGCCTCCAGAAGATTACAAACAAATAAATTTGCGCTGATATCCGAAATATGGGACAGATTTATAGGTAATAACGTGGCTTGCTACAAGCCATATGAAAATATCTCAATAGATGAACAATTATTTCCAACGAAAGCCCGATGCAGGTTTACGCAATATATGCCGAATAAGCCTCATAAATTTGGCATTGAGCTTTGGTTAGCAGTTGACGTCCAAAAAAAATATATTTTGAATGGTTTCAAGGGAAAAAAGGACAAGATGACTTTGTTTTCCTCAAATTTATACAAATCAGAAAACTTTACGCTTACTGTGTATAAAAGTAAACCTAACGTAAAGGTCCTCCTTCTAAGTACCAAACATACAGGTATACAAGTAGAAGACAATTATAAACGTGTTCAGGAAACCATTGCTTTTTATAATAAATCAAAGTTTGGTGTGGACGTCGTTGACTAGATGGCACGCAAATATAGTATGAAAGCAGGGAGTTTCCGATGGCCCCTTCGAGTTTTTTTCAATATTTTAGATTTGGCAGCGATAAATGCGTGGATATTATGTAAAGAGTGCACCAGATCGAAAATATCCAGAAAGGAGTTCATATTTTGCTAAAGGTCAGACGCTTCATTTCTGTCACCTTTAAAGTCAGAAGTGCGAAAAAGTTGTCAAGAAGCCTACTGCAAAGAAGAATACAAGCAATAATTGTTGTATATATTGCAAAAAAGGTCGTATGCGGAAGATGCACAAACAAAATTCACTATATTTGTAAACAATGTGCTCAATAAATATGATTTCCCTATACCGTTAATATTATTGTTATCATTTCCGCGATAATTTAAAAAAAACTTTTTACTTATTAATAATTTATTTAAACGTCAAGCCTAATATTGTTCAATTCAGACTTAATTTGCATAAATCGATTTTTTTTTTTTTTTTAAGAAAATGCGTATTTTCATTTACCCGTCAATTTGACGAGTCCTCGTAGAGATAGGTATACAAGGTGGTTGGTAACTGGTGGTACAAGCGGAAAGGGGGCGATTCTACGCGAAAAAAGAAGTCGAAAATATAGAATAAACTTTTTTTTATTTTTTTTTTTCCATCGAGACAACGATCTAAAGTGAGATCCGTTATAACGTACCGCACGTGTACCGAGCGAAAATTCAAAGTCGATTTTTTCGAAAATAAAGCCTCAAACGAAAGATTTTTATTGCTATTTTATTGACCATCGCGGGGTCCCGCAAGGTTCGGTGTTGGGTCCATTGCTGTGGAACATCGCTTCGGAAGCCGATGCCTCCGAACTCGACACTGACGTGCTACGCCGACGACACGTTGGTGCTGGTCTGGGGCACGGCATGGGGTAGAACCGTCCGCCTGGCGGAGTTGGCGGTGGCCTGCGTGGTTGCCGAGATCAAGGAATTGGGACTGAGGGTGTCCGGAGAGAAGTCCGAGGCAATGTGGTTTTGCCGCAAGGCCGATCACGGGACACCTCCAGCGGGTTATCGCCTGAGGTTGGAGGGGGCTGAGATCAGGGTCGGAACCAGCACGAAGTATCTGGGTAATCCTCAACATTCTCTCGTGAGGCTGTATTAGCGGGTTACTTAGCATCTTTACGATCGGTGGATATTCCACGTTTTAACAAAGAGTTAGTTTAGTTATACTTCCACCGTAGCCACGCAAGTCGAGTACGATTTGGGCTTTGGAAGAAAGAGCATCCTGTGATCCTGTTGACCGCGGATTCGTTATTGAACCTAGGATCATTGTCATTAGTTTCTCGAGTACCTAACTACCACGGTTACTTGTCCGGTTCTATAATAATCGTATTTGCACTAGTCAATGTTTTCTCTATTGCCTAACGACAATATGTAATCCAAATGAAGATTCGTTTCACGCCCCTAACCCTAACCCTAATCATAATGTGAACCCGACATATATAATTTATTAATCAATCCACTAAGCGAGGGAGTTTTAAAGACACTGGATAGTGAATGAAGGCAGGAAATTATTAAATTGTTATTTATTATATTATTATTAAAACTATCCTGCATCCACTGCCATCGGCTGGCACAGGGTTCTTTTATACGCCCAATGTCAATGAAGGTGAAGGATAAGGATAAAAAGGCAGGACGGAATGAAGAACTTCCTCGCCCACAAACTTCAGAGGTAAGTGAGGGAAATGAAGTATTTGTTGAACCAACAGTTAAAGTTGAAGGTAATCAATATAAACCGAATCTCGTGGTTTAAAACGAGTAATGGATTCTCGTAGTCGACGTTACCGCCCGCTGCGAGAACGGGGATTACCTGCAAAAAGCGGAGGAAGAAAAAACCAGGAAATACCAAACATGTCTAGAACATCTGATGAACAAGTATAACGTAAACCAAAGGAAGGTTCTACCCATAGTACTAGGAAGTCGAGGGGCTATGGCCCAACTATAAGGTAAAGTCTTAAAGAAATAGGAATTCCAAAGATTAACATTAAAACGAACGTCTTAAATGTGTTAAGAGGTTCCATAGAGTTGTGCAATATATTTTCAGATGGCTAAATATTTATTTATTTATTTTAAGTTATTGACTAATTGCTGAATTTAACTAATTACTTAATACTTACTATTTATTTATTTTTATTTATTTATTTATTGATCCAATTTTTTACTTATATATTTACTTATTTATTGACACAATGGTCAATTTTAATTTATTGAATTTTAGAATCCCTATGAGGGGGTAGGAGATATCGCGATCTCTTCTCCTCGAGTCCCACTCCTACCTCCCTGTGGTATCACCGATAACATGTTCGTCGTATCTGGGTGTGCGTTGTCGTGCTTCAGATGCGGCGGTCATGGCTAAACGGAGCGTGGCGAATCCACCGACACCTGGGCAAACCATCGAGCCAGGTAAGAAACAGGTTATAATTTCTAGCAGATGAATTATCTGAAGAAGTCGGTAGTCCGAAGCAGATCAAGGAATCTGCAAATACATAAATTAAAAACAGCAACACATGCATACATGATGTTAAGTGGATAACTAAAATGATGACGACCTGACCAACCCTTGGACAAGATTTTGGATACAACCGGACTTAAGGCCAGAATCATAAATTAAAGCTGGCTCCAAAGAATGTTACAAATTGCGCCTCGGAGCCGGAGTTACCAGGTCCCGGGAGCTCCGTGATGGACTTGTCCGTTAAACAGGGGATCACTGATGACAACATGGCAACTCAAATGAGTATGATTTGGATTCCCCTTCCTCTACGGAGAAATGACATCATTTGCCCAATACGTATCGAAAAACAATTGAGTCCCTCTTCATTAACGTTGCGAGACCTAAGTGCTCATTCTGAAAAACATCACTTCTTATACACTTTTAGATGGAAATGTAAACAATGCGACAAACGCTTTCAGAAAGTTCATGCATGGCATTGTCACTTTGGAAAAAGCAAGGATGCTATTATTGTCGACATAGTGCAGAAGCCTTACAAATGTACCATTTGTAATGTGTCATTCGAAAAGTAAGTCGGTTTTATCCTAGTAACCACTCAATGACATATTAAAAGTTGGAGAAACGGGCAACGCGCCTATCAAGTGAACGGAGCACACCGAAAACAGCTTCCGCGAGTTAAAATGCGCGCCCGTCATCCTCGCCGTAGGCGCGTCCGATTACGCGATAGGAGTTGTTCTGCAGCAATGCATCAATGAAAAATGGCAGCCGCTAAGATTCATTACTAAATCCTTGATCTCCGTGCAGCAAAAATACAGCGCACACGACCGCTAAGTTCTCGCCATATATACAGCGATTAAGCGCTTTGGACACGCCGTAGAAGGGAGAAACTTTGTAATATACACCGACCATAAACCCCTCATTTAAGCAACATTCAGAGAAATGTTTGCAGCGGGAATTTTGTCACTTCGATCATATCGGATAATTCACGACCGACGTTCGATACTTAAAAGAGAAAGACAATAATGTAGCCGACGCCATATCTTACATCGAAGCGATAGGGAAGTCCGTGGACTATCAAACTCTCGCCGCCGCACAAGGAAACGACACCGAGCTATGCGACTTCATCAACTCCGGTTCATATGCGTTAAAATTAACGCTTTCCTGACTACGACGTAGAAATATATTGTGCCGTATCAAGCGACACCGTACGTACGACCGTATATACCGAAATTCTTGTCGGCGCAGCGTATTTCAAACCTTCTCGTGCTTTAATGAGTCTGACTCGTCATAAAGATTTTGTGGCCAAACAATGAATATCACGAGTCATGCTCGTGAACAGATAGTCCGGCCAAACATAATTATCCCGAGCCAGGCTTGCAAAGAGAAAGTTGGGGGCCAAATATAAACATCGTAATATAACGAATTGAATGTTAGTTCCTATCAGTACGCCACGAGAGTTAGTCGCGATTTCTATAATTGCTGTTACAAAGCAGTTTAGTTATTGAAATTTAATAGAGTAAGTAAAAAAGACACCAATAGTTTGGAAGTATTCTGAAACTCATGGCATAAAAGCGTCCGTTTCAAATAATTTAAGCGAGGGTCTAAAAATATTAGACCTATTTTCTATTATATTTGATAACAAACTTTGGGAAATATTTGTTACGGAAACAAATCGCTTCGCACATAGGACAATGTACGACGAGCGTAAACGATGAAAAGTGGACCACACTTGGTATCTTGTTACCTTAGACGAAGTAAAGGCCTACTATGCACTGTGTATTTTGATGGGCCAAGTAAAAAAAAACAAGTATTCAACTGTATTGAACTATAAGAGCAGTGGCGGAAACGCAAATATTTAAAAAATCAATGCCTTTTAAGAGATTTCGGCAAATTTCGAGATTTTTACATTTTTGTGATAATTAAAATACTGATAGTAATGACCGACTTCGAAAGGTAATACCTATAATCAACTTCTGGAATGAAAAATTTAGAGAAATTTACACACCCAATGATTATGTTAGTATAGACGAATCCTTAATGAAATGAAAGGCCGTTTAGCGTACAAACAATTCAATCTGTCGAAATATTTACAAACTGTGCGAGGCAAGTACCGGTTTCTGTCATGGATTTAAAATATATACTGGCCAGGACAAAATTGATCGGAATGATAGTGAGTCGGAGAACGTTGTGATAGAGTTGTTAAAATATACACCATAATATATAAGGGATATACCTTGTTTCTATACAACTGGAGCTCTTCACACAAACTCCTTTTAAAATTACACCAGAAAAAGAAACGCTATCGGGACAGTACGTAAGAATGGGAAAAATATGCCAAAAGACATTCAAAAGCGTATTTGAAGAAAGGAGAATGTGTATGGAGGTGCTGCAATAATTTGATAGCTCTGAGATGGAAGGACAAGCGCGACGATATATATCAACAAAACACGAAAGTGTAGAGATGGTTGAGCAATCAGACAAAGAATTACAGAAAGTAATGAAACCATAATGTATCCTGGAATATAAAAAAGGTATGAGTCCATTTGGTCATCGAGATCAGATGTTATCCTGTTTCCCAATCATGAGAAAAGTCATCAAAGGATACCGAAAACTTTTCTTTTACATGTCACATATGGCTCTGTCTCACAATACTTATATTATGCATAAAACAATGCTCATTCGAAAAAGGGAGACATATGTTGATTACCAAATAAATATAACAGAGGCAGTTTTGCAAAATGTCGAATTTCCGGACTACAAAACGCGCGGGAAATAGATTTCCCTTGATTGAATTGATGTAGACATCAATTGATCCTCTTCGACTCTAAGCGCAATATTGGGCTCATTTCCCAAAAAATATCGATCCAACGCCTCAAAACAAGCATCCAACAAGGATGTGTAAAGTTTGTAATAAACATAAAATACGAAGCAAAACGAAGTGGAAATGCGCGAAATGTAAAGTAGTTTTACATCTGCCAGAGTGTTTCAGGAAGTATCACTCCCTGGAGATTTTCTAGAGTTTTAAGTATTTCCTTACTAGATATGGATTCAAGGTGAACATATCTTATAACTGAAATTTTTGTTTATAGTATGTGTTGCGTCGGGCAACACTCTACTTAGACCAGGCCATACACCGCGGGCCAGATGGGAACCAGATGTCCGCTCATCCTTACTGCGTACACTCAATAGTCTTAAGGACCCATCATAAATCTCAGTAATTTGCTAGCTAAGATCCTTCAGACCGAACAAATATCGTGGTTCTAAATCGCTTTCTAAAGATTATTGTCTATTACGGCTTGACCCGGGAAAGTTAGTTTTTCTCACGTACGATGCTTCCCACTAGCAGCTTTCTATGGAGGGCGGCCAAGACCCTTCCTAGTCCACCAACCTTCGTTTATCCAATCAGAAGCAATGTATACTGCCCTCACTTTTCTGACCAAAAATATCATGAACAAATCCGATGGTCCACTGCGCTAGCCACACACATCGCTATCTTTTCCCCTATTGCTACGTTAATTACTACAACCTTACTTATTCTGCCACGTTAGAATAGTCAACAACTCATTAACGGGTTACTCTCCTTAAATCAATTATTTACTTTACGTATACATACTCAACAGTGTACCTCATAAGTGTTGGAAAAAATAAATTTTATAACCCTGTTAATCGCAGTGTTATACCCTCTCAACTACCCCTATTATCTTAACGGAAATCAGGGGATCGATCAACTCGTGGTGTCGATTACCATAATCGTAACGGGAATTTATGACTCCCGTTGACGTGTTTCCTCGCGATTGCGTCTCCCCGCGATCGGTCGAAAATACAGTATGCTATTTATTTTTAGGCGTAGTATTATTATATTGCTTAGGAAAAAATTGCATTTGAAAACGCATGAATTTTTATTGAAGTATTGTTTATTTATGAAATATAATTTTAAGTGTTATCTATTACAAAATATAATATATTTATAATATGTATCAAAGGAAAAAGGATTAGCGATTACTTCCGCAACAGCAGTATCGTGTAAAACTGACTATATCATAGGTATTTACATTTTGGCTTGTATTGTGACTGTTCTCGAGCATCAGTCTGGTTTATTTACCACTCTTTGACGCCTACAACTTGGGCCCCAGTCTCGTCGAACGAAATGGCACGGGAAGGGGTTAATTCGCTTCACGGACTTTCCCATCTTGGGATACGCGCTACGTAAAACCTGATGACCACGCGTTTCGTCTGGCCGTCAATAAACAAAAATTGCTGAAATTGGACACGACAGTGTATTCCGTGTCAGGGATGTAATGTCACCAGGTATCCCCAGCATCCCCAGTCGGAATCTTCGAAGTGTTGGCAGGCCGATTCGAACATATACACATAGACTTTATCGCAATGCAGTATTCGCAAAGTTACCGATATTGTCTAACGCGTATCGACCGTTTCTCACGTTGGCCCGAAGCAATACGCATACCGGATATGGAAGCGTCAACTGTTGCTTCAGCCCCCTTTCTGTGTGGATAGCTGGTTTTGGCGTATCATCGAAAATAACAACTGATCAAGGACGCCTATTCGAGTCACAATTACTTAAGGAATTATTGCTGGTTGCTCGGTATCAAACATTTACGCACGACGGCCTGTCATCCCGCGTCCAATGGGATGGTAGAGCGCCTTCAACGGCAATTGGAAGCGACAATCAAATGCCACGATACGAGCAACTATGTTGGAATCTTACTGATCGTACTATTGTGAATTCGTACAGCCATTAAGGCGGACCTGAACGCAACGTCTGCCGAAATGATATACGGCACGGGAATACGATTGCCAATGGAATTTTTCTTATCGACAGTTCGGCAAGCGACCTCCGAATACGCGAACCGGCTAAAAGAGCGAATCGAGAAAATATTGGGTTGACAAATAAGTGATTGCGACATTTGTCGTTAGGTGATAATGCCTTCCTTGTACACGATAATATCGAACGACAAAGTGCCGAAAGATGCGACGTGTTAATACCGTATGAAATTGAAATTGAGCGAAGCGACGGACAGGAAAATACAAGCGATAAAGACAGAAGAAATATATATCGGGTTTACATTAGAATTAGGGTTAGGGGCGTGAATCGAATCTTCGTTTGGATTATACGTTGTCGTTATGCAATAGAGAAGACATTGGCTGGTGCAAATACGATTATCATAGAACCGGACAAGTAACCGTGGTAATTAGATACTCGAGAAACTAATGACAATGATCCTAGGTTCAATAACGAACCCGCGGTCGACGGGATGATAGATGAACGTGCTCACAAAATCTAAGTCGGACGCGTAATATTCACTGGTCGTAAAGGGTTACTCTTTTCGTCGATGAGATCGCGAGAGAGAATGACTTTCCCGTCCCGATGATGCCACAGAGGAAAACTATAATGGGGTGTGTCTAAGGACACGAGATCATCGGATTCGTCGAGAAAAGCCTTCGTTCAGAAAGTAAGGGAAATTGGCGTTGCTGCTAATTGGTCAATCTCCATATCGGTGGTTAGAAAAAGATGCTAGCCGCCCTCGAGGGAAAGTTGCTAGTGGGAGACGCCGCGCGTTGAAAAATAGGTCTCCCTTATTTTCCCGTAGTTGGGACAAAGACTGTTTGTCTGTTTGAAGGACTTTAGTTAGCTAAATCTTAAGATTTATAACGGGCCCTCGGGCTAGCTGAACATGTACTGCGGAGACGCATCGACATCTGGCAATCATCTTTCTCGAAGAATAGGGTCTGCGTGTGGCGAGCTACGGGACAGAGATCGTTGGAATGTTTACTGACGAGTGTTACATCTATTTCCTTTTTAAGGAGAGCTATAGAATTACTCCATGCCTTTGTTAGACAAAGCGTTCATCCCCTGACCGCGGCTACGTTCGGCGACTGGCTGTCGTCTAGAGCCCAAGCTCACTATCACAAGTCTCGAACAATTACAATCGAATTGAATAACTACAATTGTTTAATTACAGCTATGGTAGACTCTAGATTACAATGTTGCGGGAATATCCAAAATTCCAAAGGCTCCGGTGTTCTTTCATCTCCGACACGGCCATCCTGATTATCACACATCCTCGTGTGTAACTAAAATATTGAGTTTTTCCAACATTAGACTCGATGTAACTGATATTATTTACCATTCAATTAAATGTTCCAATTAAGTCAAGGGTCCAGTTCAACAACAAAATTCTGTTCGGGGGTTTGACGAGCAAGGAAATGAAAGAGAACTAAAATTAGGAGCGTTATAATTTGTATTCAAAGTGCTAGTTGCATTCTGTGAGTTACCAGTCAGACCGTAATGACACGACAGATCATTTTCGATTTCGTACACGGATGAATCTCAGTCTGTTGTATCGTATTACTACGTTGGGTGTATTACGAAAGCGCAGGACACCACACTGGGCGTATTACGAAAGAGCAGGATACCACACTGGGCGTATTACGAAGGCGCAAAATACCAGCCTGGGCGTATTACGAAAGCGCAGGATATCACACTGGGCATATTACGAAAGAGCAGGATACCACACAGGGCGTATTACGCAAGTGCAGGATACTACATTGGGCGTATTACGAAGGCGCAGACGCTACACTGGGTGTATTACTATGACCACAACGTGGTGTTAATGATCCTCTGAGGTCAGTGTACTCGCATCGTTATTATCACCGTCGTTGTCATCACCCCAGACGTCCAGCTCAGCAGGAACGCAACTATCTGGCATTTTTCTCAATCTGTCATGTCTGTCTTTATATGATCGTTTGCCGTCTAAGGTTTTAAAAGTATACCTAGCTCCTTCCAAATATCTGCTATCACGAATGGACCCCTAAGTTTCGGATCTAACTTAGTTTGGTTTCATTCCTCGTTTTTGTGACGTTTTTGTGAATAGTGACGGCTAGGATTCTGCCCGACATAGTAAGATGTTATAGATGTCACATGTTGGGACATAATGCTGCCAAGTGTACGGTGGTGAGCCCAGGTAAGGTGCTGTGCAGGCGGTGTCATGATAAAGACCACACCATTAAACAGTGCACTAAGGAGCCTAGGTGCATTGTTTGCGCCAATGAAAATAGAAGTAACCTGAGGCATGTCGCCGGATCCCAGGCATGCCTGGTCGTGAAGGATGGAAGGGGAAACGACATAGTACGTGCAAGGTAAAAGTACTAATAATTAATTTGAACAGGTACAGACACTCTGCGAATCCAGAGTTGACATAGTGTTCATCACGGAGCCATATCGGCAGCAGACATACTGGTATAACGATGACAACGATGACGCGTCGCTATTGCTGACCCTCTTCAAAGGAAAACAAGCTGACGGCACTACGCTGGTCGATAAAGATGGCAACGTCGGTATCAATGTAGGCGATGTATTCTGCATTGGGTGTTATTTCTCCCGCAATGTGGGGATGGAACAATTCACTTCCTATGTCAACGAACTGGATACATCGATACGTGCAGCTAAGAAGAGTTACCCAGCGGTGATGATCGCCGGCGACTTCAATTCAAAGGCTACCGTGTGGAGTGGCAGGGTGAATGACCGCAAGGGAACTTGCCGCCTGAACATGATAATGAAGAGTGGAATTGTACCAATTAGGATGACGTGCGCGGATTACACGTTCTCTAGAAACGGGGGATCAAGTTTCATAGACGTAATTAGTGTGAGCAAGGAACTGGCAAGGAGGCAGGTCTGTGGAAAGATGCTGAAAGTTTGGTCAGTATCGGACCACCGCTAGGTTCTACATAATTTTAAGACTACAAGGATGAGATGGACGAAATGACAACAAGGCGTCATGCCGAGAATTTTAAGTATTCAGCAAAGGACACGGACATGAAGACATTTCTTTTAGCACTTAACATTAATTATAATAATTTATTGGAAGAGAATAAGGGGGCCAGGAGGTACATGGTGATCATTTGCAGAAGGCACTGGAGATGACATGTGCCTCGGGATTGAGAAAGGTTTACCACCGATAGGGAAGAGATGCATCAACTATTGGCGGAGTGACGAAATCGACAATTTTAAAAGAATGACGATGAAGAGCAGAAGAAAGGCGTAGAGAGCATGGATCAGGCACACGTTTGTGCTCGTTACGCTCCTTAAAGTTGTTACACGGCCCGATTGAGCGAAGAATGTAAAGCCAACAAGAAGAAGTTTACGAGGATGATTAAGAGCGCTAAGGAAATGGGGAGGCCGTACAGGGCTATCATGCCCAGGATGGCTAGAAGAACGAGGACAGAAGGCCTCCACCTGAATAGGGCCCGTGGAACAGTTGACGAGCTCTTTCTGGCGAGGTCGACGGGAAGTAATGACGTTACGTCTAGGCATCTGAACGAAGGTACTGATGTGGATGACGATGGCTGCAGGATTATGGTGACGGACTTGCGGGGCGCAGGCAAGAACATTAATCCGAAGAAGGCGGTCGATATAGATGATATACCAGAGACAGCCAGTCAGAGTATTAATAGAAGAAAGAGCGGAGGAAGTACTGAGGGCATTGAAAGCGATGAACGCCGAGGGAACGATTCCCAAACCGGGTAGGGACCCAGCACTAACATCATCATTCCGGCCGATCCGCGTGCTTTTAGTACTTACTAAAATCTGGGAGCACACATTTAAGAACCTGATCTAGGAAAGCCTGGGACTGGATCCATTTCATGGTGACCAGTATGGGTTCAGGGGAAGAATGAGTACGGTGGACGCCCTGCACCGAGTAATGGATCTTGCTGACTGGTCCAAAAGAAGAAATAGGATTTGTGTGTTGGCGGCGGTGGACGTGAAGAACGCGTTCAACACTCTCAGCTGAAGTAAAATCTTGGAAGAACCAGAATCTAGAGGCATACCCAGGAAATTGGTGACGCTCTTTGAGAATTATCTCGTGGACAGAAAGATTATAGTTAGGACGACAGGAGGAACGGTAAGGAGGAATGTGTACGCGGGTGTCCCTCAGGGATCGATACTTCGACCGCTTCTCTGGAATCTGGTGTATGACGGTCTACTGAATGAGTTAAAGGCGATTCCAAAAATGAATGCCGTCGCTTTTGCCAACGAATTGGCGGTGATTCTCGACGTGGCCAAACGGGACGAGGCGGAGAATAAATTAAATATTGCGGTGAGTGCGATTGTGCGGTGTTGTGCCGATAAAGGTTCGAAGATTGCACAAGAGAAGACTGAGGTGATACTGTTGACGGCATAGCGGGTCCCAAAGGTAACTGAGATGAACGTGGAGAGGCACTTTCTGCCCACGAAGCAGGAGATTAGATACCTTGGGGTGCAGGTAAATAACTGTAGAAGGCTCGGGGCTCATTTGGATAATGTGTGCGGTAAGGCCGATGCCCTTATGGGAACATTGAGGTCGCTGCTCCCCAATATGAACGGACCGGCTCTGCGAGGAAGCTCTATTATGGAGTCTGGGAGTCAACGATGCTCTATGCGGCACCTGTATGGACAAAGGCGGTGGAAAGAAAAAATAATAGGAATGCTCTCAAGAGGACGCGAAGGGCCGCACTGGTAAGATCATCTACGGCGTGCCGCACAGTGTCCCACGCAGAACTGTGTGTGCTTACGGGCACCTTGCCCATTTACTACACGATCGAGCTCCGGGCTGAAAAATAGCGAATCAAGAAAGAATATTTACAGTCACAAGACGATACCCGTTCAAGAGAAGATCCGGCCTCGGTCTTTTATGAAAGGATCAAGACAGTGGAGGAGCGTATGGAGGAAAAATAGAAGGAGTGGCGTGACTATGGCAGCGACAGCTGGACGAGGAGGCTGGTGGCGGACGTCTGCACGTTCAGGAGGCATTGGAGTTACATCGACCACTTCACGATGCAGATCCTGACCAGACATGGTATTTTTAACGTGTACTGAAGAATGCGCCGCCACACATCTTGTGCCGCCATTATGCCTTCGGACTTAGTCGCGTGCGCGTAAAGTAATACGCCGCCGGACTTAGTGAGCGAGTGCGTCACAAGAAGTAACTAACTTTAAACTTTCCAGTCTTAAGCACCGGACTGACACGACTGAGTGCTACTAGCCGAAATAATCCGTCGTCGGTCGAAAAGGACAGTGTGTGTAAAGTTAAACGCCGCCGGTAGTGTTTGCGTGCGGAAAGTGTTACATCACCGATCTGTGAGCTTGTGCGTACAATAGTCACTCCAAGTAATCCAAGATGTCATCACGGGAACAGACACCACTCGCCACGAAAGTAAGGGTGGTCCTGCAACCTCTGAAAACACAAAAGCCGGAAGGTTTACCGCCGGAAAAGCAAAGCTCAGAAATGAAAAAGCGAAAGCGGGCTGAGGAAGAAGAAAAAGAAATAAAACAAGAAACCCGGCTAGTATTCGATACGACCCGGCCGTCATCTGAAATAACCCGGCCGGTACCCGATATAATGGTACAAGCAGGGGACGTAGAAAAGAAGGTCCTGGTTCTGCCTCTACCCTATCAAAAAGATAAACAAGGAGCAGATCGCAACAATAATGCGGTATTTCAAGGACATGAGAAGAATTGACAAGAGTTATCTGACCGGTAAGCTAGAACGAAGCACAGAAGTAGTTAAAAATAAAGAATCAGAAATCTTAAGCGCCGTAAATAAGTCGCTGCAAGTCAGCAAGCGACTTGAAACAGCGGTTAAGGAAACCGTGAAGGCTGAACCAAAACAGCCCTCGTATGCTGAAAAAGTCAAAATGACATACAACAAGGTTGAGCAAATGCCGGTAAAACCACCGAAGAACGTGGTTATAATCCGCCCGGAAGGAACGTACGGCAAATTTAAATCGAGTGAGGATGCTCGTGAAGCGGCATTTACATTGGTAAGTTTCCGTAAAAAGGGAATATAGGTTACCGCAATAACGAAAATCAGTGGTAATGGTCTAGTCGTGGAAACAACAAAGCCGGAAGGCCTGAAAGCGCTCACCGACTAAACTAAACAAACTAAGGAGGCCGGCCTAAAACCTAGCACACCACAGAGATTTTTTCAAAGTTTAAAGTTTATTGAGTCCAAGAATACAGTTTTAGGTACATTATTCACAATAAACGGTGAATTTTTGTAATGGTATGTTAGGCAAAGGTACCGATACGCGGCGGTACGACGTAACCATGCTGTTGTCGTGTAAAATTAAGGTAAAAATAAGGAACTTGTTAATTTCCGAAAAGGAGATAAAGTTCTTTTTATTTTTTACTCAATTTATACAATTTTTTCGGTTCGCGATGATACACTTTCGATACTTGGATTAGTTAAGAATTTTTTTTAGACTGACTGGATGATTTTGAAGGGAGCATTTATATTCTTCCATTCGTTGGAGTGGGAGAAGGTTTTGTTTATACTTAGTGTAAAATTCGGAGAACGGCTGGAGTGATCGAATGCCACTCAGGCGGCTGAGAACGGATGCTGACCGGACGGTCACACGCGATAAGGCGTTCGGAATTTCGGTTTGTTATATACAGCTGCTCGAATTTCGTCTGTGACATTCCCCCCTTCTTAGATTGAACTTGATCCCTCAAGTTTTCTTCAGACATTACCACTACAATGGAATGCCATTCCATGGCATGGATGGAATCCAACGCATGATGGATACCACGCTAAGAAGGCTCACAAATCAACATTGCTTTGTGTATTTAGACGACATTACAATATACGGACAGTCGATTCAGGGCACAATAGCAACCACGCGATAGTATTGCAACGCGTACGAGAACTCGGACTCAAAATACTGCCAGACAAATGCGAATTCCTCAAACCAGAACTAGAATATCTCGGACATATAGTAACCGCCGAAAGTGTAAAGCCAAATCCCAAAAAATTAGAAGCCGTTAGTAACTTCAAATAGCCACGTAATCCCACAGACATCAAATCTTTCTTAGGACTAGCAGGTTATTATCGTAAATTCATCAGAAACTTTTCTAAAATTGCGAAACCATTGATTGAACTTACAAAGAAAGAGACACCATTTCATTGGACAGATAAAACCCATGAAGCATTCCAGACGTTAAAAGACAAACTCTGTTCATCATCCGTACTAAAATTCCCAGACTTTACAAAACAATTCACATTAACGACCGACTACAGTAACGAAAGCATAGGTGCTATCTTATCACAGGACGGACATCCATGTTGTTATATCTCACGAAATCTGAATCCACCGCAACGAAATTATTCCACAACTGAAAAAGAACTTTTAGCAATCGTATGGGCCGTGAAACGTTTCCGACAATATCTGTTTCCGGAAATTCCCTATTCGAACCGACCATCAAGCGCTAAAATGGCTACAAAACTGCAAAGATCCCTCACCACGCCTGATGAGATGGCGACTAAAATTAGAGGAATACCTGGAAGGAAAATCGACAACGATATGCTTTATCAATGGTGGTGAGTGCTTAGCCAAAATAACCAATCTTATCGAAAATTCAAATACATACGATCAAGTCTCCATATTTAAAGATATAGTCAGATTCTCGCATATAGAAAAAACTCTCCGTGAACCAATCGAAAAGATATTGCTGTTTTACCTCGACGTATTCAATCTAGGGACTGACCTTTTACCATGTACTTGTCGTGTAAAATTAAGGTAAAAATAAGGAACTTGTTAATTTCCGAAAAGGAGATTAAGTTCTTTTTATTTTTTACTCAATTTATACAATTTTTTCGGTTCGCGATGATACACTTTCGATACTTGGATTAGTTAAGAATTTTTTTATTAGACTGACTGGATGATTTTGAAGGGAGCATTTATATTCTTCCATTCGTTGGAGTGGGAGAAGGTTTTGTTTATACTTAGTGTAAAATTCGGAGAACGGCTGGAGTGATCGAATGCCACTCAGGCGGCTGAGAACGGGTGCTGACCGGACGGTCACACGCGATAAGGCGTTCGGAATTTCGGTTTGTTATATACAGTTGCTCGAATTTCGTCTGTGACATTCCCCCCTTCTTAGATTGAACTTGATCCCTCAAGTTTTCTTCAGAAGACTTTTGTGGAATCGGACTTGACGTGGCTTGAAAATTACAGCTGATTCCTCCTCTTCATCTGAGTGGTATGTGTTGGTTGGAATATAGATGTTGGGTGTTGAGCGCAGGGTGAGTGGTACTGGTGGGGCTGTCGCATTGTGGCTGTTGATTACAGTTTCATTTCGGCAGCAAAATAAATTGATACATAATTTGTTCGGTATACATTTCCTGATGCATTTGAATACCCCTATTTTGTTTAATCCATATATACCTAGTATGCCTAATGCTATGTACCCTAATATCTGGAGCGTGGTTAGTCCCCAATACTGTATATTTTTAATTCTGTGTTCGAAATTAAGAGTTTCTATCTCGTCGCCTATTTTATCGATCGTTGTTTTATAGCCTTGTAAATTATCTATTATTTTCGGTGCTCGCTCGAGTTTATCTAATAGATGAGTGAAACTATCGTTTGGTTTGAGCGCTAGGGTTTTTGTTTTGATTTCGTATATGACTTCGTTTTTTGTTTCGCCTATACGCATGTGTTCGTCTTTGTACAATATATCGCAAGAAGTGTTGGCTCTTATGATGGAAGGCTTGTCAAGTTTTTGTAAGGTATGTTTCGTTTGGCAAATTGTGTCTATTTCTATCAGATTTGCTGGTATCGCAGTGTAACTGTTGCTAGTTGTGAGCGGTATAAAGCTAATGTCTTCAATCTTAAGTACAGTTATTTGACAATGTTCAATGTGTGGTTTGAAATTTATTATTTCGCTGCGACAATCGGTTCTTGAATTTCTGTCATGGATTGGTAGTGTTTGTTTGCATATAGTGGTTCCGGCTCGATTCTTACAAAGTTTGTTGAAATACTCGATATCAGCGTTTATAAATGAAAGACCTGAAGTTAAATATATCTGATGTTCGACTACTGGAGCCAAAAATACTCCATTTCTTTTACTCGGGATAGGATATACTTGTAATATGTTCCATTCTGTGTTAGAGACTAAAGGTACTATGATTTTGAAAAATATTTTGTCATCTATTGTGAAGATTTTAAGATCACTGACGTCGAGTATGAATTGAAAATGTTCGGTTTTGGCAGAAATCGCGGTGTTGTACATCTGGTTGCCTTGGCCGGCGCAGGGTGCGAAAGAGTTAGTGGCACCAGGATGGAAACCCTTGTGGACGACCTCGGCGACTTCAGAATCACAATGGACAGACAAACGAACCACAAAATCGTTTACGGTGCAGGGGAGGGATACCCCAGTACCGGCGCAGCCGTGGGTTGTACAGCGGGCCTCGCTGCGTCGTCATTGAGCAACCGCGGCCGTCCAGGGGTGGGCCGCCAGGCCCCTGGACACGCTCATGCGTCTGGCGAAGGGGACACACGAACTCGGACGTCTCGGAGAGGGTTGGAGGAACCCGACGTTATGACCGTCGGCCGGGGACCCTCGCGGGATGGGATGCGGCGAGGGGGGGGGGGAATCGCTCGGCAAGCGGTCGTATCGCAGGATTACTGAGTCCACAGAAAGTACCACCTCCGCCTACAACGGTTGCGGCGGGGACGCACCCGCGGGGGATCCGGACTCTGCGCTGCTGCCGGCTCCCGGTAAAGGGAAGAAGAGGGGCGCGAGACGCGGGACGGATACTGACACCAATACCGATGCCGAGGCAGCCACTGTGGCCGCCACCGCCTCTACATTCCGCGGCGGTGCCGATGGCAGCGATGACATGCGGAGGGATGAAGTAAAGATCGGACCGGTCGACAAGTAAGCGTCCGCGAAGGACGCGGATCCGACCCACGATCAGGAAGGGGAGGATGTCGCATACCTGCGAAGGAGGGTGCGCTTTCTAGACAGAGAGGTCAGCGGTCTCCAAGAGACGATGGAACGGCTGACCAAGGAACGCACGGAGAAGGCAGCCAAAGTTGATAATAACGACGGCGAAGGACAAGAGGTGGGGATTACCTCTAAGAGGGGAACGAAGGAAAATGCTCCCCGGGCTCTGACGGGAACGGTTATGGGTCCCCCTCCCCCACCTCCTCCGCACCCCTGGTCAGCGGCGCGCCGACCCCGCTGCCCCAACGGGTCGGGGAGCAACACACAGACCGAGGGAACGAACAGATTCGGTGGTCCAGGACCTCGAGATCCACTAGAGGATCTCAAAAACCTGTTCCTCTGCAAATTGGAAGAGTGGCGTCGTTTCTGCGAAACGTGTATGCCGCGGTCTGGAGTCCCGCGCGGTGTACTGGTGGTCCGAGGAGATAGCTCGTCTCCGCGAGACATGCACCGCGCCCGGCGTCGGTACACCAGATCCCGCCGTAGGCGGCGGGTAGACGAAGACACGGTGGGTCGTCTGTACGAGGCCTACAGCGAAACGCGAAGGCTCCAGCAACGGGCCATCAAGGAGGCGAAGAGGCGGGCCAGGGACGAGCTTCTGGCCAACCTCGACTCGGACCCCTGGGCGCGCCCTTACAAGATGGTATTGAACGAGCTCCGTCCATGGGTGCCTCCCTTAACGGAGAGCATGGACCCTCGATTCCTGGAAGAGGTCTTCGGCACCTTGTTCCCGGGAGCAGCGAACGAGGGAGATGCCAGCCCTACCGAAGAGGAGGAGCAGGAGCCTCAACCGCCAGTAGAAGTACCACGTGTCTCCGCGGGAAGGTGGAGCCCGGAATTGAGAATCATCGAGGAAGAACTGGCCGGGGCCGTCGGCAGGATCGGAGCGCGGAAAGCACCGGGTCCCGATGGAGTCCCGGCCCGCCGAGACTAATGCATCTGTTCGACGGATGTGTCACAGACGAAATTCGAGCAACTGTATATAACAAACCGAAATTCCGAACGCCTTATCGCGTGTGACCGTCCGGTCAGCACCCGTTCTCAGCCGCCTGAGTGGCATTCGATCACTCCAGCCGTTCTCCGAATTTTACACTAAGTATAAACAAAACCTTCTCCCACTCCAACGAATGGAAGAATATAAATGCTCCCTTCAAAATCATCCAGTCAGTCTAATAAAAAAATTCTTAACTAATCCAAGTATCGAAAGTGTATCATCGCGAACCGAAAAAATTGTATAAATTGAGTAAAAAATAAAAAGAATTTAATCTCCTTTTCGGAAATTAACAAGTTCCTTATTTTTACCTTAATTTTACACGACATTTTTGGCGATCCGTGCCAGGATCTATTCACTTCAGTGCAAACGAAATTACGATTTCGGCGTACGCGCATCATTGAAGATCGAAGGATCAACGGACCCAGTGCGAATCTTGGCTACTACGAGGCCCTGCAGCAACTTTCAACGTTCCATTACGGTGAAACTAGACGAGAGGACTACGGTCAGCGCAGAGCAAGCCTACGAATAAGATTCGGAATCTAAAACCAACCAGAGAGGAAACATCCCTGAGACTCCTCAACGGTCATAGCTACTACGGTAAGCTGAAAAATCTGGATTCATTTTCACGATACCGTGTGAGAAAACCCAGTTTCTCAAGCGCTTCGAGTCCAAATAGCAACAGTAGTTCAGACTCAATAAGCTCAATTAGAATCATGCCCACATCACGAAAAGACAAAGTCGAAACTATTGAAACCGTTTCTACAAACGGAGGTACGGACAATTCGATTCGTGCCATACTCGACGTAATTCAAAAACAAATTGAAATTCTTGCGCAACGTGTAGAAGAGACACAACGGACGGCCGACAGTGAAAATAAGAAGCGTGCAGCGGAAATAGAACTATTAGGCAAAAATATCTCTAAAATAAAAATAGGACGCGACGCTACTACAGAACTAGGCTCCCTTATTACTATGGACGAATCTGTTGCCGCGAGAGATAGAACTTCCCCACCATGCGTTCCAATTCGAACAGAAGAAGACAACCATCCCTCTTACGAAGACCGTCCACCGCAATTCGCCTCTCCGAGCTTACGGGCCAAAGACGCGATAGTATGTATTCCGCAATTAAACGGCGAAGACAATATCGGAGTAGAAGAATTCATACGCGAAGTACGCGAATTACGAGCCATGTGTAGCGAACCCACGTTACTATTAAAAATGATCAAAATAGGGAAAATCACGGGTAAAGCCGCAATGGCCATCTGCAATATATCGATATACGAATACGGACACCTGTACGATGCCCTAAGACGAAACGTAGCCACCCAAGACTCTGTTAGAGAACATCAAGACCAGCTACGCGAAACGAGACAGCGTCACGACGAAAGTGTGCAAAGTTATATCATCAGGTTCCGCAGAGCACTCAATAAGTTACAATACAGTATAACGAACGAATACCGTGACGAAATTACTAGACGAGCTATGAACGACAGGATTTTAAAAGACTCCGTGATCGATTTTATCCGAGGCCTGAAAGGCGAAATAGGACAATTACTACTCGCCAATCCACCATACAATATCCTTGAAGCCGAAAAGAAAGCCACCGACATCGAGCGATTCTTCAGGGAAGATCGAAATCGACGACTAAAACCAATAGAACGATTACGACTTCCTGAGCAGCAACGACTAACAACCAATAATCCTAATCAGATCACTAAAAAACCAACTCCAACACCCAATCCAATGCCAAGAAGCTTCCGACAAACCGAACAAATACCACCTGCCCAAAGGACACAATTAAAATGCTTCAAATGCAACCAAATCGGACATGTCTCCAGTCAATGTAAAAATTTTCGAACACCCAGCCAATTTCCGAGACCACCAGCAGTCCACAATCTCGAGACACACAAGGAAGAAATAGAGGAACCAACAGACCAGACCTACGAATTAACGCCACAACAGGAAGACTACCCACAGTACTTTTACGATCCGACGGACAGCGACATAAATTCCTCATTGACAGCGGAGCAGGAATTAATATACTCAAGCGAAGATGCGTATTACGACCAAGAATAACAAAAGAACGGAAATTCTCGATGGGACACTCTAAATTTAAAACCAACGAACACGCTTTGATAAAACTATTTGGCAAAACTCTAGAATTTTTTGTGGTAGAAGACAACTTTCCAATTATAGAAGACGGCATACTCGGTTTGCCAGCCCTATCTAAATTCAAATTTGAACTCTCGAATCAACAATTAAAACTTGACAATAATATACTTTTATTGCAACAGGAAAACGACGTACCTCCAAAACAAGCAGTGTCAAAAACAGCCTACCTGGAAGGAAAACCGACAACGATATGCTTTATCAATGGTGGTGAGTGCCCAGCCAAAATGACTAATTTTATCGAAAATTCAAATACGTATGATCAAGTCTCCACGTTTAAAGATTTAGTTAGACTTTCGCATATAGAGAAAACCCTCCGTGAACCAATCGAAAAGATATTGCTGTTCTACCTCGACGTATTCAATCTAGAGACCGACTTATTACCATGCACTAATCTTGCTAAACACACAATAACGTTAAAAGAAAATAAAATCATTAACACAAAATCTTACCGACCGCCTGAATGCCATAAAGAAGAAATCAAACGACAAATGGACGAAATGCTACAAAAGAACATTATAGAACCATCTGATTCTCCTTACAATTCACCAGTCTGGGTAGTACCAAAAAAGGCAGACGCCTCAGGGAAACAGAAATGGCGAATTGTAATAGACTTCAGAAAAATAAACGAACTAACTGACCAGGACGCATATCCATTACCTGACATAGACGACATACTATCCCAACTAGGCAACGCAAAATTCTTCTCAGCCCTCGATTTATCCTCCGGATTCCACCAAATCCCAATGGACATAGACTCTAAAAAGTACACAGCATTCTCCACACCACAAGGACACTATCATTACAATAGGATGCCATTCGGTTTAAAGAATGCACCTGCAACATTTCAACGCATGATGGATACCGCGCTAAGAGGACTCATAAATAAACATTGCTTCGTATATTTAGACGACATTATAATATTCGGACAGTCGATTGAAGAGCACAATAGCAACCTCGCGATAGTATTGCAACGCCTACGCGAACTCGGACTCAAAATACAGCCGGACAAGTGCGAATTTCTCAAACCAGAATTAGAATATCTTGGACATATAGTAACCGCCGAAGGTGTAAAGCCAAATCCCAAAAAATTAGAAGCCGTTAGCAATTTCAAACAGCCACGTAATCCCACAGACATCAAATCGTTCTTAGGACTAGCAGGTTATTACCGTAAGTTCATCAGAAACTTTTCTAAGATCGCGAAACCATTGACCGAACTTACAAAAAAGGAGACACCATTTCATTGGACAGATAAAACCCAGGAAGCATTCCAGACATTAAAAGACAAACTCTGTTCATCACCCGTACTAAAATTCCCAGACTTTGCGAAACCATTCACATTAACGACTGACGCCAGTAACGAAGGTATAGGTGCAATCTTATCACAGGACGGACATCCATGTTGTTATATCTCGCGAACTCTAAACCCACCGGAACGAAATTATTCCACTACAGAAAAAGAACTTTTAGCAATAGTATGGGCCGTGAAACGCCTCCGACAATATCTGTTAGGACGGAAATTCCTCATCCGAACCGATCATCAAGCACTAAAATGGTTAGAGAATTGCAAAGACCCCTCATCACGCTTGATGAGATGGCGATTAAAACTAGAAGAATACGAATACGACATAGAATACACGAAAGGAAAAGATAATACTGCAGCCGACGCACTATCTAGAATACATGTTCTGACCAGACGACGCGAAAATTTGAACATAGAACTCGATAAAAAATATCACGATTGGGAAAAATCTACCGACGCGTTACCCAAAATTCTCAAAATGACTCCGAACCGTAAATCTTTCTATCAATTATCCAAAACAGAGCTAGGAAATTACGACAGAATCGAATGGTTAACTAAATTAAACGAAATTATTCATATAAACGAAAAGATAGGTATAGGCGACGACAGTTTCACAGAGACCGAAAAGAACGCGATCAAACAAATTTTACTATTCCTGAACGACACCGTAAAAGAATTAAATTTTGCATGGGAACCAATTCAAACATATAGCGACGAAGAAATAGACGAATTATTGAAAGAAAATCACGATTTAGTAGGACACCCCGGTATACAAAAGACATACGATCGCATTCGTGAACGGCACAGAGTACCAGATTTGATGAAACGTATACAACAACATATAGAATCATGCGACACCTGTCAAACATCTAAAACTACACGTATCAGACCGCGCGAAGAACCTTGTATCACCGACACACCCCTCGAACTAAACGATAAAATTGCTATGGACTTATTAGGCCCACTGAAAAAGACGAAAAAAGGCAATCAGTACATTCTATCCATACATGACGAATTGACAAAATACTTAATACTCGTACCACTAAAAACTCAGCAAACGGAAACAATTTGGAACGCACTCTTGAATCATTACATTTACATCTTTTCCGCTCCAAAAAAGATATTAACTGACCGCGGACAGAATTTTATATCTAGTTTAATGCAACAGTACGAAGACGCGTTCAAAATCAAACATATCAAAACGACATCCTTCCACCCACAAAGTAACGGATCGTTAGAACGGACACACGCAGTAATAACAGACATGTTAAAATCGATACAGCGAAATTCGGATGAAGAATGGGACGATCAACTTAACTTTGTATGCCTTGCATATAACACAATGATACACGACTCTACTGGTTACACGCCATTCGAACTCACATTCGGACACCAAGCCAATCTTCCCTCCACAATATCCAAGAATCCCCAACGCACATACGCAGACGAAGTCACGTTCCGCAAAAAGGAATGGGACTCTAGACTCCGACACGCTCGCGAAACATTGATCAAAAGTAAACAGCGATATCAGCGCGATCAAAAACGTAAAATTATAAAACCTCAATCAGTTTTCAAAGAAGGAGACTCTGTTTTAATACATAACGATCATAAAAGGCATAAACTTGATGTGGAATGGTTAGGACCGTACACGATTGATAAAGTATGTACTCCATACTATCTGATTCAAGACAAAAAGATACACGGTAATCGTTTAAAACCTTACTTTCCAGGTCGACGCTCCTCTTTGCCGGAATAGTATCCGCGCAAATAAATATTACACCATTAGAAGGAAACTCTGTATTCGTAGAAAACATAGGAAAAGGATATTTATACAGCGACACTGCCAATGTAATAGTAGGATTAGACACTAGCGACATATACGAACAGATAAGCGCAATAGAATCATATAAATTAACAATAGACTCACGTGCAATCAGCAAACAATACGTCGAAGAGTTAGGCGGATTACAAAATCGCATCAATAACCTAAAACAACTCGCAAAACACTTGAAAGCGTTAACACATACCCGGAGCACACGAGGTTTGCTTAACATCATAGGTTCCGTATCGAAAAGTCTGTTCGGGACTCTCGACGATGATGATCTTACGCTCATAAACAAAAATATGGACAAACTATTCGATGATAATAATAAAATCAAGACCATAATAGCTAATCAAACAGCACTTATTAGAAAAATTGTAAACTCAGAAAACCTAAACCACTTAGAGAGATCATATAGTGATATATTAAAATTACAACAGCAGGCAAATATCGATAGATCTATGCTTAAGATGATCATGAAAGTCGACACCGCGATGCAAACTTTACACTTCCAATTAGATGAAATACTTAACGTCATGATATTAGGCAAACAAGGAATAATTAGTCCACAAATACTTGACCCCAATGAATTCATAGAAAATTACGCCAAGGCAATAGGTAGCCAGATGTACAACACCGCGATTTCTGCCAAAACCGAACATTTTCAATTCATACTCGACATCAGTGATCTTAAAATCTTCACAATAGATGACAAAATATTTTTCAAAATCATAGTACCTTTAGTCTCTAACACAGAATGGAACATATTACAAGTATATCCTATCCCGAGTAAAAGAAATGGAGTATTTTTGGCTCCAGTAGTCGAACATCAGATATATTTAACTTCAGGTCTTTCATTTATAAACGCTGATATCGAGTATTTCAACAAACTTTGTAAGAATCGAGCCGGAACCACTATATGCAAACAAACACTACCAATCCATGACAGAAATTCAAAAACCGATTGTCGCAGCGAAATAATAAATTTCAAACCACACATTGAACATTGTCAAATAACTGTACTTAAGATTGAAGACATTAGCTTTATACCGCTCAAAACTAGCAACTGTTACATTGCGATACCAGCAAATCCGATAGAAATAGACACAATTTGCCAAACGAAACATACCTTACAAAAACTTGACAAGCCTTCCATCATAAGAGCTAACACTTCTTGCGATATATTGTACAAAGACGAACACATGCGTATAGGCGAAACAAAAAACGAAGTCATATACGAAATCAAAACAAAAACCCTAGCGCTCAAAACAAACGATAGTTTCACTCATTTATTAGATAAACTCGAGCGAGCACCGAAAATAATAGATAATTTACAAGGCTATAAAACAACGATCGATAAAATAGGCGACGAGATAGAAACTCTTAATTTCGAACACAGAATTAAAAATATACAGTATTGGGGACTAACCACGCTCCAGATATTAGGGTACATAGCATTAGGCATACTAGATATATATGGATTAAACAAAATAGGGGTATTCAAATGCATCAGGAAATGTATACCGAACAAATTATGTATCAATTTATTTTGCTGCCGAAATGAAACTGTAATCAACAGCCACAATGCGACAGCCCCACCAGTACCACTCACCCTGGGCTCAACACCCAACATCTATATTCCAACCAACACATACCACTCAGATGAAGAGGAGGAATCAGCTGTAATTTTCAAGCCACGTCAAGTCCGATTCCACAAAAGTCTTCTGAAGAAAACTTGAGGGATCAAGTTCAATCTAAGAAGGGGGGAATGTCACAGACGAAATTCGAGCAACTGTATATAACAAACCGAAATTCCGAACGCCTTATCGCGTGTGACCGTCCGGTCAGCACCCGTTCTCAGCCGCCTGAGTGGCATTCGATCACTCCAGCCGTTCTCCGAATTTTACACTAAGTATAAACAAAACCTTCTCCCACTCCAACGAATGGAAGAATATAAATGCTCCCTTCAAAATCATCCAGTCAGTCTAATAAAAAAATTCTTAACTAATCCAAGTATCGAAAGTGTATCATCGCGAACCGAAAAAATTGTATAAATTGAGTAAAAAAATAAAAAGAACTTTATCTCCTTTTCGGAAATTAACAAGTTCCTTACTGTTTACCTTAACTTTACATGACACGGGCGTACTGCCAGCGCACTCCGACGTCAGGCCCGCCCAGCCCAGACAGAAAACGTCGTAAGGCATTCGCCGTCGCCCCAACAGACGGTGCCAGGCGCTCGAAGTGAGCACCGAAGGTCCAGTGACTGTCGAGGGTCAGGCCCAGATACTTCATGCTGGTTCCGACCCCGATCTCAACCCCCTCCAACCTCCAACCTCAGACATTATCAGGGATCTAATTAGCGAGTCATTAGCGATCCTATTTTACGACTTATACACTGTACGAGCGTCTCAGCGAATATAGCCTGTATACTAATTTATTATTTTAAATATATTCGACGATTTCAAGAACGAACTATCTTGTCATTAAACCTCACCGACCAACCATCCTCTACACATAAACCTCTACAAATCTTATAATTACAAGATAAATTACAATCCTATTGGAACTCTTCAAACAAACATACAAATCACAATCATACTAGAATTTTTTAATTTTCCCCTATCTTGAGCGTTAATATCGTCCAAGGTTCGCGACCCCAGCCGAACAGTTACAATTTTAGTGATCGCAACATAGTTGAGAGGTCGCAACATGAAGTGTAACTAATAAGTACTTTCGGCACTTAGTAAAGTTTAGTACGAGCTCACCAATTATCCTTTCTTTTTTTGTGGTTGATTACTTTTAATTCTATCAACTACTATAATGAGATATTAACGATCGAGTTCTAATTCAGTGCAGCCTTTCACACGAAATCGATTCAGAATTACAGTGCAGATATCACGTTCCCTTATTCGATTTGCGTCTTCTTTCACAACGATCTGCAGCTTCCTTGCATTCTCGACAGGTGACTAATTTTGACATATTTGGCACATCACGTGTCTGTTTATTCGAGGATCTGAAGAGAATTGGTTTTCACCAGCAACAAGCGCGAATGCCGGACGCGAAATATCGAAAGAAACGAGAAAACGGTCGCGAAAATGGAAACCTGAAATGTTGAAGAGCTGCGTTCCAATTCGATTCAGAATTTCGCACAGGCATCGAGTTTCGATACCCGATTAATTTGCGAATTTTTTTCCGCGATCGTTCACAGTTTTTTTGTCGGTTATTGATTCCATCGCGTCGCATTTCCGTTCGCCTCGTGTTCGAGAGTCCTTAACGATCTCTGCCAGATTTGATTGCAAAAGAGGAAAAAGATGACGCGTGGTTTTGCGATAGCAATGACGATTTGGATATCGATGCGTGAAAGATATTTTATTCATGTATTTTTTCCCCAAGTTTTTTTTCGATATTGTTCGTTGTTCCATTTCAAGTTAACGCTTGGTTGTACGAAGAGATAATTGCACACATCATCGAAAATAAATTCGTCGATTTTAATTGCGTCGTAATTAAATTGCATGATGATTGACATTTTTATTTACTATACCGTACGTAGCATAGATTTCCATAGCCGTGAAAGAGATGGGAACATTGAGCGAAATATTTCTTTACTACTTAACGATTACAATTTTCTATTGTTGCGAAGGGAAAACATGCTATGGACCACAAAGTTAACATGGTACGACTCTTGGTAAACTTCATGGGACACGTATTCGGTAGACTAGTGATGAGGACATTAGTTTAGTACAAAACTTTAGCCGTTCTGACGACTGCGAAACCACCGTCCGTTCGCTGGATTACCAGCGGATTGTCAGCTAAACAACACAACAACCGAGATGCATGGGCGTTTTCAAGGTAAAACGTTTTCAATGCGCCTCTTCAAGCACGATGATTCAACTAGTCGCTGGCTCCTTTTGTCACCCGCTTCCTTCACTCTCCCCTTTCTCGTTTTAGAGAGGTTGTTCGTTTAGTTACAGATTGTAACTTCACGGTTGCTAGGGACGACAGGACACGACGATAAGGAGCGATAGTGTTACGTACGAGATACAGATAGCGCTTACAAATGTTTAGATAGACTTTTTGCATCACTGTTTTTATAGTTATGAGGCACGTTAATTGATACTTTCAAGGTGTTGTATATTACATTTGAGAAAAATTATATGAATTTGTAGATTAACACACAATCCGTATGATATATATTAAGAAGAAAAAAATATTTAGGTCAGCCTACCAAGACTTACTTTACTTACTTTAATTACTATTATTAAGGATTTCATTAACAGTTAAAAAGAAATCTGGATGTTCATTTATTAATCTTTCTTTCAGACAAAGATAAATTTCCGCACTCTTCGTTACTTGTATTTGAAACTTCCGTTCAGTTATGTATACTCAGTTGCTATCATTTGAAGTTTTAACGATAAACAAGCGCGAATTTTAATCTCGTTAATTAAAGTCAGCCAAGTGTTGAAAGATAAACGCATAAGTGAAAACTTTAAATTAGAAGCATGGGAGATAATTCTACGAAGGAAACGTTGCCCTGTTTAATTGTAAAACTAGCAGCGAATTAGTTATGTAGTTATATGTATTTTATTGCTGTACCAATTTATGTTTTATCATTCATGAACACTGCTTTCAATGTGATAAAGTTGAATTCATTGGTAATGAATAACAATTTCATCCATTAATAACTTGTGAAACAATTTTATTTATATTTTGTTCGATATTCCCGTAAAAAGTTTAAGAAAATTCTATTTGAAATAAAAAAAATAATAGTTTGAACTAATGAATCGTTCGAATTAGTTTATTTTTATTTTAGAAATAACGATGAATATAACTTTATTTTAAACAGATTAAATCGATCATTTGAAGAGAGTGTTCAATCTTAGTCAATTGTACTAAATGATCTAACAGATAATTTGCATGTTTAATGTCGCATAATACTTTAAATACTTTTATGAACAACATAGCTGAATTATTTCAAAGAATGATACTAGATACTCTTATTATTGATTTAGTTAATATTTAGTTTGTTAAGAGAACGTTAATAGACAAAATATATCAATCAAAATAAACAGAAAGTATTCGTGTGTAGTTATTTGAAATGGCCGCGACCGATCAAAACGATTTGTTTGTCACAAAAATTTTCAACGTTAAATACATTAGAAAGAGTAAATTTGGTTTCGAATTTTTTGTTGGATAAGCTTTTATGATATTTAAGAAAAATTGTGTCCGTTTGTAGCAGTTCCAACAAAGTTTCAAAGGGTTTGTTTCCCATTTTTTTTTCTTCTTTGCCCCCCCCCCTTTTTTAAATTTAAATTACAAATGCCGGCGAAGTGCACAGAGCTTGATGAAAAATTTCCCATTTATTCGTTAAAACTCTGAAAACGCTTTAACAAAACTTTCAGCCGCTGCTCAGTGGTAATTAAACGTTTTCTTTTGAAGACGGCTTACGACTTACCAACTCAGCGAAGTAAATGGTTTCTTAGCGCAAATTCGTTATTTTCTGTAAAAACGCACGGTACAAAAATGTATCGCAGGAAATCTTGAACATGCCAGTTGCAAGATATTCTCTCAATTTACTTTTAACAAAAATAAGATTTTTACAATATTTAAATTGTTCGTAAATAGTAAGTAGTTTGTGTAAATCAAGCAAACTTTCAAATGAACGATTGAAGTATTTAAACATTTTGCCACTCTTTTACGTCGATTCAGAATATTGAATATCTAGAATATATTAATACGCTTGATTGTGGAACAATCTATCAATCACGTTTTTAATAATAGATAATAATTATTACAATAATATTTCACTGTCTGTTTATGGTTTATGCTTTGGCGAATAAAATTACATAAATTTGAACTGTGTAATTTTAGTAACTAACTGTGTGATTAATTATCTAATCAACTATTTAATTTTAATGTGATTTGTAGGATTTTGTAAATAAAGTCGTAAATATCCTCAGTAAAATCTGGCGACAAAGTTTCTCGACCAATCTATAATACAAAATTAAGAAAGTTTTGACAAATTTTTCGTTACTGTTTCGTAACAATTCTTTCCTTTTTTCTTTACAACTCAGTTTATGTACATTTTTGATAACATCTTAAGAATAATCCTGTAATATTATGGGAAGAAGTTAGTAATATCTACCTCGTCCTTCCCTTTTAACATTGGGGAGAGGAAAAAACAACTGTGAAACACCTACCAAAAGTATTTTTATTCGTTCAATTGAACAAGTCGATAAATTCTACTCTTTCGAGCTTTGCGCTGGTCGTGTAACAAGTACAGCGTCAATAAATTTCTCCGATCCACGTTTACTGAATGTGCTGAACAAACTGATTCGCAGAAAAAATAGTGTAACAAATTTACTGCGTAAATAAAAGTTCGTGCCGCGCGAAAGTTGCTGAATTTTCCATATAACAGAACTTGAAACGTCAATGATTTGATTCCACTAAAATCTCCATAGTACTCGTTCTAGACGATGAACTATTAAATATTACATTTCAAGTAGATAGATCTTCGGCATGAAAAATAAATAAAAATCATTTTAGTAATTTAATTAGATCAGTCAGTATGTATAATTTGTAATATAATAAAATAATTATAATTTCATAATGTATAACGTGTAATTTCATATAAATATGTAACACATATAAAATTCGTTGTCTAATTTCATTCGAAAACAGTTAATAACAAAAAAGTAGGGGAAAAACTTTCGCCATAGAGAATGTAATAAAATTCTTATATTTCAAAATTTATTATTCCACCTATGCGTCTTCGTTACGATGCGGTGAGTATTTGCTTTGCTGAATTTCGAAATCCCACTTGAAATTGTCGAGGTATTTGTCCCGGCGATGGCAGAGCTCGATGCATCACCGGCGGTACGCCGTGAAACGAGGAAGTTTCGCATTTTTCACGCTGTTGCACGACGAAGCCCAGGTTTCGTCCCCATCGAATGAAAAGCCCCGACCGTAACTCATACCGCAACACTTTCCATATTTTCCCCCCTACGCACCTCTGTCCCCTTCAATTTCTCCGGGAACGAAAACTGTATCTCTGTTACGCGCAAATGTCAATATTAAATTTGTTGTCTGTCCCATTTTTCGCGGAGCATTTGTTTCGGTTTCAACCCTTTAAGAAACTATACAGTGTGATCCATTTAAGTAAAGTCATCTAAATTCTATACAATTTTTTTCACAATTTTACGATTTATATCAAATAAAATAAAATGTAGCCATCAAATTAATAAACACACACAATATCATTGAAACGGTCGAAAATATAAAATCACAAATCTATACAGTAATACTCATATATCACCAAAAACAAATTTCTATTGCCTATTAAATCATTTCCTTTCATCTTTCCGATTTATCTTTTGGCGAACAATTAACCTCTTCTGCTCCGTAGCATTTGAATACATGCAAACGTATCGTGCGCCTTCAAAGACATTTTTATCTAAAAATCCTTGTGAAAAGCATCGAGAACAAAGAACAAGTCAGCGCGCAATCTGACCAGAAAAAATGCCGGAGACAAAGTATATATTTCGAAAATAAGCTTTTAGTTTCACGCGTCGCAACCCAATAACGCCAATCCCACAAGTGCTTCCCCGTTAACAGCCTGGAACAAAAACAACCACAAACACATCCAACCGAACGAAGAGATAGGCGCAACTCGGAAGGGGTTTGGAAAAGGGGCTGAGTTTCGTTGAGAGGAGAGAAAAAGATGGGGCGAGGAAGACAGATCGAAGGGTGGCAGGAGAAGGGTTGGCCGCGGTACAGGAATTCGCATAGAGCATTACTAGGGGAAGATGTTCACAGATTGTGCCCCGGAGCGAGACGTATTCGGGTCACTAGTACGTTTTCCTCGCTCCCTCGGGCTTCTCTTCCCGCGTCTCTTACCCTCCAGTCGGCTCCTGCAGATGCGTACCGGGCTAAATCAGCCTTCCCTCTCCTTCCATCCATTCGCCACCCTCGGCTCGTTCACCCACTGTTCCATCGTTTCTCCTCGCAGCCAGAGCCTGAGCATTCGCGATCAGCGTTGGTGTCCCTCTTTTCTATTTTCGTTTCGAGAGAAACGTCAGCCGCACGAGGCGACTTGTAGAAGGAAATCGAGGCGCGTGAACGACGTTGCCACTTCTTCGTACGATACGAGGGTAGCAAATAGCTTGGCGAAAAGGAACTGTGGACGTGGACGATGCTTCAGGTGCCAGTGACGGTCGCCGCTGGACCGTGCTCTGTCATTGGCTGGTCGAATGTAAACCGAAGGCCTGCGTTTTATCGGTTTCGATGGAAGATTGACTGGTGGGTGATTTTCAGGCACGGATAGAGAGCGTTATGATTCTTACGATGAGTTCGCCGCCGTCGTGGTGTCTGCGATATGGGATCTTTTTATTTCCTAGCACGGTCGTGTGCCACGTGGATCTTTATGGCGCGTGATTTAATATCGGCACCAGAGAACGAGCGAGAATCGTAGTGCACTTAACCCGTAACTACTAAGGTGAGGTATATCAAATCTTAGCATTTCTTTTTTCCGAATCAATAAAAATATAAGGTGACGAATAGATGAGCATTTGAAACTTTGAAAGTTTGTACGAGAAAATTTTTCATACAACCTCCCGAAATACTTTGTACATCAAATAATTTATGTATTATGATTTTTCTTTGTTGTTTTCCAATTTATTTTACCTTTACTAAATAATATTAACTATCTCTTTTGTCATTGAATAAAGACGTTTGTCAAAAACACACATGCAAACGTTCTAGTGTTACGACGCATTGAACCAAGAGGTTTATAGGCACGGAATTTGATTTGGCCGGCTCTCACGAGTTGACTGCTAGCCAACAGCACGAGAACGGATCTTGGCCAACGCACAATAGGCCGAGGGATAGATGAAACAGTCTTTGGTTTCCATAACTAAATTTAGTAATAGACTTTCACTGCGGAACAAAGCTGCGGGAGAGTACTTGTTCACTTTTTCGTTGTCCGAGTTAGGTTTGGGGATACAAAATTCTGTGGTTATATAATTGAGAAATTTTAACTACAAAAGTGATTGTCGACTCTTTGAAATACTAGAAATACGCTAGAATCTACTTAAATAATGTTGAATGAGCAAATAAACGGTTACATCCTGTTTTATCCGAAAGCACCGCAATTATCGATTTCAATTTTTGTTAAATTAAATTATTGAATTATTGAATTTTATATACTTTCATAGATATCGAATATCACTGAATTATTAAATTAAATTGTTGGTTTAACCATTCAACCTACATATAAAGTGTCTACGTATAAAAAGAATAGTTCGGTAAGAAGAGAAAAAAAAGAAGAAATTCTACCGTAATGGTTTAAGTTTCATATTCCGTGTCTTAATTCTAAAAATATTGTTGAAATCTTCTACAATTTCTTTCGCAAGAATCTTCTAACGGAGAAAGCTATTTTGTAATTATAAATATTATTCTGAATAATCAAAAATTTTTGGACACATCATCGATACAATGTTCCTCAAGTAAAAGAAAGCATCAAAGTTATTCTGTTCTTCCACATGACCTTGATATATGTACATATTTCACAGTTGAACAATTATTTCACGCGAGATATATATGACAGGCTGTAGATTCACGAGGTTGATCGAAGCTTACGAAATAGGGGCAATGTTAGCGGCTAGCAATCTGGCACATCTTTCTTTCACCGGCATTTATTCATGGCAGAATCTGTCCATCGTCGTACCGTTTTAAAGTCTTCCAGGAGCTTTGTTCTGCCTGTCGGATCTCATGACGTGACGACCTCGATATCTTAAAAACGGTTCATTATCGAGAAAAAGGCCTGTCCCCGTAACTGATGCTGCGACGTCATGACGCTTGAAATTAGCCGACGAGACCGACTTCGACGTTTCCTTAGCTGTTGGTTGATTTCACAGGACTTGGATTATCGAGACAGTCGGTCGAAGAAAGGAATTCGACTGTCGATTCTCGCGGTGCTTTCCTTGAAAGCTTGTTATCGGATTTCCAACGCAACGCTGGTGCTGAAAGTTATCGATTAGAATATAATGGATGGGGGTAGTTCACGGAGATTACCACCGCATCTAAGTCTACAAAGACGAAATTTTATTTTCGGTGATATTCCAATTTTCCGAAAAATTTACTTTTTTCAAGTTTTTAAAAGTAATGCGTGCTTCGTCTATATAGTAAACATCCAGTCCAATCTATTATTCTCCAAACACGCTGAAGGAATTCTGCAGCAAGACTTCCGCTCGAAACCACGCGCACAGCACGAATAGGGGACTCGAGATTTCCTCCATAACGAGCATCGAAAGCGTTTATCTAGATTGCTTTCTACCCAGTCCTTTTCTCACGGTCTATAGCCAACGAATTGTTTAAACGTTTACCAGTCGCGGCACACTGAAATCGCTCCTTTATTTATTCGGGCGTGTGTTTGCTCGTGACAATTCCGCCTCGCAACGCTTATCTCACAAGAGATGCGTCCTGCATGTGCATCCGTAATGTTCGACTACGTTTGCGGAGGACTGGTGAGGGGCTCTTGAAGTTGCAATATCCGCGCTTATCCTTTTCGAATCGTTGACTGAGAAACGTATTACAGGCCACGTTCATTTGTCTTCCTTTCAATGGCAAACGACACAGTTGTAAATATTTTATTATTTAACTTCTAAAATAAACTGCGTTGCAGAAAGTTAACTAAAAGTTATCATCAAAGGAGTTATTATCGCGATTTTTTAAAACTTTAAAAAGAATTTTAACGGTAGAAAATGTTAAAAGCACATGCACTCTATACTCTGATAAAACACTTAATACTGCTCGCGTTATAGTGGTTCTTTGTTCGAGCGAACGGAAGAAGCAAGAGGCGCGGCATTTTCGAAGATAACGCGTTGTTGCTTTGCATAAAGTAATTGGAAAAGTACATGTTACATTTTCTTTCTTGGGAAGACATTATCCGGTAAAAGTGAGTATGTTTAAAACAGCGCCAGTGCTGCTTATAGTATCATGTTAGATGCTCCCACAAGTTTGCCTATGCAAGTTATATGTAACGTCACTCTCGACGGTGAATTGAAAAATTGATGTTGCTATGATTAAGAAAAATTGTGAAAGAGCGGTTTAATTTAATCTTCGTAAGAGAACTTTTAATCAGAATATGAAGATTTGTTAAAAAAACTTTTATTCATTTAAGTTGTCTGAAACATTTTGTCATAATTGGATATGTAGCTTTAAAATTAATTGGACAGTCTTTAATTGAACTTCTAGAAAAGAACTTCTACGTTAGAGTCTGGACACCTGTTAGAATTGATCAATTTCTTTAATCAAAATACAAGACAGTAGAATTGGATTAAAGTTGTTAGATATAATAATAATAAAAAGACAAAAATATGTAAAATAGAAGTAAAACGATAGAGGTATTGAATACAACGAAGAAACTGATAGATAGATGATAGATATATTTATTTTTATTTAAAAAAAAGAGAAAGCTGCTTGTACAACTTTCCATAATATGAATAATACAATGAATATTTAATAATTTTAAACAATTAAGAATGTGACGAGATAATTTTATATTTCTATTTAATTTGCTTCCTCCAATTTTCTAAATTACAGAATGAGTCATTTAAATTAAGTTCATAGAGCGAATAACTTCATATAATAATTTAATTTGCAATCATGTCATATTAAATTATTCCAATTTAGTTACTACATAACATTAAAATTAAAAAATCAACGATCAATGGGTGTTTTGACCTGAAATATAGTACGAGTCTGAAGTTACATATCGGAAGATTAAGAGACACCGTCAATAAATTCATACATATAATATACTCCTTATAAAAGTATTAACGCGACCAGTATTCCGGTCTTTACCAAATCTATAGTGCTATAGCCTTAATTGATTTCTAACGGTTTTCCTATTTCCGTCTCTTTTTATGGAATTTCCGAAACCTCGCCTACCACTCCTACCTTCCGCTTTTCCTTCAATATTAGATCCGCCCCATTAACGACAGTAAATCCAATACCCTTCTTACTTTCAAATCTATCTATCTACTCATCCTTTTTGAACTTTTCTGCTCGAGCCAGAAATCAGCCTAACTCTAATCTTCAACGAAACAAGTATTATCCCGAACGCTAACTAAACAACTCCAATTCTGATCTCAAACGCCACTAGTTTATAGACTGTGGATTTTTATTATAGAAAATATACAAAATTGGAAAGTGTAGAAATACATAGAATACGCACGATAGACAAAAATATATAAAATATCCAAAATAAAGCATGCGCTGTAATGTTCAGTAGATGGAAAAATTTTTGCGTAGGTTCCATTACTTTAATTGCATTGATATAAGTATGAATAAGATATGCTCTGAGAGTAAGCAGCCGATCAGTTTCTCATATAGTCAATTCTCTTTCTCTGTAGTTAATTTACTCAACTTTAAACTCTGGATCTTCCACAGGTCTCGTATGCCAATCACAATATTTTCGTCGTGGTTCAACCTGACTATACACAGCACGAAGACAATAATCTTATCATATTTTCACTTGCGGTTTACGTCTTATAACACAGCTGGCATCTCTAAAATCCTCTTATCACTCTCTGCAAAATATCACTCACGCTCATTTTCCACTAGAGACCAAACCTTCTTTCCTCCGCAAAAATGCACGAAAGAAACGTTCCGAAAGGAAAGGAAGCGAAATGAAACGAAACAAAACGAAAAAGCAGGGAAACTCGAAGGTTCCACGTGAAGAGGAATTCGAGCGTGCGTGCAGACAGGAGAGCTGATAGGAGCTATTGGAGCAAGCAACTCGCGACGATTTCGCTTGTGGAACAATGAGCAGAAAGGATATTTTCCGAGTGATCTCGAACCGCACGAAGGACGTGCTAAAACAGCAGTCGTTCGTTGGCTGCTCCCCGAATAATCGTATCTTGAAACAATATTTCTCCGATGATTCACCTTATCGAGAGCGAAGAATGTATCAAAAGCCCGCACGGTTCGAAAGCACGAGCAGGGTACAACGAGACGAGAAAACCTTTGAAAAGATACCCGGGACTCTCCGTAGAGAGCGCAGTAAATTGCGAGAAAAGACGAACCAGGAAGTCGTGGAAACCCTTTGATCCGACGTATATTCTCACCCGATACGAAATGGAGCACGTATTCCTTAGATAGACGTCAAAGGATCACGCGTGGTTATGTCATTGACTATGTCGATGATTTCCAAAACGCGGTCTGTCTGAAACAGGGAATAGGTGTTTCTCTTAAAATTATTCACGTTTTTAAATATCTCATAAATATATAAAAACCTGCAGCCTGATAATTAGAATCATAATCTATTGTAATGTTTAATGATAGTATAAACATATGTTATATTATTGCACGATATACCGTTATATGCATATATGTTCAATGAATAATTTATTTATTGTATGAAGTCGTATACAAGATCAATTAATATATATTTACAACAAACAGTCAAATGATCTTTCTAGGTATGTACTATCTTTGAGATTCGTTCTTAATACGTCATATATCACACACACGCATTTAGCAAAGTAATTTTAATGTTTGAGATTCTGTATTTACCTATCTCGAATATATATATGTATATAGAAATAGTATAGAATAATAATAATACATGCAACATAACACACCAGTTATATAATATAATATTCTTGAAATATATCAATTACAACACGTTTTGCGTATTCCAATTAAATAGGCATCTCGGTTTATGACTTCAATGTCTATATTTCATACCTTATCAAACTTTACAACAAACAAATCTCCAAATTTCATTGCATTTGAAGGAAAACAACTTTCAAAATAAACGAAAATATGTTAACAATATTTTTTACTTGCACATATTACTTTTTTTTATCAAACTAATGATGTAAATATTTTCGAATGTTCCACGGTACAGACAATATTCCTGCTGTTTGTTTTTCAGCAGCATATTTTCATTTAGATTAAGAACATTCTTCCACAAAACTAAACATGCCACGTACTTTTACAGAATACGCAACAAATATTCAAATGCTTTGAGCAAAATGATATCTCTCTATGTCTAGTGTATATCTTTGTTGCGAAATGTACAGCTGAATATGCACAGCTTCTACGTTCATTATACCAAAAGATGCTTATTTCGATAACGAAATGAGACAGAGCCGTTATATAAGTAACATTTTTTGTTTAAAGTAATATGCAGAATATTTGGAAAAAATTTGCATAGTTTTCTCTATCACGGAATACGTATCAACGTACGTATACGAATTTTTCGGTTTCTCTATGTTACGGTTGTAAATAATTAGAAAATTAAAAATGCGGATAAACTGACACTAAAAAAGAAGTAAGTTTACTGCAGATTGGTATTTTGTCAATACTATTTACAATATTATATGTACATCTTTTACATACATCTTTTATTATTTGCCTACATTACCACGTAACTATAACTTATATATATATATGTATATTTGAATTTTTAAGACACACTAACGCTTACTCAATTTAGGGCATTCAAATGCTTCTAGCTACATTATGTCTTTTTATGTACATATATCTCTATTTTGAAATGAAATACTTCAGCAAGGTCACAAACTCTGGAAACCAATGCTCCGGTGTTCGGTTTCCGGACGCGGCGGGCTTACTTCCTGTTCTTACCGTGTCTTATTCGGAATTCTTCCCGCGTCACCTCTCACCTATCAGCCGTAGCAATTTTATCCGCAAATAAATAAGGACGTCTATCCGTTCTATCTATGGCTTCGTTTCTTTCTTTTGGTCCTGATGAGTGTTCGGTAGCTGTACGAAAACATCTGTACGCGCAGCTACCTAGGATTTCTCGCGTCTCTCAAGGATGTCGCATGTGGAATAGTTAAATTTACTGCAATTGGTTTTGTGTCGAAATCGGATATTAGGGTGATTTCGGGATGTTTCCATCTTGTTCGACACTCTGCGGGATACTATCGAAGGAAGACGGCTTCCGATTTTATTGATGCAGTAAAGTATCAGTTGCTCGAGTTAACAACTCCTGTTTTAATGATACATTTATTTTTGCAATGGTGAGATTTTTACGGATAACTTCGTGATATTTATAGTTTTGATAAAAAGATCCGAATGCTTGCGAATGTTGATGTATGTGACAGTACATAATCTATCTATATAATTTGTGGCGGCACTCAACAGCAAATACCACCACTCGAACTAACTAGTGTCGGACGATGGCAGCCTAATTTGAGGTGTATGTGTATTGTCCGTGATAATTGTAGCGTTGGTTGTAGATGTCGCTGATGGGGGTACTGCTGATTTTCTTCCGTTTTTGATGCGTAGAAGAAAAATCGGACTTCGGTCGCCGGGATTTGAACCCGGGTCCCGAACGTTCAGAACCTAAGGCGCTAACTACTGTACTGCCGTCGTTCGACAGAAATGCCGGGTGGTGGTATTTGTTGTCGAGTACCGCCACAAATTCAATATCTGTTAGAAACCACATTTTTCAATATTTCATCACTCACAAAAAATGTAGAAATCCTCCTTCTATTTTTGTACATACACTTATTTATAAAGAAAAAATTAAATACTTGAAAACTTCAGAGCTTCTAGAATCTTAAACTCTTTGCAATTCTCTATTGCTTCCTATATACAAGACTTTTACTTAGTCGGCATTATCTAAAATACTAAAATAAATGAAAACCTTACCGAGGCATCGGGTGTAGTGTTTCTGCTTGCTAATTTGAATTCTATTAAGCGAGAAACTTTCTCTTCGACTGCGATTACAGGAACGTTTCCGTAGCTAATTAGCTCTGAATACGTTCTAAATTAATTTGCAAAGCCAAGAGTACTTTGATTCATCAGAAACTTGTAACTTCACCAAGTAACAGACTATGTTCTTATATAGTTGATTTAAGTTTATGATAATATTTTATCAGCGTTTTATCGTTCCGCTCTATTCCAACATTTCGTGAGGGTTCTAATTCTCTTCTTCAGGCCAGACTTGACATTTTTATCTGAATAATTATTCAAATACAAGCTTATTTCGATAATGTCTGATGCTGATTTCATGTATCGTGGTCCACATCTTTTGATCTCTACTTAGTACCTATAGCTCGAATTGCCCGGATTTTGCAAATTTTATCGCGATACTGTCGTCAATACGCTACATACGTGCGATTTCTTGATCACAAGCAACCGTCTCTCGTGGCATCTCTTTTCGACGTTCCGTTTGAACCCAGCAGGTGGTAATTCGATGCATAGCAGGTGGAACGACGGGAAAAAGGATCGGAAAAAGGAGTAGAGGAGAGGGGGCGGGGTCCGAGCCAAGAAGCCGCTCTTGAATAATTCTAAATATTCGCATCGTGTTACGTTTGCACTAGTGAGTCAGAAAATATGCTGTTTACGTCGGGGCAAGGTACATGTTTATTCGTCTCTGTGCCTCGACCACACGTAGGCTCAAGTCTGCATAAAGCGAGACGAAAGTGCATTGGTGTAGCCAAGATGCTGTCTGCATTGGTCGTATTTATGTGCGTCATGTTTGAGTCTTGGTTGACTCATAGATTCCTAAATTTCATGATATTGCGTTGATGATAAACAGGTAGAAAAAATAGATGGAGATATAGAGAGTTTGCGAAGAATATACAATATCAAACATAAGTACGAGGGCTGAGGAGCACCAAAATAATAGGAAAGGAGACGGTAAGAACTATCAGAATAATTGTATTCGAGGATTTAGCGTCAGGTATGAACTATAGCGTCGTAACAGAAGCGGTGTTTGTATTTACATTCCTTTGAAATCACTATTTTTTGTGGTTAAACAATTCAATGTAACTCATGTTTCTCATTCGATCTTCAAGTTCCATCAAACTCTTTCTTTAACCTTTTCTAAAGAAATTATGTCAAATAAACTCTTACAATTTTCTCCTTAAGAAACGTTCTGCTTGAAATAATTGTTTTTTTTAAATATGTCTTTAAAAAGTTGCTTCAATCTTTTTCAAAGAACGCAATTAACTCAAACAAAACTAAATCGACCGTCGTCGCAACCTTTGCCTTTCTATCAGCCTTTATTCGTGGAACAGCAGTGACATTTATATAACGATGACGAACAGTACGTATTAACCGGAGAATATAATTGACGGTCGCCGAGAAACTAGACGTATCTTCCTTCATTATTTATCGTTTGTCTCGTGGTAAGATGGCTCTTCTTCGTACTGAAACAGTTTTAAATACTCAGTAGTCGATTTCCAACGCGCGCAGCCGCAGTCCTTGGGACTTGAAATTTTAATATTCTGTCGTACGTATTTGGTACGAAAGTCAGCGAACCGGCTAAAGGCGGTTTAAATATGGGATTGTCTGCCTTGGAAAGAAATATCAGATCTTGTGCACAATTTTCTACTGTTTCTTTGTTGCGCCATTTAACGATTATGTTCCACCTTTTGTTTGATTCATTTTGACTATTCCTCATCTACGTTGAGCCCTCAAAGTATTAGTCTGTTATCTAGAAGCTTTAATAATGAATGTAACGTTTGTGATAGAGTTCTGCGATATTTTTGAGATAAGGCATTTGCCTGCTCGTTTGTATTCACTAGTTTGTATCTTTGTGAAGTCAGAACTATTTTCTCTCCTCAGAGAATGACTATGATTTTATTTTAATTACAAGTATAGTAACTAATATTATATTAAAGATATCTTATTAAGAAGTTAAACACGTCGCAAAATGATTTAGCAACTAAATAATGCAAAACGCTCGTATAACAGTGAATATATTTGTAGCGGCACACGAATCAGAGGACAATTCAAATCCTGTTGTTGTTTTGCCTCGGAGTATCAAGACCGTTAGGTTACAAGTAATGTGCGGAGCTGGCGGTGGCCTGCGTGGTTGCCGGGATCAAGGGATTGGGACTGAAGGTGTCCTCTGAGAAGTCCGAGGCAATGTGGTTTTTCCGCAAGGCCGATCACGGAACGCCTCCAGCGCGTTATCGCCTGAGGTTGGAGGGGGCTGAGATCGGGGTCGGAACCAGCATGAAGTATCTGGGCCTGACCCTCGACAGCCACTGGACCTTCGGCGCTCACTTCGAGCGCCTGGCACCGTCTGTTGAGGCGACGGCGAACGCCTTAGGACATTTGCTGCCTCGGCTGGGCGGACCCGACGTCGGAGTGCGTCGGCTGTACGCCGGCGTAGTGCGATCGAGGCTCCTCTACGGAGCTCCGATCTGGGCAGAGGATCTGATGACCAACCGTTACAGTCTCCTAGCTATCAGGAGTCTACACATGACGGTGACCATCAGGGTAGTGAGGGGCTTCCGCACCATTTCGGCGGCAGCAGCGGCGGTGCTCGCCGGGTTTCCTCCGTTCGAATTGCAGGCCTTGAGGTGTCGCGAGATTTATCTCCACATTCGGGGTATGTCGGGCAGGGTGGGCCCGGCGGGCGCCGACGTCAGGGTTCGGGCTCGGTGGGCTTTGCTCGACAGATGGCGCGTCAGCCTCGGCACGAGAGCGGGTGCGCCGGGGATAAGGATCCTTGGGGCCGTCCTTCCAAACTGGGACGTTTGATTGGGCGGCGGCGGGCCTCCCCTGATCTACAGGGTGACGCAGGTGCTCACTGGACACGGCTGCTTCGGTGAGTATCTGCACCGAATCGGGAAGGAGGAATCGGGACCGCGCGCTGCCACCACTGCTATGCGAGCGTGGATTCAGCGCAGCACACACTGGAATACTACCCGGCGCGGCCGCGCCACGACGTCATCGTGGAAATCGGATGGGACCCCTTGCCGCCGACGATCCTCGAGGCATTGTTGGTAAGCGAGAGAAGGAGGAGGGCCGTGACCTCCTTCTGTGGGCAAGTTACGCTTCGAAAAGTGGCCGCGGAGAGGGTGAGGGTGCGGTACTCTCACCCTGAGAGGATTGACCGGCGAGGGCGCGGCAGAGGCCATGGACGCGCTTCGGTGAGGTGCGCTAGGTCCGCCGCGCCCCCCGGTGGAGTGCAAACTTTGGCGCTGGCAGCTTAGCGCCCCGGGGCCGCAAAGCAGTTCGGTAGGGGAACCGGACTGCCTGGCACACCGGCTTCTGCGACGAGGTGCGATGTGACGTGGCCGTACATCGCCCCATTAGAGGTTGTATTGAGCGTTGGGGGGGGGGGGCGGTGTATCGTTCACACCAGTTCCCGGGGCCCTCTCGATCGCAGCCGGGACGGTCATCGTGGAGGTTTTAGTCGGTTGGAGTCCGGCACTACCACGTCGCTTTTCCCCAGAAACGACTTGGTGTCCGTGCGGATTTTCTCCAAGTTAATAAAAAAAAAAATAAAAAGAATAAAAAAAATAAATGTCGCCGTTACATACAACCGTCAAACGTAGAAGAATTCGAATTTTCCAGTTCTCCCTTAATCAGTATATATAAACGGACGCGATCGAACAGTATCGAAGAGCATCAACGAGTATAAACGAGTACCGAAGTGATCTACAGAGTTTCTCCGAGTATTTATCGAGTATTTATTCCGCAACTTGTATTTGTACCAACGACTCACAAATTCGTCTGTAAATAATTTATTTATTTATTCAAAATATATTTGACGGACTGCGTCAGCAATATTTCGCTCAACCTAACAACGACTAATCCTCCACATATTCTAGTGAAAGTTCAACGATCGAGATCTCATAAATAGGGTAGCAATGAAATTATTTTTGCGGTAAGCATTGTGCTGTCAGAAATGATGGAGTTACAACTCAAAGAAATTAGAATTTTGAATTATTCTCCGGGCGCAATAATGTTGTCATCAGATTTATGGATTCAATTTTAACAACCGGGAGCTTTACGTGCTCGCGCTACCTTTCGGTAGTTTGTAACTTTGTATGCCTGGAACACAGCTTTGAATGAACTGGTGCACTGCTAAAATCGTGTGCCCCGTATCGTGACCTTATTCTTTTTTTTTCCTTGCTTTGGCCGCGCCACGGTAACTCAAATTCTTTCTTCGCTAGAATTTCACCGGCGAATGTCGATTACTTTTTGCAAATGGTCGCTCGCTAAACGTTTTTATTTTGATGGTTTACATCTCGCGATTTTGTTTAAATCTCTATGATTATGTGAATCTGTTTAAATCATAATTCACGCGTGTCGTCGAAACTCCGATCTACAAGGACGATTTAAATCGGGACTTTTTATTGTTGCACTTTAATAATAAACGAATTCGCCATGACGATAGATAGTAATTGATCGCACAAATGTTCCTTTCGACCCTCTTCTGGAAGATAAATACGCGTAAAAAAGGGTCGTTAATTAAGATAAACCTTTATTTATAGGTACGATTACCCTCGTTTCTGTAGAAGAAGGCCAAAGCGGTTGTTGAACGGTGTCGACAAGGGATACTTATTTTAACCTATGGAACTTCGCACATAGGTTAACCCACGGTTCATTCGGATCTTTAGAAGGCTTTTTTTTGCATGACTTTCTTTGTACTTGGCCTAGTGGTCACTTGGTTACCATAGTTTTATTTATAAAAGTGGAACAGCCCGTTCAGTGCTTTTTTTCTCTTTTTTTAAATTCCTTTCCTCCTTTAACGGAAAATAGAAAGACTTAATTAATTTTAAGATAAGAGATGGTATTTAACATTTCGTTTTTTAAATAAGCAATCAGTGAAAAACATTAATATATTCTTTGGGGTTACATTCATATATTTTCTTCATGTGTTTTTGAATATATCATGTTCTTCTGTCGAATATCTTATAAAAAGTCTAAAAATATCGGTAAAGTTGTATGAACTCATATTTGTCAGTGTTACTCTGTGCTATCAATATTTTCTCGGCTTGCATTACCTATAAAAAATAGAAAAGAACACACAAACACACATACATTTCTGGAAGGGTCACACATCTCCCAACTTAACATTTTTTTAAACTTTCACACTTCAAATTTTCGATTTCGTCGAATAACACGAAACTTTTTCATCCCATTCATATTCCATTCCAATAGTAATACTGTTCAAGTTATGGAAGACCAAAAATTCATACTTCTTCAAATTTTCAAGAAAGTGTCATGCAGTGACGTGTACATTTTCTATGTGGTAACGTCACTGCTATTAAAATTCAATAGGATTAACGATTTCTCGCGTAGAGGGAACGATGGAAACAAAGACACGATGACATGGCGGACACATTGCATGAGCTAATTAAGGTAATTAGTCAGGCATTTTCGGGCGCAAATAAGCCATCATAAAATGCGTTATTACGGTATACATCAGCAGTTGTTAGTTGAATTATTTCTCTAGATATATCATTGGTTTTTGGTATCTGAAGCATAATGAGATGCAGTCGCGCTGTCATGCATGTTGAATCAATATTTTCGAATCGTGGAACAATGCCTGTCGACGAACAATGATATGCAACAAGTATAGCCGGTTTTGATGTGTCCAAGTGAACGCATTTAAATAACCTGATTAATTAATCGGCCAATGGCTCGGGCTGATTAGTTAAAGTCGAATTGAAAATTCACAGTCGCAGCTGATGCAGGTAAATTCAGTGGTTTTGTGAGTCGGGCGGATGGTCTGATTTTCGGTTCAGTTAAATTAACAACTTTTTCCAAATTGCTTTTTCATATTCCGCAATCATACTTACCTAAATCAATCTCAGATTATTATCATATTGAAAAAATTGAGGTCCCATTGACTCGCCTATATTTCGTATATAAAAGAAGCGAGGTTTTATTATTTAACGAAATAAAAACAGTTTATTAATGAGCGATCTGAATTGAACCGAGGAATCTGAACCGAAATAAATTCAATGAGACGAGATTCTCTCTGAGAGAATACCGTCAATTATTTGTAAATGTTATTCGTTTCCATTCGTTGGAATAATTCGACGAAGTCGTTCAACCGAAATTTCATCGGGTCGAGATTTCGTCGAGCGTTTAAAACGTTTCGTCGTATTGAAAATCAAAAATGTTTCTCCACCATTACGTGTCTTTCGCATCTCTCTGATATTTATTACTTCTCGATATTCCTCTCTTGATGTCCCACGAAATTTTCCTCGCTCATTTTACCACGTCATTCTCATCCCTAGCTCGGGGAAAAGTACGTAACATCGCGTCGTAACTATTTTCCTCATTTCCAATTTCCTTTTCCCGCTTGTTCCCGCGATCCAGCTTCTTCGTCCTCCATTGCTTTCGCGCTGGAGATGACGAGGACGCTGGAAATTTATGGAAAGTGCGAATTTTAGAGGCAGTAGGAACTTAGGGGAAATTCTTGGCTGGTGACTGCTTGCTAAGGAAGGAGAGAAGAAAAAAAACGAAAGGATTTTTTTCTTTTTTCCTTGCTTTTCCATCTTTTCTTTTTCCTCTTGATTCACAAAGCAGAACTGCTGATGAGGTTTCGATGCTGTCGATCGGATACACGGCCTTCAAATATTGCCTATATCGCGTTCCTATATCCGAAGGATTTCGTTGTGGAATTCGCGTCCTCGTAACCGTCGACGAATTCGATGTCCGTAAAAATTTCGCATCTCCCCGATATGATCTTCGCGAATGGAACGTTTTTATTGGTTTAAGCGTCACGATATTTCACGGAAAATTTCGTATCAAGCGGCTCGGGATCTTGGGCTTAGTGGCTTCAGGTGTTAGAACAGAAAGTGATATGAAATATTGTTTCACGAACATAGCGTATCTCGCTTTTTTTATATGCTTTTTCCTTTATATCGCGCGAAAAGTGTATCGAAAATCAGGAATTGCGGCTAGTTTTGTTTTTTTTATCGACGAATTTCGAGTATTGTGTCGAAGATCGGTCGCTCAACACATTATTTATTATTGTTTATTATTATTATTTGATTGTTTAATATTTACATGTAGTCACGATCACTGCCATATTTCCTTTCTATTGTACAAATATAAATCGTAACAGACACCTCATTCATGTGTTACGAAACATGGAGAAAAAATAGGAAAGTATTTATAGTGCAATGAAGCAGGGATAGTATAATAAGTAAAAATTATGAGTTGGTAAGTAATGACTACATTCTGTTTTCGTTATAAAATTCACTCTTCGTCCATTCTTGTTGATAATACGTTACGTTAATATCATACACGCGAATTACGTCCAACAGTGTAATATGAAGCATTGATTATGTGGCAAACATGTGACAAAGTGATTTGCATGAGCTCATGATACGCCAGTCGGTTTAATAATAGTTTCAATAACAATAATTGCGTGTCAAATTTGCGACAGCCGAGGATAGCGTGCAGCTATTGAATTTCGACTGGTTGAGATTCACTGGTACTACGCATACGAAATTGAGTTATTCGGCCCATACGATAAAAACGTTAACTTCCATTCGCGCCTTTAAATCTCTTAACAATCACGTACGTGAATGAATTTGTGGATTGACGCGATGACAAAAAATGCTGACATTAAATGCGTAACCAGTACCAAAAATGTAATTTTCACAGATAGAAGTACAACTTCAATAAGAATACTAAAATCGAATATTTCTTTTATTTAAATACTCGTTCGTATCATTTGCAGTCGATATTTAGTCAAATTACAGGAACATGATACATAATGAAAATCAGCTATTGCAAACTCTGGGTATTCATTATAACGAAGTTCTATCGCTTCCATAAGACACCTTGTGATCCCTGTGTCGTCACTACCATGATACATACTATCTTTGCGATCATGAACGCGTTCACGTTTCAACCGGATGGAATTTCCTTCGTGTGGTCCACGAGGAAACAATGTTCAGCAGAGTCTTATGACTTTGTGGCCGGTAACACGGTTACTATGCTGCCATTTCTACACTATTGGAAGAGACAGGTTTCAGGACGTTCGTGCGTGCATTTACGCCATTTTTGCTGCTTGTGATCCTGTGGTTTATTCTTTTGTCATGAATCGAAATGATTACGCCACGATTTTCCATTTTTTTCTTTTTATTTTTTTTTTTTTTTTAATGAAGAAATATGAATCTCTACGAAGAGATAATTTTGCGGTATTAAAAAACATCATTCATTGTATTTATTATATCGATTACATATTAATTAATTGGCCGCAGGTATATTAAATTTTGTATTATTTAATACTACTCTTGTATGAGCTTACAAATTTAATACTATGAAAAATAAGGTAAAGAATAAAAAATAAGTTCTATATTTTGTTCATAAAACAGAAGGCAAGGATAAATTCACAAGATGAAGAGTATCCTATGAAATAATTTTGTTCCCTTAAATACTGAAATATACGGTAATAAGCACCTCTTTCAAGCAGAAATAGTTTCCCATTACTCCTTTTCCCCCTGGAAACGTTAAATTACGTATATGTGTTTACGCTTACGTCTTTCATACGCCATAATTGTTTGTTTGGTAACAATAAATGCATATTATTCCGGGTAATTTAAATGCGTGCTTCATTCAACACGCATAGGCCAGCAAATTTTTCGAACCAGCCACGATACTCTACGGTTCATTGCGCAGAATTTGATTGGATCATCGAAATTTAAGTGGTTCCCGAAAATCTCTTTATTCACGTCGATTTTCATTCACAATGAATATTTAACGGATTGTTTGTCGATGATTTATTATTATTTCCCTGAACTATTACGCATTTATGATTTCTACGTTTTTAAGTGTTAATTTGCGTGACCCATATCGACTCGTTTTATGCATATAGAACATTAAATTGCAAGTGGTTTATTTTACTGTTATATGCTACTTGAATACTATATTTGCAACTTTTAATTACGTAAAGATTTTAATTTATAATTTTAAAGAAATTACATTGAAGATCAATTTTATCTATTTTCTTAAATTGTTGTTTAGTCTTTTGTTAAAAAATTATACGATATTAATTAATAATTCATAACTTTCATTTCCATACGCGTTGCATCATACTTTTACAATCTTTTCTTTGCATATATTTAACTAAGCTAGTAATGGTTAAATTCATATATAAATGTTTTTTACATTACTGTGCATTATACATTCTTTTACATCGAATTGAGAATCAGATGCTTTATTTCTTACATAGGATGTTTACGTTAAAGACTCAAAAGATTGCTAAACACTTCTATTAGTCAAGCTAGCCCATCCACGGCATGGTATGTAAAGTTTAAATTAATATCGCCGCGGGCAGCTTGCTGTCATGGCACAACAACGTTTTTCTTAAAATTAATTTAACCTTCAGCTAAAGTTAAATCGTTTTGCGGCTGAAATTACATCCGAAACTTGGACAAACTTCCTGTTAATAACGTAATTGAGATCTTAATATTATAGAAGCAGTGCAGCGCTCGTCTATTTCGCAGAAAATCATCTAGTGATAGAATTTCTACATTCCAGTAGTCGAAAGAACATTTCCGCATTGATACGAGAACACGTATGCGATTATTTTAATTATTCTTGCTCATTTCTCGCTTTAATAATATTATTGATAAATTATTGCGTAAGAGTGGTAGTTGCCAGGTAGTAGACACATCTGGTATAAACAATTATTTGTTATCGTGTCTTTATTTTACTTCTGCTTCCAAGGAACGAATTATATTACGATTTCCTGTAAGATCTTCAATAATTGCTTGGGCTGTTGATTACACGCTTTAAATATTGTTTTCAAGCGCATCTTTTGATTCTGGTTAGAAAGCAGAGGGGAAAGACAGACGACGTTTAAAGCCTTTATCGTAGCCATTTAATGATTGTCCCTTAGCTTAGGTTTATCTAGGACGTTATATTGCTTCTTTCCGTCTCGCTATCGAGTGTAATACGAGGTTAAGAGATTATTGGACAAGACCACTCCAGGAAATTACCGAAGCGCTCAGCGAATTAAGAGTTATTCTAAACTCCCGCTTTCGGTGATTAAACTTCGTTTCGCATGAAACAATGGCAATTCTAAGTTTAGGCAAACTAAATGTTTCTTATAGACTCTTTGATTCTCAATTTGAATAAAATATTTAAATATTTCAGATTAAAACGTTTTGGTCTTATTTTATGTAATAAAAAATAAAATAAATAAAATAAATAAAATAAAAAATAAAATAAATGAAAAGATGAAAAGAAAAAACGCTGTACTTAAGATGATTGGGTTTGTTACGCAAGCGTTGCACAAGCACATTTTTGAGAACATGTTAATTAAAAATTTTACAGCCAACGTGAAGATTGAGCCAGAAGATGGGGTCTTGAAATTGTTATATGAACGTAGATGGTCTGTGTTTCCATGGGTCGTATAAATTGCTGGACCTGGTGTCTGTATACTTTATAGCGATAGACGTGTCGTAAATCCATGACATGATGCACGTGCAACTCGTGATCACAGGATCCGCTCTTGGGACCTAATTGATTTCCTTTGCCTGTATCCATTACTGTCATTTTACTAATCTTTCAATTATTAATATAGGCGTAATGCTTGAAATCGTAAAAGCATTATTCGTTGATTTATACGAAACATCGTTTTTTCGATTTGTAGTAGTATGCATTTGACAGACCAGTATCATCCATTAGATTCTGTTTGATATTCTTTCTATCTGTTTCAAAAATATCCATTACACCATTATTTAAAAAATTAAATAAAAGACACATCATTTTATCAATATCACATTAAATTCTAATACAATGACTAGTACTAAAATTTACTGTACGAAGCATTAAGAAATCTTACCCGTCAGAGAAATCCGAAACGTTTCAATATTCATACAGAGTTTATCGTGAGTGTTTCCATGTTGGACTACTCGACAAAGATCGATTTATTCATTTTACTGGCGATTACGAACATCCGATTATTTTAGCTGACTAACAGAGCAGCACGAGTATCCCGGTACAGTCGCAATACTTCAAACGAACTGGATACCAAATGATACGGTGGCAAATCCCTTTTTAATTTCTAATTGTTTTCCCAGCTCGTGTGCAGTACGACCTTGTCAATTATGAAACTATTGAATTTCAATAGAAAACGTCGTAACACGTGTAAAAAGCGTCGCAATAATTGATATCCTAAACATTTCCTTATCCTCTCGGCCAGGATTGTTGGATATTTATTTGGAAACACACTGGCTGAAAGGATAATTTCAGTATATTAACACTACGACTTATTCATAACTTGAAATTATCATAGAACACGAGTCGCTTAATCCTTTTGCTACCGCCCGAGTATATATGTATTTTTACGTTTATAGCTGGGTAAATGTGCCTTAAATTTATCGCTTTTAATTAAATCACTCACTATAAATCGATCATTATGAAGCGATTTTCCAACAAACCTTTTTTTAATAACTTTTATAATAGTGTTAATAAATTAACGTTAGTCACTTACAACTATTATTACTAACGAAACAAAAATTTTCGTGCCCGACTTTTGCAATAGAGAGTTCAAATCCTCAGAAAAAATATCAAAAGATCCAGATAGAGACGCAATGTCCCTATGAACAGAGGAACTTGTATAAAAGTCCAATGTGCCGCAAGTTCGTTCTGTTTTACAAAGGAAAATATTCGCTAAGTAACATCGGTATAAGAATTGCCTGGAGATTTCTTGTTTGACTTTACTAACCAACAGGAAAAAATTTCAAATTTTCTGTGTCAAAACAATTTAATATAAAATTCGCTTTTCTTTCAATTTTTATCACTCCTCTAACAAATCGACGTACATATTTCAGAAAATTTCACACGCATTTCTCAAGACTTTTAATAATTTATTTCGTATTGTCCCATTCTTTCTTTGCAATGCATTAGATCCATGCGAAAAGAAGCCGGCGAGTTGATCCATTGCTATACTTCACGTTTACTGAAATTGAATTTTGGCGTGCAAGTTTCGTTTACGAAGAAGTATAAATTCTACAGCGACAAATGGTTCCGTTGGGACTGGAAGGGTTAAACTAGCTTAGGCAAGCGAAACAAAAGGAAAATAAGAATATAGAGATACGAGAAGGAATTTCAACTGTTCTCAGCAATAACGCTAAAAATCCTTGAATGTTTGTTCATGTAACATCTTTTTCGAGAAAATAAATAAAAAAGCCAGACACTTTAACAGAATTTAAATATCACTTGCAGTAAAATATCATTATGTTTTTTATACACTTTCATTTTTATATGTAGGATTCCTACTACAATAATTTATCAGAGAATAATGTTCCAAGGCTATTAATTAATAAATCTGAAATAAAAGAATTAAATATGAAGAACTGAATGGAACAAAATAATACAGCTAAACGGATAGAATCACGACAGTACAAACGCTACTAAAATCACAACTTATTTGTAATTAACTTTAACTTTACATAGACGATGCATATTTCGGGTAATAGAAAAATAAATTCATAGTGCATGTATCTCTTTCCTCTTTTTTTATTTTAATGTCTGTCCTTATGTCGCATATTGAATTCATTTGCATGATGTGTGGGTTTAAAAGCTATTGCTTTATGTTGCTCGTATCATTTTCAAACAATTTTTTTACATCCGTAGTTAAAATGTCATACACAGGTACATAGATATAGTATAGTACAACCGTAAAAAACGTGCTTCTTTATTTCTACGTGTCATGGGTGTCACTCAATTTGGAGCGTTGCATTGTTCACCTTTGTCCTCCTCTTTAAAATTCCATCCGCGTCGTATGATCAAACGAAATAATTTATTTCATTATTATAAGATATTTATTGTAAAAAGCAAGAATGCTTTTTCCCGCTTGCCTCCTTACAAAGCATATAATCAAAAGCCACTTAATAACGATTTAATAAAAGAATGTGATGTTTTGTACGAAAACGAGAAGCGAAAATTCCAGAGGTTGGATCGAAGGTCAAGAGCTCGCAAAAATCGGAGGAACAAGAAAATCGCGGTGCTTTGTGGAAGGAGTGCTAATAAAACGGCACGCGACAAATGTTACGGCGCCTTTCCTAGCGCGAGCAGTAGAGCAGAGGATACGGCAGACACAGAAATAGTCGGCGAAAACAGTGTTGTAAAAGAGAGAAGCGAACATAGGAGAATAGAGAAGAAAGAAGAAGGGAAAAAATGAAAAGGAAGACAGAATAATGAAAATGGGATATAGAGACATAGAGAAAAGGTGCGAGGGAAAAAGGTGAGCTAGACAAGCGATGAAAAAATGAAACCTAGTACGCTCGCGAGCGCGTGTAGTCGCTAAACAATGGCGTCAGAAAATGGGTTGGCGCGTTGTCGGACGTCGGGACGTGTTCTCCGCCTCTCTTGACTGGAAGACTAAAAGGGAGGCAAGAGATAAGAGAGAAGACGAAAACCAAGGGAAAGTGTTGAAGGATGGTAACCTTTTGCGATATCGTATCAATAACAGTGTATTAGCTGTGTCGGACAGTTTAACAGCTACTTGTCATTCGTATCGAGCAATACATGAGCTACTCAGAATCCAAATTGATCAACTCGCAATTTATGAAAATTTCAATTTTAGCACCAGAATGAGCGATGTTTGAATGTTTAATTTTTGAGAAATAAAATTTAATTAATTTTCGTAGAATGCAATACGAAGGCAATACAAAGTACAGTACGACGGTAAAAAATTGTATAGTTAAGCCTTTAGTTCTTAGAAATTGTGTAATCAAAACTATCATAATAATACTCTACGACAGTATTAATCTTATCAGGTTTCTGTTTTCACATCCTTGCGATGCAAAATTGACATAAAATTCGCGATTTGTAATTGAATTATGAGATTTTTTATATTGGTAGAATTGATGTCGCTTCCATTTGAGCGCAACATATTACAAGCAATATTTGAGAAAGCGGTGGCATATCAGGACGGAAACAAAATAACGGATTTCGGTAAACAAAACAGTGAAGATATGGGAAAGACAGATCCTGGTCCCTTTGTACGGTGTCGTTCCATGAGACAGTGTTATAGCAACGACAACACAATAATTCGTCCTTGTGGGAGTTCGCTTACGCTTAGATTAGACGTATTCGCTTACGTATAGACACGGAAGACGCACGCGAAGTTGAACGTAAAAAATTCATAACAGCAAGCAGCATTCGAGGAAATTCGATGCAAACGGTATGAATTCATTGATTTGCTAGTTTAATAATATTAAGAAGCATTTTACGTTTAGTATGACTTGATTTAAAATAAAGAAACGTTGAAATTCCTGCACATAACTCAGGCGTCTTAGATATCCGACAAAAACAATATTTAGTTCGAAGGAGTAAATATTATGATATTCATAACAGAAAAAATGTGTTTCTAATCTTAATTACTCACAATTGTCCTGAGAATTAGTGCGCGCAACTATTATTAATTATTATTAATATAACATCAAGTAGCTTCCACAGAGAGTGACACAAAATCAACCCTTGCTCTGTTGCTTTACAAATTTCATTAAATTGTTTTCACTACTACGGAATACCTCAGGACCGAAAGAACGATCTATCTGTCGATATCTATACAAGTTAAACAACGTTAAACAGATCATATTAATCTCTAATGTAAAGTAGCGAGTGTAGAAAGACATCTAGTATGTTATGCGCCCGCCAAATATGTGGATGTACAACGAGAGTCAAAAGTGAGTATACCTTGAAGGCAAAAAGTTGATTCAAAAGCTGTTGATATGTTGCATATATTGAAAATTGACTGAAAGGATATTGTTTAAGGACCATTCGCGGAGAGACGCGATCGCGAGAAAGTACGTCAACGGGAGTCGTAAATTCCCGTTACGATTAGATAATCGACGCCACGAAATGATCGATTCCCTAATTTCTGTTACGATAATAGGGGTGGTTCAATTGAGGTTACACTGAATTAACAGATATAAATTAATGTTTATTCCAACAACTTTGTAAAGAAGATAATTACATTGATGCGTATGTACAAGTTAAGTAGGTGATTGATTTAAGGATAGAAACCCGATAATGACATGTTGACTATTCTAACGATAAAGAATAAGTAACTTAAAGTGACGATGCTGTGTCGGAGGAAAAATAGTGGAGGGTGTGTCTAACGCAAGGGACCATCGGATTTGTTGATGACAATTTTGGTTAGGAAAGTGAGGGCGGTAGACATTGCTTCTGATTGGATAAAAGAAGGTTGGTGGACTAGGAAGGGTCTTAGCCGCCCTCGATAGAAAGTTGCTAGTGGGAAGTGTCATACGCGAGAGAAACTAACTTTCCCGTGTCTTCCCGTAGTAAACAATAAGCTTTAGAAACAATTCAGTAAAGAGATGTTTGTTCGGTCTGAAGCACCTTAGTAAATTCCTGAAATTTATGATGGGTCCTTAAGACTATTGAGGGTACGCAGTAAGGATGAGCGGACATCTGGTTCCCATCTTGCCTGCGGTGTGTGGCCTGGTCTAGGTAGAGTGTCGCCCGACGTAACAGATATGAAAAATATAGAGCTATACAAATTAATAGTGAGAAATATACACAAGCCTGTAATTAAGTTAATATTATACGAATCTCATTTATGTAAAGTATGTACTCGCTTTTGATTCTCACTGTATATATACATATACATATAAAAGTTGTATACAGCTACGTAAATAGCAACATGTAACTAACTACACCTAATCCCTTTACAACGAATCCATACATTCGCATGCTGGAGCATATGTACCGCGTCACGCGTACGTACGAATCACCACATAAATTCATACACATGTAGTATCGTGGACGAAAGGCCTGGGAAATATCGGACGAACTATGAACAGTGTCGCGAGAGCCGAGGCGCCGTCGGGCCCATCAATGTGTCATCGGTCTTTTCAAGTGCATAGTTTCGTGGAAAAGACCTACGTGACCCTGGCCACGAGCGTCTGCAGAACACGTGTGCGGTGGGCCTAGGAAAAGGGCAATGGAATGCGACAACGGTCAGTCGAAAAGCAGAGCGCGAGTCGAAAAGCAGAGTGCGAGTCGAGAAACAGAGTGCGAGTCGAGAAGCCGAGTGCGAGTCGAGCGGAGACGGAGGTTGCGAGTGGCGTTGCCGAGAGAGTGTGGATTGCGCTGTGTTCTGTACGTTTGGTATGAATAGTTCAAGTTAAGCCACAATCGTCTTATCTGTCTGATTAACATCTCTATTGTCCACTTTTGTAAACATATTACATCACGATATTACATATTTTTGGGGGCTCGTCCGGGATTGGACAAGACAGAAAACGAAACGGTTTAACAGAGCTATTCGAGCTAGTTGTGAATTTACCGGTACGCGGTGCGGTAAAAGACGATATCGTTGACTGTTTAAGTTTGTGCAGTGTGAAAAATGGCAAACGTCGAGGACGAACGATTGTCGGGTGAAGAGGGTTCGACGCTGGAGGAGCTGAGGAATAAGCTCGCGCGAATGAACCTCCCTATATCGGGTGCGAGGTCAGTGCTGATTGCAAGGCTGAATCGGGCGTGTAGGGCTGGACAATCGTATCGTAAGGGATCGACGGGCGATGAAGAGCTAACCGGTCAACGAGATTTAGGAAGTGTACAGAGAGCTGAGCGTGATTGCAACGAAGATGAGGATGTTGAGAAAATGAATACGAAGGAGTTGAAGGAGCGCCTCGCTAGTTTGGGTTTAAAAACGACGGGAAGAAAAGTAGAGTTACGCGCACGGCTACGAGCGGCCATGGATGGTAACGACATATCGTCGGAAGAAGAAAGCGACGACGAAAGTGAGGATGAAGATGGCAAGAAAAACGCAAGAGAATACAAGAGAGATACGCGAAGGGTGCATCAGGACCGTGACGAATGTTGTCGAAGGGCATGTGTTGGTTCGACACTGAGTTTTAGAGACGTCGAAGATGCATTAGAGTCGTTTAGTGGCGACAAAGGTGAAAATGTCGAACGATGGTTCGAGTCGTTCGAGGAAGTCGCTGATACGTGCATGTGGTCGGATGGGCAGAAGGCAGTCTACGCGAGGAAGCTGCTGAAGGGATCAGCGAAAATATTTGCGAGCTTCGAGTGTCATGCCAGGACTTGGCATGAGTTGAAGAGGGGGCTAGTGAAAGAATTTTCGAGGAAAGTCAACAGTAGGCAAGTTCATCAGAAACTTGAAGAAACAAAAAAGGAGAGTGATGAAGCGTGTTTGGCTTACATGTACCGCATGCTCGAGATAGCCAGCCATGTGGACATGGAGGAGGAAGCAAAGGTAGAATACATAGTGGATGGAATAATAGACGACGAGAACAATAAGGCTGTATTGTACGGCGCTACGTCAATCAAAGAGTTGAGGAAGAGGTTAGTAATGTACGAAGAGCAGAAGAGTCGCAGAGCAAAGTCGATTGCGAAGTCGGCTAAAACCCAGAAGAACGGGAAGCCCAGTCAATCTGTAGATGCAATGAAGAAAAGAAGATGCTTCATCTGCGGTAGTGAGGATCACCTGAGTGTTAAGTGTCCGGAGAGGGGAGAAGGTGTTAGGTGTTTCAAGTGCAGCGGATTTGGACATGTGGCGGCGAATTGTACAGCGCGACAAGTAAAGACTTACGTAATCTCAAGACCGGAGAGGAAAAAGTACGTGAAGGACGTGTCGATAGATGGCTGCAGGTTTGTCTCGTTAGTGGATACAGGTAGTGACCTTACGTTCATACGAGCGGATGAGTATGCGAGGTTAGGATCACCACCTCTGGGAAACTGCAAACTTAGGTTCGATGGTTTTGGTTCTGTTGGCAATAGTACCTGGGGCGAGTTCACAAGGGTAATGACGGTCGACGGGTGCGACTTTACTGTCACTCTGCATGTTGTCTCGAATAAGGTAATGACAAGACACAGTCTACTCTTAGGTACCGACTTTTTAGACCAGGTAGAGTTGCGAGTCAAACGGGGCGAGGTGACATTTTTACGACTCGACGATCAGACCGACGGTCACGAGGACGCGCCGGATGTACTGGGGGTAAACGCGGTAGAACAGACCGACGAAACAGACCTGACACGCGTACGGGAACCGCATTATCGTGAAGCGATTCGCGATATCGTTAGGGGGTATAGGCCGGAGAAGAAGAGAGACGTCGGGATAACCGCGAAAGTAGTTTTGGAAAGCGACAAGCCGGTAGCGCGAAGACCGCGAAGACTGGCGCCGTCGGAAAGAAAGGAAGAAGATGATTTGATGGAAGCGTGGACAAACGAGGGTGTCATCAAATCGTCAGACTTGGAGTATGCGAGTCCGATAGGTGTAGTTAGAAAGAAAGATTTGGGTGTGCGTGTGGCTAGATGGGCCTTGTTACTAGGCGAGATTAAGTATCAGGCGTGTCATCGGCCGGGGAAAAGTATGCAGCATGTAGATGCTCCGAGTAGGAACCCCCTGCCGAGCACTGTGTATGTAACGGAGAGTGAAGACGGGCTGATTGCACGGTTGAGAAGGGCACAGAACAAGGACATTGAAGTCTGTAGGATTTTGGACGCCGCAACGTGCAGTCAGGCCGATGGGCAGGTAGTAAGAAACAATATTTTGTATAAGGAGTGTGAGGACGATGTGCTAATAGTAGTATCGAAGGCGATGCGGGCTCAGGTAGTCAGGCAAGCGCACGAGCGTGGGCATTTCGAGGTTACCAAAACAGAAGCTATGGTCAAGAAGGACTTCTGGTTCAAGGGGTTACGCGAAAAGGTCGAACACGTGGTGTCCAACTGCCTTGACTGTAGCCTAACCCAGCGAAACATAGGTAAGCTAGAAGGGAACCTGCGAAATTACAAGAAAAGAAGAAAGCGTGCGAAGCAGTACCTGAGGAAGGACCCGTGCACACCTCGATTTTATGAAACCTTGGGTCCTAAACGCCGAAAGTGACGCATCTGATGACAGCGAGATAAAAGGCAACATCTGAGGGCAGATGTTATTGCAGGATGGCCGAATGTAGTATCGTGGACGAAAGGCCTGGGAAATATCGGACGAACTATGAACAGTGTCGCGAGAGCCGAGGCGCCGTCGGGCCCATCAATGTGTCATCGGTCTTTTCAAGTGCATAGTTTCGTGGAAAAGACCTACGTGACCCTGGCCACGAGCGTCTGCAGAACACGTGTGCGGTGGGCCTAGGAAAAGGGCAATGGAATGCGACAACGGTCAGTCGAAAAGCAGAGCGCGAGTCGAAAAGCAGAGTGCGAGTCGAGAAACAGAGTGCGAGTCGAGAAGCCGAGTGCGAGTCGAGCGGAGACGGAGGTTGCGAGTGGCGTTGCCGAGAGAGTGTGGATTGCGCTGTGTTCTGTACGTTTGGTATGAATAGTTCAAGTTAAGCCACAATCGTCTTATCTGTCTGATTAACATCTCTATTGTCCACTTTTGTAAACATATTACATCACGATATTACACACATATATCCGACTGGCGCGTAAATATCCATGCATATGCATGCATATGCATGCACATATAAATTCATATATATATACTTACGTGTACATACCGGCAGGTGTGTATATAGGGTGTTGCAGAAGGATGGATTCAAAAATTCTGAGCAAAAATCATGGTAACTGTGTGTATCTTATCGTTGTTGTGATAAGATACACTTAGAATATTCGTTTCTAATACAAACGTATATGATTTATAAAATGTAATATTTATCTGTAATATTTATCATTGTTATTATTATAGTATCAATATTACTTTAGAACTAGTTAAAAGTATTTCGAAATTATGAAATCCGTGTAATATGCCCTGTTCTATATAATTATGCAAAGCATTTGGCAGTTCAACCGATCGCAAACACAAACCGAACGCATAACTGAGGAGAAATTGGTTGACGCATAACTTATAGAACACCGTGTGTGCTCGTAACATAAATGTACATAAAGGTCTCAGTGTTAGGGTGCGATGGGCAGGCTAGATGTAGGTTTGGAGAGGGTGTTGCGAGTCATAGGTGAATCGAGGCGATCTGCATAGGCGCGCTATCGGACGCGTGGTGGCGGTCACCTTGTTTGCGATTGGCTCGTTGACTTAAGCCGATGATGCACGGCTTCTGACTGTGCGTTGAATATAAATCCCAAGCCTGGTGCCGGTTCTAGCGGACATTAGCTGCGTCGAATAAATCTGATCGCAACCGGATAACGTCCGCGAACGAACTTCCTACCGATCGACGGTTTAATGTAGCTCAGATGACCAGATTTTAGATCGAGTCAATTCGATGCGGAATGTGAATCAACCGCGTGTGAATTGACAGATTAATACGCCTTGCATGCCATAAAATGGATAGCATACGTTGATTTTTACTCCGAATTGCATCGTGAGGCTCGCTGGACATTGTGGACTTTGAAAGATGCACAATCTGCTAAGATTTTCATGGAGTCCGTGAAGCTGATTATATTGTAAGTATTTATGATTCGACTATTTGCTAATCCATATTTCTTTAGTTTTAGTTATTAGATATTTTTATCAGTGAAGTATTATTTATTTAAGAACGTTATGTATATGACAAGAAAACAATAATTAATTAGATATATTATAATGTAAAGTATTCGATAAAGTACAATTTTTTAGAGTTCTCCAATAAATGTGACGAGTCGATGTTCTAATACTTATGGCTAGCTCTATATAAACTTGAATACTATTCAAGAAACAATAAGAAAACAAAGGAAAATTAAACATACGTGTATGAATATTATTAAAGAGGTCAGTTGAAATTTCATTCCATCTAATTCCGCCCTTGCTGATTCTTAATCGGCTCGAAATTCCATCCGTGCTGATTCTTAATCCATTCGAAATTCCGCTATGCAGAAAGGCAGGATAACTGATCGAAGCACCTGGCAGCTTTTTGTTATCGAGCCGTGTACTGAATTTCAGGCAAAAATTAATCCTGCGTAATACCCGCTGCTGGATGTTGTACCGCGAACGACAGAGTAAATAAATAAAGTAGAACGATAGGTAAATAAAGCATTCTACTCAGTCGTCGGTGCTCTTACGTCGCGCTCCTTTCTTCCTCCTTCACCTTCGTTCCTCTTGTGTCCCACTCTTTCATTTCCTCCCCTTGTCTTCTTCTTCTTCTTTTCTCTTCTTTTTCCTGTCTCCGAGCATCTCTCTCTCCGTCTTATACACGTGCACCCCTTTCTCATGGAGCACGATTTCAACCCTTCGCCATTCCGCTCCTTGCATAGTCGTCTACAGTGTTTACCTGCGGGAAACCATCGACCTACGTCGACATTCTCGTTGCCAGCGTCAGTGAGGAATACTCCAATTTGTCAACCGCGTACGAGCACTTTTTTTCCAAGACCCTCGACTGTCGCGTTTCGAAGGGTGAGCTTTCAGGAGAGCGACACAGCAACCGCGTCAAGTGCGTCGCAGTGACGTAGCCCTGACTGCTAAGGGCATACTGGGATGACCTATGGTCTACGGTGTAGGATCGAACAGAATGGAATTTGATAGTCTCAGTTAAGGTTTGCTTCGGGGGCCGGAATTTACATGTATAGGAGCTAACGTTGCAGAAGGAACGTTGCACGCGTTGCGTGCGGTTTGCGGCTTTCGCTCTGCTCGATGCGTCTTTCCTCGTTGATTAACCTGTTGCCTAGAGTTATCAACTGGGTGATTAGCTGACGCGATCTCTTAACTAATGATTTAATTAAGAGCAATCTCTTTATTAATGTTGTTTTCCTATTTATTTCGTACTTTTAATTTGTCTTGGTTAATTATTTATCTTCGCGTGTATGCTACAGTGGCTTACGAAAGTATTCAAACACTCCTAGGAACCTTTTATACATGTGTGTATTATACACGACATTTTGAAATCTTATTAGCGCGGTAACGAGATACGGTAAAATTTCAAACTAATTTGAAAATATATTATTCGCGATTAGAGTCACAAACTAACTTGCGAAACTATCTACGCGAATTCACGGGTGGATGTCTGAAAGCGTTGCCATGAGCAATTGTTGCTGATTGTTGCCGCACGCTGTACGGAGCACAAAGCCGAAACTACAAACAATAAGGGCAAATCGCGCAAGTCGTCGAGAATTTCCGGTACTATCGTAGTCGTGCTCGTGTAATGGTTAAGACAAGCTGTAATCGTCAGACTGAATCAATAATCCTGGTCTGTTAGTTTCCTTTAATTTACCGTGTAACAGAATTAGGTATAGAAGAGCAAGGGTAGATTGCGGTGGTGGTGGCAGAAGTGCAATCGAAAGGCACACGTCGCTCGCTTACGAGGTTCTTGATGAATTCTGAAAGCGAGTCCGCGCGATATTATCGGAACTTCGTGCATCAAAACGCGATTAATGTAATTTATGAGGCTGGCTGGTGTGATGTTCGCGGCGGAGAATCACAGATTCGAATCACGTGTATATATGGTTGTGAGCGTCACGCCGTGCCGGGGAGCTTGTTACCGTCGTTTCACTTTCGTTCACGTTATATATGATTTTCTCGAGGAGTAGTTAGAGACGTGGCTGAAATTAGGGCGAGGATAAGGGAAGTATTTCACAATCCGTTGATAATTGCAATATCATGAAACCGGGATCATAATCTGCTTTAATAATTTATTTCAAAGATTATAGATCTTATTATTCCAAGTTTCTATTGCTGGATCGCTATAATCTTTTTCTGTGATTTTTTTTATCGATATGATATGATAAACAGTATCATACATTTTTTGCAAAGTTTTACAATGGAACATTGCAAAATTTACTATAGATCTTACAATTTTATATACAACGGTAAGAATATTTACTTTTTTTACTTGTATCGATGATACGTTTATGGATCCATAGAAAATCAAAGACACCACGTTGAAAATATTTTTGGCGTGTAAACTCAGTACTGATTGATCATCTCCGGTAAAATTGAGCGATGACCAACATCAATTTAATAGTATCGATTCGTGACAACATCCTCACGTACAAGTTATTCTCCCTTGTCAACCCATCATTTCTAGAATTCAAAAAATTATTTAGTTTCCGTCATTCAGTGAGATTGGTCAATGAAACTGTCAGCCTGTATACGCCTGCTATAAATAACAATAGTATCTACTAACTTAATAAGATTTATACTTCGTCGTATAACTTTGCATATTATTCGTATGAAAGTATGATATACAGAAGATTTATGTTATTTACGAGAAATTAAAGTAAAATACTATCTATAAAGTACTGCAAAATGCGCTGTAACAAGCATTTGAAACTATTCAAACTAAATTTGAATTCTTTTAAATTTGTAAATTTAAAGTATCCAAATTATATATTATCTAAAGAACCCGCCTCATTATTCTCAATAAAATCTTATTCAAAGCATCCTTACATCGTGTCTTACATTACACATGAATAATATTCTTTTACGCTCTATATTCGCAACAGATGTAACTGTAACTATAATTATCTGTTACTTTACAAATTCGTTTTATCGAATCGGTAATACTTTTTACCATTACAATAACACAGAGATCTCCGTCTTATTGCTTTTTTGCCGACGTTCCCGCTAACGATCCGCAACATTTCCAATCAGTACAGATTTTACACGGTTCAGAATCACGGTCTGAGACATCAGTGTGCCTCAAGCTGTGGAGTTCTTGCTATATTCCAACGGCTCAAAACCACACATACCGGACGTTGCATGCAAACCCTGCATTGCAAGCAATAATCCGGGATTGTACCAGTTGCATGAGTCGCCAGCAGAATCGTAGGCTATATTGCACCGTATAGTTATATAGTAATGCATTACGAGTTATCGTATCGGAGCGTGATAATGGTTTCGTATTACTTCTGTTCGCTCCGCCACTGTTAGCCAATGCGATTAACGTTCGAACGAGATTTCATTTTTGCTTACCTGGTCCATCATTGCCGAAAACAATTTTCCGAATATTCGGTTGGTTTGATCGATTATATCGAGAGAATTTATGAGTTTATGTGTCTGCAGTTTATGGTTTTTAAAGAGCTTAAGAGTTAAAATGCGAAACGAAAATTTACCCACCACTTTACCCTTCTGTACTCAATATATCTACATAATTTCAATTTCCCTTCATCATGTTCCAATTATTTTCAATATTTTGACGCGCAACATTTCAATTCCTCTCAGTGCTTTTTTGATATTCCAATTCATCTCAATACTTCATCTTCCTTGCTCCATTTTCTTTGCGCCAAATTATCACGTGTCACCACATCAATATTATCGCACGATCGTTAAAAAAAGGAAGAAGTACGTCGAATTCGTCGCGAAACTAACGCACTTAGCAGCCTTGCTAAATTCCCCGGAAATCGCAAACGGAATACGTAACTCGAAACTGCTCTCAAGCATCCCCATCCGCGTCGTTATTTGCATAACATAACTTTCACAATATCCGACGATGCTCGGATGATCGAAGCATCATCTGCATCATGTTCTTGCCACAGCCTAACCGTTCACCATCGCGGGCTATGATTCTGATACAAAAGCCGTGGCTGCAAACAATAATCCCGTATCGTACGAGTTTCGGAATCGTTGCATCCTCGTTCGATATACGAATAGTTGTTGGTCAGACGGAGGAGCGATCAGAGTAAACGGTGAATAGAGCGAAATGTAGAGAGGAAGTCGAGCATAGAGAGGCGTGTGTAAGTGGTTCGGGTTCGAATCGCAGCCGCGTTGAATTGCAAGGTGGTCCAGGAACTATTGAACGTATGCTCGCTACGTTTCTGCCGCGCTGATTCGACGATTGTTGGCATCGCGATATTGGACTGACGTTCTCTCGGTGACGTGACAATTTGCAGCCGCCAGTCGTTTCGTTCATTCATTCGTTGCTTGCTGGATGCTTAGGGCTGTCCGTTTTGCGCGATATTCCCAGGATGTAGTGAGTTGAGTGTTACAACTTTCGAACTCGTTCTTTTTTCGGCGTTTAATACCATGTTTCATATTCAGATTACTTTTAGTGACTATACTGGATTGACATGTCAATACACAATGTATACAAATATACACATTATATTTATTGTAGTATTTACAACCTAATTAATTGAGTTCAAATATGGAGACAAAGATAAGTAGATAAGCAGTGGAAGTAGGTGAAATGAAGTTTAATCGAACTAGTTATACTACTGCTATACCTAAATTTTATTTAAGCAATATAAATAAAAGTGGTACGAAGCGGCGAAGACAATAAACTTATAATCCGTTAAAAAAATAAAAAATGACCCATACGATGAATGTATGATAAGAGTACCGATTATGTCAATTAACTTTATAGTTTTGAATATAACAACAAATATAACAACTTGTACCATGAAATGGCGCTTTGAAAAGTTACAATCAGCAATTGTTTTAAGACACAATTGGCATTTTAATCAAATTTGCCGAAACCTGGCCTTGCTCCGTACAAGTTCCTCGAATGCACGCACACCTGGTCGCATTGTTCTTGTTGCGGTAGTCCGAAGGATGCAGCGGCAAGGACGTAGGAACGCTATGCCAAGTTTCTGGCCGCTGCGCGCCGCATTATAGGGCGCTGGCCATACGTCTGTATTCCATTATGTAATGGGCCATTGTACCGCGCAATTCTGCCATGGAAGAGGAGAAATGCCATTGGGTGTCGTATACATCGGTCCAACGGCAGACTCGGCTCTCTTAATCAAAGCAAACGACCGCGAATTGAAATTATTGATGTCAAGAGGGTAGTGCTGGCCTGTCAAGTATCATCAACATCTTGAACATTACTCTATTATGATTTTAATAATTAAAGGTCCTTAAGTTATTCATTTTTTAGCAATATAATTTACAAATTGATATTCATTTGAGAATACTTTTACCGGAAATAGAATCTTCTTTCAGATAGGTATGTTCAGTGTTGTACTATGTATGGAGAGTAAAAAAGAGGCAAAATACTGCAATTTGTGATATAAGTGAAATCAAGGATCTTCTATGACTTAAAATGAAGAAATGTTTAGTGTTGTACTATGTATGAAGAGTAAAAAAGAGATAAAATACCGAAATTTGTGATGCAAGTGAAATCAAGGATATTCTATGATTTAAAATGAAGAAACAATAATATTGTAAATAATAGTATATACACTAATAAAAGAGTAATAATTACTGGTTCGATAATTTAATATAATTGTAATAAAGAACAAAATCTTCAACGTACATTAACACATTTCAATTATCACTTATAATATATTATAACTATCAATTACATTGTTCTTAAGATTATTTTTCTATTTTTATCAGACTTCTAAGACCATAAATATGTGATATGGTAACATTTCTAAAAATATTCATAGAATATTTCCTCTTCAAATACGTTAAAAATTAATAATGTAACCTTTATATCTCTATCGGGAACAGTTACCTTATTATTCTCGAATACCACAGTTAAGAATCAGTTAGAATCTAATCGTTAGACGAGACGACGTTATCGTGAGGTGAAGCACATTCGCGGAAACGATTCACTCCAACTATTCATTCAGGCACACAACAAATCCTCCTCGAGCCTCGAAACAGCTGCGGAAACGCAAATCCCGACCGCGCAAATAAACATCGAGAACTAATTGATTCACTAGTAACTAACGCACACATAGAGTCAGATATATATATATGTAGCAAGAGAGCGAGAGAGAAGAACAGGACGGATGGGATAGGCGGAGAAAGCAAAGTGTGCTAAGCACACGATGAACGAAGCGTCGCGTCGTGGAACCGTGATGAAAATTACGCCTTAAAACCCGATCGATTTCACCGTTGAAACACGATACACTAATTTAGCCTGATCCAGGTGATTATCTTAGTTGACTCCGGTGGTCTCTTTGGTAACCGAGTATCCAAAAGCGCGATTGCCATTGAACAACAAAAAGAGAAAGGCAGGAATAGAGGAAATAATGAATGTAAGAGATAAAAGGATGAGAGAGGGAGAGAGAAAAAGAGAATGAAAAAAAAGAGAGTGAAACTGGAGGGCAGAACAGAGAGGTGACAATTAAAGGTAAGGGGACGTGCACGGGCGCGTAAAGTCATTAGCCTTAATTGGAGTACGCCAGTCGCCTGTCAGTCGTTGAATAGGTGACATACGTTTCGCGATATGTTCCGTCGTTCGAGAGGAAACGTCCAGCATCGTCCAGGGCCATTGATTTTGTCCGCGTGCAATCGCGTATACGCGCCCTCGCCGATAACGCGAGCCACCGCGTCAAGTCATTTCGCAGCCGACTGTTCTGTAATTAATTGAGCCTATTTGTAACGCACTCGCTGCGAGGATGAGCCTCTCGGAGTGGCTGTCTGACTAGCGACGCGTCCGCTTCTCGACCTCGATTTACCTCCGATTCGCCAGTAGGGGATCCATTGTATTGCAAATTGCTAGTTTTCTTCGAAAATCTTGATTGAAAAATAATTTAGTGCCAATTAAATTGTTATATCGTTTCGTATGTTCTGTTTTCTCGTTGACGATTAAGTATCGTTCCTTATTTATAAAAATATCGTTTCTAGCTGTCTATTTTATCAGTTTTCTACATTAGATATACACAACGTAGCAAAAGATATATTTAAAAATATTTGTATTAAGAACGTTTTATAACATATTGTTTTAATATTGAAAAGAAACAATGTTGCATATGTAATAATCACTTGCAAGTGACAGATTGTATTCAAGTTGGAGCAGTTTCTTACAAGATTCTTCTTGCGTACGGAGATGACAAGATGTTCGCTGCAGAAGCCTCTCCGCAACTGCGTGGTAAAACTTTATTTCCTTCGGCATCCTTGAATTGCTCAACTCTCTGGAAATCAATATTCACGACTCGATTAAAGCGAAACGCTTAATAAGAAGAAACAATGAAAGATAATAAGACGAAATGAAAAGATTCCTCGAATCTTGCTTCTTGTTCAATATCGCTGAACATTAAATATCATGGTTCTTTTCACGGTTGAGGAGGGATGCAAATGTTTCAATCTCTTGGTTGATTTTAAAGTGTAGCCTTAAAGTCTCTTCTTTGCTATTTCCTTTAATAAGACTCTAGTTGTAACACTTACACTAAAAATTATATTTCTGGAAAAATCGTTAGATTCCTTCGTGTTTATATTTTTCCAAAAATTGTGTTTGTCTTAAAATTATTCCTTCTAAATTTTCATATTTTTCAAGCACAAACTATATATTCGTTCATTCAAGTTTTGTACCGTATACCAATATTAATCCTTATGATTTTCGAAATTTCAAAGCAAATATGCTCACAGCAAGCATTTCCAAATGCTCAATGAATTAATACTAATTCCTCTGTCGCTGCAAACTCGAAAAGTAAACGTTCCCACAGTAGACATTCCTAAATGCACAATAAATTAATGTTAACTCCTCTGATCAGGGCGACCACTGACCCATTAATTTCCACCCGATAAGCTTAATTCGAGATGTCTGGTATGTAGCGAATGAAAAAGGTGTAGTGAACTACAAAATGAATCTGGTATTTACAAAGAACCAGGGAGTTGTCTACAAAAATATGAATCAATGGAAACATCGACTATTCGTGTCGTGCTCTCGAATACATGAAACTAACTCTCTGGTGGCGTTGCCAAAAACAAAATGTAGGTCGCAAACAAGGACGATCAGCCGACCTGGTGAAGATTTATTCGAATTCAACGACTGGGCACAGATAAACGGTGACTGGCCCGCGTTGAATGCGTTCGATTAACCGAGCACAGATTTTCACGCTGATGTAGTTTTTTCCGACGCGTTCAGTTAAAACGAAAAGAGACAAACGAAGATACTTGCCAACTTCGAGTAACAATAACGAAAGAATAATTCGATAAAATTGCAAAATTTTCGCTGAATTCTTTTCGCCTGTTAAAAATGTAATCATTGAATAGAAATTCTCTTCTCATTTTTCTATACAATAGAGCATCACATATCCCAATTACAGTCGACCTGCCTTAAAATGGAGCCGTTTTACCTTTTCTGGCGCTCACCACAAGTACTTACCTATCTATGGACTATCACGCTTTTCATCTCCTCTACTTTCCTGGGAGGTTAATTTAGAATTGAGCCAACCCACTATTCCTTTTTCTAGTTTCCGTTTTTTCTCCTTGAAAATTGCCAACACCAATCCTTTCTGTCTTCTAGTTATTCGAAAAGTATAATAGGAAAACCGAAATCAATGTATTATTAAATAATATTTTAGAGTTTCAACAACTTTTTGGTAGTATTTTAGTAAGAAAATAGAAGAAACATTGCCTTGTGTCTATCTATCAAACATCTAGTTAACTTCACGGCTTAAGGATTTTTTCCGCTCGATAAACTTCTTAATTGGTTTACTGTAATGTGTGCATACAGGGGTCGTAAGATAACAATGTACACTGTGTTTTAATTGGTGATTCAAAAAACAAGAATCTGTTTACGCCCCTCTATAACGTGCCGTGGTCGCGTGTTTAAAGAGAAGCGAACCTAATGTGATAATAAAATGATACAGCCAAGAAAATAATGTTTATGCTGGTATTAATACCTTAAGGCATCCGCAAGATTTCTGAGTTCTATTAATTAACAAACGACAACGATCAAAAATGAAAAATGCAATTTATTAAGAAATAATTGTGTTTGAAAATATTTTCCCGATAACTTATAATATTTATATGATATGTCATTAAAAATACAATAATTATACAGTAAGTATTAAAAATACATCTCGTGAAGTATGTATATTATATTCGATATTGCATGATATGCGATAAGTGAAAAGTGTAAAAATACTAATGTCAACTTCTATTTTCAGTTACGTTGCTAGATTAAATATCCATATACAATATTTTCGTGTCAGATATATTTATGTGTATACATGTACATAAATATTATGAAATAATTTAGTTTGAAAAGTTTCTTTTAAATTTTTTGCGTTCTACTTTTAACACCTCCGCTTTTTTCTTTTTTTTTTGTTTTGTTAATGAAAACGTTGAAGTAACAAATTTCATTTCGCACGTTGAAAAGCTTTGTAAAGTCCGAGTTAAATAACACACAGATAATTGATGGGAAATTCGATTAACGAAAGCACAAATGAAAGTACAGCGATCGTACATTCGAAAAAATCTAATAATCCTCTGTATCGTGTTCATTTGTTAAACGTAGCATTGAAGATTATTAGGCAATGCTATAAACACGTTACAAGTATGAAATTGTATAGTGTGCACAAGCAATGAAAGTGGGGAAGCAATGAAGTTTTAAAATGAGGCGAAACAAAACGGCGTAACTTTCAACGACTTGTACGCTCTGTGAATTACAGAAAAGGAAAGTAATTAAACGCTTTCAAAGGACGTTTAAGTGGTCCATAGAGTTTCGAAAGGTTCTCGAAAGGTACTAGAGAAAGGAAGGTAATAAAATAGTGCATGTTTAGGTTTGCGATTTGAGAATTAAAGATTAATCAAAGTGTAGCCAATAATGATAACGAAACAAGGGAATTATTAGAAATTATCGGAGAGATTTTAAAAGTATTTAATCCCGGAAGTTCGATACTCAGAGGGTATAAGGAATTTCAATTCCTTTTTTAAGAAAATTAATGATTTTGAATTCGTTTGAAATTATGACGTTATATCAATTAAACAATTTTGCAAGTTAGTGTAAGGGAATACTTCTACGATTTAAAAATAAAGTTCATTATAGTCCTATACATACTTCCAAACTTCATAAAATTATGCTACCTACGTGAAGGAAGAAATAATAATGAAAAGGATACTAAACAAATCCTTGGAAATTTCTTTCATAACTACTATGTTAATAAACAGAATTCAGTAATGTTACGGAAGCAATGTTGTAATGTTATGGAAACATGGCTTGGTAATATAACAAGATGTAATATTCATGACGGCCACTAGGCTGGACAGAAAGGGTTGTTGTCCTGAGGTTTGCAGGGGTTCGAAGGGGCGAAGCTCAAGGAAGATGGGTTGATGGCTCTTGACTGGCCGCTACCAGACACGCTTCATCTTGTTACTATCCTCCTCCACTAAATATGCAGTTCGGTGATTCTAACCCCTTAGCTTCTTTCGCTACCCTTGTTATGTCTTTACAAACTCTTGGTGTATTGTTGCAAAACTTCTCTCTGTATTAAGTTAGACATCCCGTTCGTTCGAATTATTTTAACAAAGATTCTCGATCATGATAATTCTTCGTCGAATATTTTATCGAATATTTTGTTACGGTTTGATTAATAGTATAGAGCTTGGATTTTTTTATATCGAAATTATTTGAGATGTTTCAATCATTAATATATGAAATAAAAGAAAAGAGTTATGATATAATTAATGTTTTACTTAGATTCCTTGGTTTTATACTTTTTTGTTGTTTTGTTTTTCTCTTTTGCAGGAAACAGATATTTTAGTTTTGAGGAAACTTATTTCCACGAAATAATTTGCGGAAGATAAGAGACTTTAATTAATGATCTTTCGTTATCACACTTTCATGTCGTTGTAGTATAGTTCGTGAAATACGTTAATTAATTTATGAACACCACTAAATTAATTTATTTTACGAATACTTTTTCGCACATCGTTGCAACTTACAACTTGAATATGGGAGAACGGTTTAAACTTTCAAAAATGTTATTTCTGTTAAGTATAAATTAAGAGATCTACGTCCTGAATTTTTTCACTTAATACAAGAAGCAAGAATTATAATAATGGTAAGTTAATAAATTTCAAATCTATTAGAATGTTTTATACGTCAAATAGTAATGAAAATATTTTATTTATTTGTAGAATATCAAGTCGATTTAAAAGAAAAATTGTAGCTCAATTTACTTTCGAACCTAAATTGCAATGTTATCCAAAAAGGTAACTAAAATAACAGTTTTAAATATACCATGTAAATTCATAGTAATATAAAAAATTACGTTTGACCGATCAACATTGAAAGCGAGATAAAAGGAAATTTCTTCGAAAAACAACGTTCACTTTATTAATATGTATTAATCAAGTATATTTTATGATTGAATTAATAACAAAACTCGTTCGTTCTATTGTAGGCAAAGACAAGCTTGAATAACGCTGTATCCTGTTGGCAGAACTTAGAGGTCACGATTATTCCTCTTGGTTTCCGTTTTCGTATAATCCTTCACCATCATCGCCACCCACTCGGCGAGCCTCCAAAGGTCTCTTCGTTCCTTTCCAATGTTTGCCCACCATTCACTTAGGATTGTGGACCTCAACGTACTTTATCTTGACTGTTCCACCTCGAGTTCTCTCTCGCTGTGTTTCTACCCGCTACTCTCACTGGGTTCTTCATATTTTGTGTCGTCTTCTCTTCGAGCAAAGATAAGTCCCCAAGCTGCTGGTCCACTCCTCTCGTATGATCAAACTCCTGTCTTTTTCTCCGCATAGTACAACTTTTTAATACACCCACGATTATTTCTTACGTTTCGACGAATTCGACATTTATTCCATTTGTGAATTGTCAAAGAAAAGTGACGTTAATTCGGTGGAAGGAATTTTATTTGATTTATCCGCAACCGGAGTCAAAAAGAAAATTTTTCCATCTCTTTTCTATCGAGGTCTCTCATAAAGTAAATATTAGAAGGAATGTTTGTTGTTGGCGAGTTCTGTATCTTGAGTGTATTGGTTAGCAATTTTAATAGTTACAGGAATTTAATAATTGGGTTTTTTCTTTTGTGAGGATTTTTAATTGTAAAGGAGGAGAAGAATTGGAAACAATATATTTCATTGTTCATCATCTTACCATCAGTGAAAAACATTTAAAACCTTAGAATAATAAGATTATTCAAAAAGTTGTCATTATTTGTCATAGATATTCATATTCACTTCAATTGTATCAGTATGCTTATACTTTGCACACATATCTTACACTATATCATCGTTCTTTTTAATATAAAATTTACGTTAAAATTAATCTTTCCAAACAGAAAATTCGTTCTTGCAGTAAAATGTTCTTTCTGAAAGGATAGCTGCCGAGACGAAAACTTTCGATTCACTTTCTCGCGACGGATCGCGTCGTTAATTCCGTCGCAGCGGTTACAATCGATTCTCGTGTCTTGCAATTCATTTCTTCCGCGTGACACAGCGGGAATGAGACCCAGAACGAACCAGACCGATTAAACGGTATAATCAATTCGAACATGCGCGTTCGTCAGCAGTCATGAAAATGCATCATCACGAAACGTTTTCTAAAATCTCCGGATGCATTGTTAAGTATATTCCAGTCACATTTGTCTGTCTGTATCTCCCATAGAAAACCCGTAGCATTCTCATTACACTGACGGCCTCGGTGAACGTTGCATCATGCGTCATGGAGAGAATTCTCACTCGCTATGTTTCCTACATGGTGATGCATACAGGGTGTTTCTTGTTTAAACAATCATTGCATCCATACGTCAATGAATAATTGATTTATGGATAATGGATTTAATAATTTTGAAATATTTGATCGTCACTAATGAGGCAGTCTTCAAAGTTTGCAGAACATTTAAAATATACAGATGATTTAAATTGAAATGAAAAATATGTACCTTTAAAAATAATAGAACTCGAATAATAGAAATAGAGCATCGGGCTAATTCGTTGAATGATACAAACGAAATAACGAACAATTATTTCAAGCTTCATCCTTCTCTGCGAGTATGCACGATTCAATCCCTAACGAAGACAGTTTCTTCTCCTGAAGTCTGGCAACATTCATCTATAAAATATTTCTTACATTTTTGCTTCTAAGACATTATTGATACGTGGTATGATTGTTTAAATGGGAAACACCCTGTAGAGACACAACTCGAAATAGCAGCGGAAGACAGAGAATAGACAGTGTGTTACACGGCTGGGTCGAGGATTCCGGGAGTACGGAGCTTTTGTTGCGGTTGAAATATTTGAAAGCGATGTATCTTTCGACGTTCTTCATCCCTCCTCCTCCCCCTCCGTTCGTCCTGGTCTCTTCATACAGAAACATCTTGCCAGTTTCTTCTTCGACTTTCTCTTTATTTCACCACCTTACCAACGTCCATCTCCTACTCTTCCCTTCTTCTGTCTTTTCTCCCACGTTTTTTCTTCATTTTCCGCGTAGACAGCCGAAGGCACGAGCAGCGACGTGCAATGTCTTAAAAACTCCCAGACTGGCCCGTATCCAACATGTCCAGGGTATTGAAGAGATAGATCTACAGGCCTGAGGACCTTTTCGATTCTGTCGTATTGAAATTTGCCTGGCGGAGGTTTGTTCCTCCATCAAAGGTTAAAGGAGCTCGAGAAAGAACATTTTCTAGAGAGTTAAATACGCAATAAGCTCTTTAAAAAAAAAGTTACATACACTGATGGTCTTGCGACTGGTTGTACGTTGAAATATTCTCAACAGAGAATAGATTTTATACCAAACAAAGGGAATATCGAATTTTATTATGTTTATTCTTCAGTTAAAATAACTTTCCCTAATCTGATCTCATTTAATTTTGGGCTCGAGAACATAATGTAGATATCATCTTTTATCAACTCAGCAAACAAAATTCCCAAGGCTCCCGATATTTTCCCGACAGTTCGAAGATAAATTGCATTTCACAAAACGAACGCTATTAAAAATTCCACTTCAGTCGCGTTCGAGTTGCTACTTCCGGGGATTATAATTCTCGCGTCTCGTCGTCTGGAAATCGCGAAACTCCTCGAATGAAACCGAGTGACGAAAGTAATAGATTCCGGGAGCAGAAGCAGGCCGACCGAGATGAACATTTCCGAGAAAATTTCTCGACAGTCTAGCCACGTGCACGGCCGCTCAGCTTCACAAGCAAACCCGTACACGGTCACATCCATACGTAATTTAATTTAATTTAATATTTTCCAGCAGCTGGGAATATCAGCACGACACAACGTAAAGATCTCGCTTGACTTTCCCAAAGAAATCGTTCTTTCTGTTGATTTTTGTTCTTTCTCCTTTCTGTTTCCCCAAATTTCTTCATTACGTTCTGAATACTTTTGAATATTTCGAGTGCTTTCGTTACATATGACCACGATATTAATTATGGCTGCTAAAAAATTAGAACAGGTTTTGATAATTTGATGGGCAGGATTTCTGTTTTCTTAACTGGAAAGATTTAAAGTGTAGAATTAAGCTTGCTAAAACGAAGTTATATATTTGCATTCATTTAATCAGAATTCTTGATTATACTCTGTTTAATCAAATCGTTTAGCTTCTGTTGATTCTGTTATTTTGCTTATTTTACGATTACATAATTCAGTACCAGAAGATATATTTCAGTTTTTTTTTCACAGTAACTACACAAGAGAAAAAGAATTTTGATTAATACCAATAAACGAGAATTTTCCAAAAATACAAAATAAAATACAGCTCATCGTGGTGAGATTGTTATTCTAATTGAATACTGTACTGCGAAAAACAGTAATTTCACACTTTCGCGCGTTTAACAACATTACATCCTATTTTAGAAACTCAGAGGAATTATTTGGTAAATATTTTGCAAGGTAGATTTTTTAGATGAAATTAGAAGAATGTTTCGCGTTTACTTTGTATGTCGGTGAGTTAAACCAAGCGATGCGATAAATTGATCGGATCAAAGTGGAAATTAAAAGAACCGTGTACGAGTTGAAGGTAAAATACTCGTGGCGCTGGTAAACTCGGTCAATCAGAACACTTGGAGTGGCTCCTCGACAAAGTTTTCGTTCCGCGTTTATTCGAAAACTAGACGCATTGTTCACGCCGCGCCGTTGCGTTGCCGCAACTGTAAATTCACCAAACTGTTTCCATTCGGTGCTTAAAATCGCGCGAAAACTGCTCGTATAACGCGGTCCAATCCAGAATGATTTAAAATCGTGTATAGAGCTTCGATAATAATTTAAGCTTGAGTTTCGTATAACTTCCACCGATTCAAAAAAAATTTTTGGCGACAAGTTTTCGTCTTCATTAGGTATGACCTGACTTCGTTAATGGCGAGCGGTAGATATCTATGCAAATTCAATCTGAACAAAAATGAACGCGTCACAAACTTTCATTATCGATCAATTCTTAACTGAATTTCGTACAGAAAAATTAGTTAAAGGTAGAAAAGCGAATATTTTAGCATTATTATTCGAGAGGATCGCCTATATTAGTTGAAAAGTGAATAGAAGACAAAGAAAAAGAGAAGGTATCGCTCAGAGGACGCCAACTGCCAACGTAAACACAAATCGTTAGATTGGACCCCCTGGCGAAACCTTCTTCGCCCCTATCATATCATCCTTTGCTGCCACCGGGGCGACGACGTCTTTTTTGCTCATTGTGTCGAGGCACGCTTGAATAATTTTCCGTTTTCTGCTTCATCCTGACTTTCGCCAGCGACAGCAAATAATAACCGGTGTCCTGGCTGAGACTGGGCCCGAAGCATTCTAAGCCTGTATCAAGACAGGAAATTCTCTTCCTCTCGCTTTTCTCGTCCTTTTTTTAAATCCCCAACCGCTTGTTCATGGAACCCATTAACGATTCGTCGTTTAATTTTTACCGATTCTTAACGTTCTCCCTACAGTTTACACTGTTTGAACGGTGTATCCTCGGTGCTTTCAATATCATTATTTAATTTGTACTTAGGAATTGTTGCAGGTAAAGAGCTTTCGTCGACGAATATATCATAATAATATAGAAAATATTTCTCTTTATATTACTACCGTATCTCCGTACTCTTCTGTGTATCTCCGTTCGTGTATCGCGTCGCGTCGTCGTAAATTTAATTTCGAATCAGATACGTGTCATCGTTGATATCTTGATGTCGAAAACAATCATCGTTTAATTTTACGGGGAATATTGGCTTGCCCGCGGTGACAGTGCGCATATTATTAATGACAATAAATTCAGAGTGATCGAATCGGCTGATTTATAGTGGGGAAATTAAAACTAGCCAAGCTTGCATGCTTTATGTCCAAGTGAACCCGTTTTTTACGCGCATTTCGCAAACGTGACCAGTGTATTCGGTGTACCTTGACAGCCATCATGGGACACGGATAAACAATGAAATTACGTTTTCCATGCTACACCGGGCATGTCTAGTCCCTGCTGAATAACCGCCAATTGCAGTAACCTGCTGTGCCAGTCAACTAAAAACCATTGGAATTTTTTGACGTATAATGATTGAACGTTAGAGTCCGTTATTAGATCGAAAGGGATTCCGCTTGAACTGCCTTTATTCGTATATAAATTGTTTTAATTTCGATGTTACGTAGTTAGTTTTGTATGGGCTATGGATTGCGTCGTGAATCGTCTTTGCTTATACGTGAGATGTACCCCGTTTGAAAACTTATTTAAATATTCCTTTTATATTAACATTTCACTTGGACATTTCTGCTTGTTGACATTATTTTAACATTATTAATAAAAATTTTAGTTCAACAAGTTTCAACACGCTTCGGTCAATTCATGACTTAGAAATGTAAACGTCGCATATTTTAGAACGGCACACACAGAACGGAGTTACTTTAAATTTCATAGTAGCAACTTTACGATACTCGTCTACATAAATTCCTTGGAAAACTTATGAAATTCTATATATACTTTGATCAAAAATTTACTTTGCAACACAAAGAATTTCTACGAAGTAAAACTCAACAACTTTCTTTCTTATCTTCATTCGTTTACAAACATTGTTGCTCAGGCGTGTACAATGTTTTATTTGTCGCGTTTAACATCTCTCGACGTGACCGGATAGTGAAAACTGAAAATACTTGCACGTGTTAGGTTAAATTGGAAGTTAATAAATGGAAAGTTATATCACGTGATGCGTTATCATTTTGTAAAATGTTTCAGTGCTATGTTAGCGCTGAAACCTAATAACACTTTGTAGAGAATAGCATTAACACACCATTTGCCATCTAGAAAGGGTTCTAACCAGCAGTTACTGAGTGAAAATTAATGAGTTGACTTCCCGAACCGAGACAGCTTCCAATTTTCCTTGTAATTCTGTATGTTCAGGGTAATTGAATTCAATGAGATTCCACTATGTATAACACGCAACTTTGAACACTATTTTATTTCCTCCTAATTGATAAATATATGTCGATAAACAGTTTTGTGTTGCTTTATAAACAAATACATTGCTTTATAAATAAACAAACAATATAGAATTAATTTGTTGTTTTTATGATTATACTTCTTTGTACTGTAAGAGATATTGACAAGGGGAAGTAATGCTGGCTACTTTCTTGTGTAAAGATGTGGTCGTGCATCAGTTTTATGTAAATACGTCAAAGGTGATGCAAATTCTGCATGTTCATGTATGAATAACTACCTTGCTTTTTTTTAGATCAAAGTGGCTCAGAATGTAGACCAGGCTGTGAGAGTATGTGCTGCTTAATAACACCTTAAAAATTGATTCAATAAACATTCTTTAAAAGGCTTATTTCTTTATGCTTATTTATATACTAAAAAATAAAAGAAAGTTAATTATATGTTAATTTAAATTAATGCGTTAATTATATTTTGAAGTGATTTTAATACAGGAGAACAGATTTAAATAAAATTATTTCAGGAAATTTGCATTGAAATGTCGTATTATTTATATAATATTTACATAATTAAATAATTTAATCAAAGGATATGGATATACTTTACAACTAATTGTTAGACTAACACAGCCAATACGGCTAACGCACTAGTTGTAAGATGTAATACACATGCGCGTTTCCTTCTATTATTTTCATTTCAGAAAAAGTTAAATTAAAAACAAGAATTATGGTTTCATGCGTGGGAAGGTTTACAGCAAGTGCCATCTAAACTTCCGTATCGCAATTCAGAAAGGACAGGAACAACAAGATGTCGAGAAAACTGTCTGCTTCTTTCGTGCATATTTCTTCGGGGTACAAGACTAAGAGGGTGGAAATGGGGGTTAAATGTGCGAAGATAGAGAGAGAAAGTGAGCGACAGGAAGAGAGAAAGAGAGAGAGAAAGAGAGAGGGAAGGAGAAATGGAAAGGGTTGCAAATCGGATTCACGAGCTTGCAACGGCAAATCTTGGGATGGTTTTCCTCTCAAGAAAACGAGACGTGCACGGTGCTTAAGGTCGCCGGAAATGGTTCCTCGTGGCTACATCGGCTGACTACGCGATTGGAATTTCGTAAGTTTCCCTGCTACTTAGCACCATTAAAGATATTTATGAAATCACGCAAGGATTTGTTCTTTGAATTGTTACTCGAAATGCTTGAATGAATGGAGTCTCGTATTATCAATATTAATATAAATATCGGAAAATATCGACGATATTATTGGACTGTGTGCGATTCCCTTTTATCTTTTGCTGAATTCCAGATTACAATTGATTTCTTTTTATGCTGATAATTAATAATATAAAAGCTTATAACAAAATATCAGGAGTAATGTTATCGAAATCAAACGAGATTCTTGTATCGTATTCTTTTTCTGGTTCCGTTGTTTTCCATTTTCCGGGCGTACCACGATGACGATTGACGAAATTTCACCTGAAGACAAGGAAGTGAAAAGAGGAGGTTGAAATAAGTGTCGAGAAGAGGACAGGATAGCAGCGTGTGTAGTTCGAGCAGCCTCGAGGCTAACGGATGAAGAATATATTTCAATCCGTTCTTCGTTCCTTTTTATCTAACCGTCGCCCTTTGGCATTTCTTCCTATTTGTTCCTCTTTCTCCCGCCTTTTGGTCCCTTAGTTGCTTTCTCGCTTTCTGGGAGAAATCGCAAAGAAATCTCGCTCTCTATCCTGCACGCATTGTCCATGTTCTTCGAATTACTGCTATCTTTCCTCTTCATAAGACGATCATGACTGAGCTGTATATAATCGAACATATAGAAATACATTAGTACATAATAATAAACGTAGTATCGATAAATAACGATCAGTGGCAAGCAACAGCGTGAACTCGATTCGGTAACGGTTATCCAACAGCGAGAGGAGAATTTGTTAGGAAATATAAGTGAGAGGAACGCTAAGGATCCGTTCAGCTAGCCAGGGTGAAACGAAGTTAACAAGTTCGGGTTAATAATGCAGCACGAACGAGAGCCGTAGCGATCCGCAGAGTACACAGATAGCGACCGAAGTCGTTCCATCTTCAAGAAATTGAGAATCTCTCGGGTCAACGGAGCAAAAATGGAAGAAAGTGAATTCAAATGAAAGGCTAATAAGTCTGTGCCACGATTTATTGTCCTCCATCCTATCTCATTGAGTTCCGTGTTAATGAATTTATTATCCATGCTCTCTCGTTCTTCAGAGACGGATATCTTTCCTTCGAATGAAACGTTTTCTGGTTTTTAATAGTTTCTCGCGTACTTACTATTTCCTTTCCGTTTTTGATATGTGTTGGCGTTCCATTCGATATTATAGACATTCGATATTATAGTCAGTCACAGAGTCTACATACACTTATTCAATATATCTAAGACACATATTCTTAAAATGTTACGCAATCTACCTTCCATTCTTTTCAATTTTCAATTTTATTAAGAAAAAAAGCGTATAAAAAATATAAAATGCAATGTTACAAAAATTAAATATCTTGAATCTTATATATTAATTTTTTTAACGAACAATCTTCCCTACTAAATAATAAAACAAAATGTCTGAACAAAAGATCTTGCTTTACAATCTTCAAGAAGCGGAAGGAGCACGGTGAACGATCTTTCTTGCAACTTCTATGCTATTAAGCAAACTCTACGAAAACAAAGAAAGCGATAGAGAAAATAGAATGGTGTCGTTAAATTCCATTTGTTCGCCTAGAAAAATAACACGAAAATAGCGGATAGTCGTTCGGTGGCCGCCTTTACGGTCCAAGCGTGTCGTATCGTTTTTTCCATGAGAGCTAGAGCTGCAGCATCTAAGTGAAATGTACGTATACGCGTGTAAGCTAGTTAAGGAGGATAAAACTACGACGTTGTCCGGTCGTACGTACCCATAAACGGAAACGGTACGTAAAATTCAGCCAGGTGAACGAGTATCGTGTTTCCAGCAATAAGATCTTAACACGCAACTATCCATAAAATGTCTGGTTAGTTGTCCTTGCCCACTTTCCTTTTCATTCAAACGAAAATTTAATATCGGTTAATCCGGAAATGAGGGAATTTTCTATTTCGATGTTAAATTTTCAGTAAAATTTTAGGTCGAAGCATGGCATCGTAATAGAAGTTCATATCATAGCAATTGCATCGACAGTTAGAACGAAGGACAAAATTTTCTTGTTTTAGATAAGTTTTTGAAATTACTTGACCAAAAATCAGCAACTATCTGCGTTCATTCATACATAAAATCAAATAAATAATCAAATCTTGCATTCGCAGTACGTTAGACGTACTTGTGTTCATTCCAAAAAATTGAAAATATTCGAAATACGCCAATCATCTCTGGAAAATATTCCAATTAAAAAGTATATAATATCATTGAACAAATAGATTTTATTATGTCATCAATCCTTTAATATACATATCTGATTAAAATTTGGGATTCAAAATACAAACTTTTATTCCATTTTTCATGTTTAATATCGATTGACATCAGCAGTGCAATTGTAAACGCTAATATCACTTCAGTATTCAAAAACATCAACAAATTTGTTTTGACGCGTTGTTCAACGTTTTTATTTTGAATCACGTTTCTATCAAATACCTTCATAAAGAGTATCGATCGTTTTTTAAATTTCTTTACAGAACGTAACTTCGGTAATCTAACGATATCGAAATAAATCAATTTATATATAAGCTGTTTCACATGCCACGACGTAATTTCTTAAATATACATTGATTTTTCATAAAAATCATAATAGGATTATGTTTGATTGGTGAGCTGCGAGTACTGTAAATGAAGGCAGTAAACTTGGTGACAGTCGTTCGAATTTTATCTAACGGTACAGTCGGACTTTACACGAACGTTTCGGAGTATACGATTGAATTAATGATTCGCTGTCAAGAAGGATATCGAATCGACCGCTTCAGCGTAAAATGGAGTCGTAGCATGACGAGAAACTGCCGTCTGCCAAGTATTTATGATCGAAGAACGATCGCTGGAAAAATTCTTGTACGTTTGCCTTCGGTGACTGACTATACATTTTTACAGATCTTGCGATATACTCGACGAAATTGATTTTACTGTTTAACAAAGGATTGTTATATATCCTATATATTCTAGATTTTTATAGGATTTTCCCGATTACTTACAGTTGAACGATCGAAAAAAAGTGATTGAAATATGGAAAGATAATCAAGTAAAAGTTTATCTTCTCTAAATATGAAACTACGTAAAATAATTGTTAATACGGTTCCAGATAAGTTTAAAATTACGTATTTACGTAACATTTCGCAAAGAGAACGTAACCACGAAACGAAAGCAGATTTTCTCTGATGCATCGAATAACTGTAAACATTCGATAACGTCGACAGTCTCGCAAGAAAAAGAACGTGGACGTTCCCGTGATTTTGCTGCTCACTTGGAATTCTCTCGGAGTAGATAGAGAGCTCGATTCATCGAGGACCCGGCGAATGTTCAGGTCGCATGAACTATTCATGCATGCATGCACGCTCTTTCGTATTACATTTAATGCATGGAATGCAACGATGTCAAATAGAAACGGAAGAGCAAGTGCGCTGGTACATGTCGCATTTTGCATGCACATATTCGACTCCGCTGTCTTTTGGACCACTCCCTTGTAACTCGTGTGTTATTAAAGACGTAGTTACGTTTCTCGTGGATCGGTTAATGCTGCGGAACAATTACTTTGACAATCTTTCGAATAAATGATTTCAACCGGTAAGAGTTTAGTTAATCAAGTGATAACTAAAATTTTGAGTTTTCTGAGTCTTGCATATAAAATTCGCAAGAAACACACAAACTCAAACAGAAATTTACTTTTGTCAAATAATTAAAATATTCGCAAGAGTAATGCAATACGAGCAGCTTACGTTCTTGCATTAGTATTTTGATTTATTTTGCGCCATATGCAATTTCTGTCGGTGCCGTTTAATTTCGCTACATGGCATTCTATTATCTTAGTTAGCGACCGCCTTGCGTAATTAAGCCTTACACATAATTACCTAGTCGCGACTACGTGCAGTCGGCTTCATACGCGGATCGGCTTGTTACGTTTAATGCCGTGAACTGTGCCGGCTAAATCCCAGCTTAGCTCGGCAACCTTGACAGCTTTTTTTGCGAATTTTCTGCTCCCCTAGAGACCGTTGGAATTTTTCTATCACAGTAATGAGTTTCGCGCCCACGGCGCTTTCTGCTTAGTCGTTTATATCGCGAGCTGCAACGAGATCATTCTGGTTATTTGTAGATATATCGGTTACTATTGATTGCAATAATTTATAAAATTTAAATTAAAGTAAAGAACTTTTTCCTATTTAGTTATTGACGGATAATTTGTGCCAAGTTGTTCAAAATTTCTTCCGTGTTTCAAACGTTTTGTTCTCGAAAAAACGAGGAGGTAATTGTAAGGCTGCACGTCATTGATTTCGGTGATTTTGAAATATATTGTCACGTTTAACATTCTGGATCATATTTAACATCAAAGCAATTAAAATATCTGCCAGTGGATGGTGTATCTTTCCCAGTGTACGTTTGCGTTGAATCATTTGTCGCATCAAACAAGAACTTGTCCTTCCGATGGGACAATGTTGTTAGAAAATGGGGAATGCTCTGTAAATAACGGATCTAAAGATACCAGGAGACGAGTATTCAGCATTCTCCAATTTACTCGAATTAGCTTGGGAGCTTCTCATGCGTTAACTACAAGATTTTCCTTAAGTTGGCGCTAACGAGGATTCGCGTCCTAAACAAAAAGAAGAATACAAGAACGATGGAAAAATCAATTACGTGGTATGCAGTAACAAATTGTACCGTGTAAAAGTCATGAAATAATTCTGATAAGGAGCTGTTGAAAGGAAAGAACGTTGCCTCGAGGTAGATTGATCGTAACAACTTTTTTCCACCCACAAGTTAGTTGTACTATATCACTAGAAGTTCTATTTCTGTTACTTCAAAAAACATCATTTCTGAAAAATAGCTTTCTACGTTTAAAAAATATCGAGCTACGATACGTTTAAATAGTATATGGCATACCATATAATTTTTAAACATATTTGCCAAAGGAAATTTCACATGTCCTTTTTTTTTTTATTACCGGAACAATTAATATGCCAACTTTATCCTTTTAAATATCCCACCTCATTTATAACTTCGTAAAGCTTCGAGAAATCCTGCGCTCTCCACAGAATCATTAATGACCCAAATCGAGAACGAAAGACGAACCAGCACGACTATAAATCCACGGCGTATTTGTCCGAAAGCAACAGCGTGGATTCATGGGGGATTTCTGAAAAATCCTACGTTGGATCGCCGGTGTTTGCTCGCGGATAATGATCAACACGAAGTCTCGATTCGTTGGCGATTATAACCGCGAGTTTCGGAGGCACCGCTTCCGGCTAGGTTAGCAGGAAGATAAATGTTTTTGCCGTAGCCGGCGAGATAGCGGAATGATTTATCTGACCCTTAAATTAATCCGCCCCGGGGCTTGACGTGGTGCCACGTCACTGTACTTGCCCATCCGATTTTCTACCGCTGACCAATTTACTTGCTTCCGTTTACCACGCCGCGCCGCTTTTCGTGTCACCTAGCCGAACTTGCTGCGAGGAATTGAGAAATGGACCGCTCTCTTCATACAGGGCTAATTGAATGGCGAGAAGAAAAGCTTGATGGAGATTGCGAAATGGAGGATAAGTTCAGCTTGGGCGAAGTATTGTTTGCGTGACAGGAAAGAAATGAAAATAGCGGAATAAAAGTTTTGGAATTTAACAATTAACTCGTCAGCTTCCAATGTGCAATATTTGTTTTAAAAATAGATAACAAATAAAACTCTGCCCTTAAAATAAAATATTCCTTAAAACAAATGTTTCCAGCCGTTTCTTCTATAACTTTCCTTTGTGTTAATTACTTTCGTCAAAGTCTGTTATTAGAACAGTTGTTTCGCTAGTAGTAGAATATTTACATAGAATTTTCAAGTTTATCTGTCGTGTAAGTATTAAACAGGAGTTAATAGACGTTGCCATATTCATGGTGTGTCTTCCATGAGAGATGTCGGATCGACTTTGAGTTGCTTAGGTAAACTTTGTTACTATTAGGAAGTTTCTTTGCAAGTACAACTAGTTATACATTGTCAGAGAGACGTAGTCTACTGCGTCTAGATTTATAAGATGTTCGAATGTTTGAAAGCTTTTCAATGCCAATTTTATCTGTAAATAGATCGACATTTTTCAGAAACGATAGAAATTTTTACACGCTATTACATTTTTCTAAATAAAAATCTTTTTTTAATATTTGTTATGGCTATCTGAATTTCCATCGCTTTGTTAGAACCTTTTTTTTCGTTGAATTTCCTCGGAATAGATATTGTACCTACGTCCACTTTGATTGTGCTATTGATCGTAACATTTTCTCCATTTGTTTTTACAACAATGTTGTTTTTACCATTGAAAACTGTTTTTTCCTTTGTCAAACAAATAGTACACGTTGGAACACAGAAAGTAAAAAGTTATACGCGAAACATTTGTCCTCGCGTCTATTGCAAATGGTAGATAAATTAAAAAATTACAAAGTGCAATATTCGCACCGTTCCTCTTATCGTTGTTGCCAGTCTCACCTAGTTTCAATACTGCTTTACGAAGTTTCCATTCGCTAGAAAATTCCTTAGGCTAAATATATATCTTCCATTATCATCTCATTAGTATATTCCACCTAATTAAGCAAATAACATCAAGTAATTATTCAAAACTCGTACAACTTCCTCTAATAATATTCTAGAAATTCTTCTAATAAGCTATCCACATGCATATATCCAATTCTTTCATAAAACTTTATTCTTTAGCGTACTCAAACGGTGGAGAAAATTCGTCGAGTAGAAGGCAAAGTTTATTTTAAATCAACATTTCGTAAATTGGTTACGGAGGTACTGGACTTCAAAGCGTAGTACGCACGGTGCACAGACCAATGAACGCAGATTGAACACGCCGTGACCCATATTCTTTTCTGGAAACGCGTACGTTTATTAGTAGTGAGTACTACTATTAAGGTAGTATTACTATTAAACTGTGGAGGACGATTAAACGTTTTGGTGTATATAGTGATGAGACGAGTTGATACTTAGTGTAGTCAAATGTATTTAAAACTATTTGCAGTACAGAGTTAGTTGTCGTTCGCTCAGTGTTGCTCGATATGCGTATACAAGATAATGCATACGTTCGCTTGATATCAATCGCTATAAGATTACTCGATACTAATTGTCTTAACGATTGTGTTCGTTTATTTATACTGGTCGGGGGAGTATTGGAAAGTTTAAAATCAACTTCGGTTGACGGTTGCACGTAGCGGCAACATTGCTTTGCCCGGAGTTTAATTATCGTTACGTTTTGTACGTCAAGACGGTGTCAATGTTCCTAGGCAAAACAACCACATGAGTCGCTCTCGATTCGCATCGTCTGTGTCGTCGATTCGTAGTTCTAAGCGATTAAAAATCTGGAAATTAGAGACAAATGAATTCGTACGGTGGACTGTGGAATGCATCGTGAATTCGCAATTTCATTGGTGTTTAATTATGGATAAAGAAGAATTTTAATCCGAACGTAAGAATTGCTATAGAGATTTAAAGTTTCAACTCCACTAAAACACGCAACTAACTGAAAGCAAAAAATCGAAAGAAAGTTAAATCTTACTTCATTTTCTAACTTTCAGAACTTTAAGAAGAACTTTTACCTTTAAGAAGATTAAAAACCAATAATTCTCCAACTTCTCATTTCCCCAGTCACCCTATTCACTCTAAACGCTTCAATCCAATCGGATCGGATTAGTCTCGTCGAGTATCGTTCACCGTCATTCACCTTGTTGGCTACTAACAAATTCAATTCAAATTAAATTCCAGCTTTCGCGACTTTCATTTTCACGTATACACGCGTACGCATAAATACGCTAATATATATACATATACATATATACAGCGAAAGTCAATAGTAGATATACATTTTAAAAACAAAAGTAAGATTAGTATAAGATTGACTTACCTACAGACTTAGTTATGTTCTTTTTATTATTAATTTGTATTCCGTTACATATTTTATATCTTTTCAATTAATTTCCAATTTCCGCAACATACGTGTAAAAGTCTTTGAACAAACGTGCGTGCCTTCAAAATGCATACACAATTTTGGATATCACTGTACTAACAAATAACGAGTGAATTTTGTGTACAAGACGTGCAGTTACAAAAAGTTAAAGAGGGAAAGCGTTTGCGAAAATTGAAAATTGAAGGGGAATTACGTTGAAAGTCTCCTCAGGAGACTCTGGGATCAACGTCCATCTTGCATCCGGCAGGATTTTCCACATGTCCTTGAAAAGGGGCAAGAGACTGGGTCCTTTTTATTTGCCGCTAGTAATGATCCTCAGTAGATGGGTTAACGCCTAACTACACGCATACGGCAAACTGAGTACGCGGTTCGTTAAGGCGGATCCGCAAAACGCGATACCCATGGGAGAAGCGGTGGCATTCTAGCTCCATTGAAATCCATTCCAGAATCCCGACCATTCTCAATAGCATCACGACAGGGATTTAGCCACGAGAAAAACCGATCGATCCTCGACCCTTCGTCCCGTTTAAATCGACTGGCTAAATAAAAAGCTATTCCACGTGTCGTGCATACAGGACGGGATTTTAAAAATTTTTCTTTCCTTTTTTTCTGTCCTGGTGCGTCCCTTTTTGTCAGTTGATTTTTCTTCCTTTCTTTTTTTATTTTATCTAGCATCAATGTTATTAACGATACCGTATGAGGATTTATACTATATTTGTAGGAATGTTTATTATAGATTAACAGAAAAGACAGTATGATAAACACAATATTGTAACACTCTCACAAAATTGAATATAATATCGCACTTCACGAATTCGCTTAACACTATTTCTACGTCACAGCAACACGATGAACTTCTCTCGATCACGATTAATTCAACTCTGACAGCATTACCATTACTGTAACAAACCCTGGCAGCGGTCACAACACTCCTTGACAACATTAACATATCTTAACAACGTTTATAAACAATCAGCCACGTCTTTCGCTAACGTCACACCATCCCACATATATAATTACGTAAGAAGGAGAAAGTGCTGGTAATTTTTTGTAACACGGGCTATAATATGATTTAGCAAATAATTATGAAAATATTGTAAAATATTTATCGTTCGTAAACTGTCATAGTTTATTCATTCGTATAATTTGTTGTTAAGTTAGTCGCGAGGTGGTCCTAATGGAAATACAGGATTGATCTTACTTGTAATTAATCGCCAATAGTTTCCATTATTAACACGTTGATCTATATGCTTTTAGAGGATGTTCGATAAAAATGTTCCACGATATTGCATCGTACACGACGCGGTTTCTGGCACTTTGCGCTTCCATCAAACTCGCAAGCGCCTCGATTCTCTCTATAATTCTCGTCACCCCTTTCGGCTCTAGGATCTTTTTGACCAGCACGGCCTTTCATTAGGAAAAATTCCCTGCAATTACGGGACACGTGTCCCCTTTCTCGGACTCGAACAAAGATACCAACCTAGCGAACACTCTCGTGAAACTATTACGCGATTAAAATCCTCTCCGTAAGCAACGATAATTATTTCACGAACGTTCTGTGCTCTTTTTGTCAGTTCGGAGCTGTGCTTCGTTATTTTCCGATCTTGTAGGAACTTTATTTGCACTGACAAAAAGTGTACCAGTGATATCAATTCAACTGGGAATCGTGAGAAATTTGTGAAAATTGAGACTCGCCGTGTTTTATTCATTAGCTAACAATGCGAATTAAATACATAATATTTACAATACATAAAACTTTTTAGATCACTGACTGCGATGCAACACGTAGGTTTTCAAAATTTTCTTCGTAATAGAAACGTTAATACACTCGTAAGACAAAATTAGATAAAAGATATTTTATTAAAGAGGATGTACAATATAAAATATTAAATGTTTCTATGCGTGTGTGTGTGTGTTTGAATTGTCCCAAACAACATTTTCATATTCAATATTATTCGCAATATTCAAACTATTTATTCTCGTGGTATGGCATGTATTTCAAATAATTAAAAAATATATGATTGTAAAGTAACATTCTTTGAAAAGATTTTGAGATAATCAGATATATGTCGAGATTTGAAAGAATGATATGACATACAACGTTGCATGGTATAATTTTATAAATATTTACGAAACTGTAAATAAAACGTAAATTAAATATAAATTATTTGCGCTATCGTCGATTTCCACGAAGTTAAGCGAAAAAACACGCGGATCCGATGAGAATGGTAGTAATGTTCTAACGAGGAAATTTGTACGACTTACTGTTTCAATGAAAGCAAAGGGGAAGTGAAACTTTATGTTAGCTTTTATTTAGAAATTGAACAAAAGTGTTGACTACAATATTATAAAGCGAAATAATATTGTTTTGTTATCCTCGCACTTATATAAATACTTTAATAGAATTTTTATAATAGCTATAATAATCTTTAATATCCTATACTACATATTCTACTAATATTATCTCAATACGTTATATTCAATAATTTTGCATTTCACGTAAAAGTAAAAATGATTTAAATTAGCAAATTTTTGATCTACAATAATAAAAACAAGAATAACTAAACGTTTACAAAGTGACTAGATGTATTTCCTCTTGAAAGTTATACAAGCTTTTATGGGAAGAAAGTGTATGAAATTTCGAACGTGGAGGTAAAAATCTACAACTGTTCTGCTTATTTTAGTTCGATATTCAACGTCAGATGAGCTACGTCCACAAAGCGAACTGTTCATCTCAGCGAGAACGATCGAGTTGGCAGACAGTCTACATTCGATTTCTTTCTCTATTTCCCCTTTCAATGAGTATTATGTAGTCGGAATTACTCTTTCAAACTGAGCGTGCCGCTATGTAACCAGTGGCAAATAAATGGCCGATTTGGCATGAACAATGTCTTGATTGTTACGACTATACGAGAGAATAGATCTCACAATATTAGTTATTCTTTTTCACAACAAAAATCAGTATAGATACTGTTACTTTGTTCTAGTATTGGAGATACGAATCATTATATTTCGAATAAAAGAAGGATCACAATTTTTTTTTAAATAAAGCAAAGAAATGATGTATGAGGATATACACCAATTGGTGCGTGTAAAAATATATGATGCAATTTTTAAAAAAGTGTGCAGTTGTACTGTTTCAAACGCATCTTTCCTTTCCGGATGCATTAAAATTAATATATCAGTACCTGTGTGTAAATCGTTCAATTTGTCTTCTGACATTTTTTCGATCCCAGTTGCATGAGACACACAAGTATATGAAATATCGTCCATTTCCAGTTGAATTTTATAAAAAATGTCCAAAATGTGTCTTTCAAGCTGAAATACAGGCAATACTGTGAAATAAACTTGCACTCTTGCTACGAGAGTAGTAAAACTTTGAGCTGTTACAACTAAGTGTTGTGAACAGAATCTACGTTCATATGATATTTTTTACTCAAACTGACCGTTGAAACAATTTTGCTAACTTTCACGCTCGTCCTTGGACACAGAAAAACGAACGACGAGAAGAAGAAAGTATTAGGTCGGTGCACATGAAATGTCGCCTTTCTAAAGTTTGAAACTAGTACGTGGATACCGTGGCTTAAATATTCGATTATTGGAAACAAAGTTCAAGACACAAGTAAATTCTATTCATACCAAATGTTTTTTCATCCATCAAACGACCTTCGCATGCATTATCTGCCACATTTTAAAATTCTACAGAAGTCGCGCGTGTCCTACCTACTAAAGATCCAGTCTCAACATTCTAATTAGCTCGATTCATCTTGCAAACTGGCTGGCTTTTGTGCCTATTGTATATGCGCAATTCGAACGGAGCAACAAGGCGCGAACGGAAGCTTATGTAAGATTTGGGGAACAACGAGGCCAGATAAATTGGGTTGAATCAGATACTGGCTGTAATCGCCAAGTTTCACTTTGTATTGTTTTGTCCCATGACACCCCACGTTTCTCTGGCTGTATCTGGTCGCAGAGTTAGTCAGTAGGTTATTAAGTTATTAGAACGCTCGCCAGATTCGGGACTTTGACAATACAAACGCGCGAAGATTAAAATAAAGTAGGCGCTAGATAAGCAATACCTTCAATGGAGAAATGAAATGTAACTGTGACACGGTTTGTCGGTTTGATGTTGACACAAGTGTTTAGTTACTGAATGGATGCTATAGAATTCGAATGCAGTGAGTTTCAGAAGTAGTCGTACTCTCTCTGTTCGGAATTTTGAGTGGACCACAGTTTACGACATGGACAGTACATCTGCCTTCTTTGCGAAGTTTGAAATTTCCAAATTACAAGTTGTCAAATTTACAGTGCCGACTTCGTCAAGAGGTTAATCGGCACTCTAAGTGCTTGATGGGTCCGCTCTAAATTGAGCATCTGGTGTTAACCATCAACACCTACGATGATTCAACAGTCACAAGATTGAATAGGAATAGATTCCCACCTCACACGAAACATGGACAGAAAGGCACCCCCTGGAGGGAAAGTTAGAATATAAGGACCAGGTGCTTCAAGAGACGACAGTCTCCAAACAGTCTTCATCACACAGTCAGCAAGAGAGACTCAACACGAACCAGCATTTGTATAAACTCTTCAGTTTATATTAAACAGAGTGCAAATAAACCAACTAAACACAACATTACTCTGCATCTTTAATCTACCTCCACCTTGAGCGTTAATAGCGTTCAAGGTTCGCGACATCAAGCAACCAGTTGCAACTTGATTGATCGTGACCTAGTTGATAATTCGCATCACTCTCAATGATCGAATTCGACGATTTCGACAATATATTGAACAAAGCTTCGTCACATGTTCCTATTGATAAACATTACAGTGTGTATATTATAAAAAAAAAATTATTCCTTTGTATATTTTTTTAATCAGTGTATATATATAGGACACAAGTGAAAACAAAATGTGAAAAATCACATATCTTGCTTTTTTTACGGAACAGTAATTTTAGAATTTAACACGTTACCAATCAATTCCAAACGCCGAAGCCATCGTTTTCAAGCTAGCTGACCATTCGCTAAATTGAGTTTTGCGACTTTCCAGCCCCGACGTGCGTTAGAAATGTTTCGTGTGCCAGCTTATAATTGGTACGTGTCGAACTAATACCGAGATAACCCTAGTACGTGATATATCGACTCTAGGAATGTTTGGTTTTGGCTTGCATCAACGGCGTGTCTCGGCTTCTTGGCCCGCAGCGATGCAGCGGCATTAATTACCACGCGTACACCCACAGCCCTTTGCTGATGCCCTGCCAAACCTATCCAATTTCTCTTTATCCATGAAACTCCTGCTCTCGTCTCCTCGAATCGCTGACTAGGTAACATCCAAGTCCGAATTGACCTTCAACCACTTTGATAATGAGCTTATGGACTAACATCCAAGGAATTCTCGCTCTGGAAAGTATCGCATAGGGAATTTTTATTAAGTCGGGATTGAATAGTGATACATGAGCGAGAGAAGGATAAGGGAAATTTTTTGTCGAAATTTAGGATTTTGTATTAGGAGAATTTGTTGGGTAAAGATGTGACGGTATTCAGAGAAGTGTTTATGTGAATACGATAAATTTTCCAAAAATCTTGTATTTATTTATCTAGCAAATTACGGCACCTCATTCTATAGTACAAGGAAGAAAAGGAGTTACAATAATGAATAATAAATAAAAAATAAATAAAAGGAAAATTAGGAGGATATAAATATATGAAAAAATAAAGAAATATAAACATAGAAGAAAAAAGATACAAAAAGAAGGGCGGATAAGAATGGTTATATTATAATAATATGTTAGGAGTTAAATAACTGCAACACTGATCATCTTAACTTATCGTAAGTTTCGGGCAAGGAATCGACTCGTTCGGATGTACTATTTGCATAGTACTATATATTACTACATTTAATACTATTTATATTTACGGGATCACAAAAATTGTCAATGAGATTACCGGAGAAGAAATTAACAAGTAAGCATTGAAATTAGTGTGTTGAAGTAATAGAGGACTGTCAATGTGATTATCGATGGTTTAAAAAAAGAAAAAGAAAATCAGCAATCTTTCTCCAATTATGGTTCCGCCTCCGAATTGGATAACCAACTGCACGTGATATAAATGGCAGGAATTTATGTTGAGTTATTACGATAATCTGGATGTATTTGGATTGATAAGGGCACCACAGCATGGAATATGACACAAACATATTTCAAGTGAGGTACAATATAATTAATGAATTGCAGACAATTTGCAAAGGTTTTAGAGCGACCTTCTCGAGAATTGCCAAGAATTTCTTATCTTTGGCACTTCCTTCCCATCTCTAAGTGCAAAGATGCGTCTTCTGATCAATCATTCAGATACTACTTTGTAGCGAATCATTATTTATATTTTTCTTCCTTTTAACAAATATTGCATTTAATATAAATGGTAAAAGATCATATGTTAAAACCGTATTCCTTATTATTATTGTATTAGCTTCAGTACCTCTTGTTGTTGAACTTCAATGATTATTTTCACATGGAAGTGAGCTTTTTATAGAGTGTTTTATATAATTGATTCAACGATTCTCCTGGGAAATAATATCGACGATGTTCAAAGTCGAAACTGGCGTGCACGATTTCAGAAATAGTTTAATTCCTTTTTACAAAGGAAATTTCTCATTCACGCGAATTGTTCAATGAAGAGGATAATAAATGAAAATTTAGTCGGTTTAATGGGACTTTAATGAAATAGCTGGTGAATTTAATAAATCGTCGTCTCGAGAAAGAGAGATTTAATTTATCAAATATGACAATGTTACAAGAGGAGACGACTTGTATTAATAAGCATTGTTGGAAAGCTATTAATTCAATTAGTAGATAAAAGATCTTTTGCCAAAAAAATATTACTGATTATACCGAGTATGCGGTTTAGTTGGGTAATCCAATCGTTGTTGCATAAGTGTCGAATAAAATATGAATAAAATAAAGAATTTTCCATATTTTTTAGCGCTCTAGAAAATCGGTAATATTTTTGGTAAAATATCCTTTATTTCACATTTTTTAGTGATGCAATTAATGTTACAGAGCCAACGTAAAATGGTTTCTATTGTCATTAATAAGACGATAATTTATTTCTATCTATTTATTATTTCTCTCAATTTATCTCTATCTCTCTATTATTTATTTCAATCCTTGATCCTTATTAATGTATACAAAATTGCGTGGATTGTTGTCCAGCCCCGAATGCAAATAAGAAATAAACCAGCTGTATTCTGCCACCGATATTATGTTTTGAACAGTGATAGAGTAGGATATTTCTATAACCTAGTAGCGTGTCACATGTCATGTCGCAATGATAGTAGACTTATGCCCGAAAACAAATTCGCAGAACAATGTTTCTTGCGACGTAAACATGAGTTGAAATCTATATTGAAAAGCGCAATTTCAAAGCGCTCAGAATCATCTCGACGTCAGTCCAACAATTGCAGAGCAATCGCTGAACACACGTAAACGAAATTAGTGAGCAACTAATTCGTTGCAATAACAATAGTTAACAATGAACAAATTGAAGAAATTTTGCAAATGGGAGCAATCGGTGGCCAATCCGTAGAAGATACGAAAAGTTTCATTCCCATAACTCAATTCAATATTGAGTAATAGACATATATAAAACTTGGATTTTTGCAAGAAGAAAGTTTACAATGACCAAATCAAAAAAATTGTTTTAGCAGAATCAAAGGGAGAATATGCCGTGCAACATCGGCGAACATGCATAAAAAAAAGAAATGTACATGTCGAACATAAGTACCTTCCTTCTCTTTTAAAGTCGGTATAAAAATATTAATAATTGCATAAGATTTAAATCCTTATTAAGTCTCTACAGTTAATTCGGGAACATTCTATGTTTATTTCTGCATTATATCAACTTAGTAATGAAACAGTTAATTTTAATATCATTTCGTAAACCAAATACAAACGGACACAGTTGCATAATGATCATTTAATTATTATAGCTGTTAATATTAGTACATTCACATCAGCTCGCTATCAATAAAATATGTTTCGTGTATATTTAATCAGGAAACATCATTCCTAATTAACAATTTATTCTAAATTTCTAGAAATGAAACTGTGACAGCTAGCTACGCTAACACAGAAAAAACATTGTCGTGTAAATGTTTAGCACATGGAAATAGCAAAATTATTTTCGCGAAAGCCGTTAGTTCCCAATAAATAACTTTAATATAATAAACAATAAACAAGGCCAGACAGCCATTTCATCGTCAACTTTTTTTAGTGACAATACCTTCGTTAAAAGTGCATCCGAAAATACGCGAAGTTTTCACGAAGGAAAAATAGACAGATAGCGCAGAGCCACTGGACACATACAGACGTAAGAATTTCCGGCTGAAACTAAAGCATCGAAAAATTGACTTAAAGTGATTCAACAAAACACGCTCTTCGTCCCTTCGAAACTAATACACCTTTTATTGCAAATAAATTTTTGAAGAATATTTTAAAAAAATATTTCACTTTAAAAGAAGACAAATGAACGTTCCATGTCCAATGACACTAACTTCAATGTTTCGTGTGTAATTGAAACACGAAACGAGAATACTAATACCTCTTACGTAAATTAACCAAACCGGAACAGCAAATAAATATATCGCGTATCGTAGAAGTATTTGCCATCATGGTATTTACATATCGTCATTAACGGACTTAATTATTTATAACGTAACACATACCACGAGAAATATGTACCATGCCGATGCGATTTTACAGTCCATGTTTTTCGCCTATTTTGTGTTCACTTTGCTGTTTGCTTTTAAAAATTCTATATTTTATTGCCAATTTTACAGAAACTAAAACTTTTATATAAAGATTGTAGAATGAATCAGTTTCTGCGTTGAAAAATTACTAATTTCACGAACGAGGAGTTGGAGAGATCAGCATGTTTATATTAAAGAATATTCTGTGGGATGATATCAAAATTCATGTCCATTAATAGAAAGACTTGAAGATTTCGTTACCAAGCATTTAAAAAATTCTCACACTTAAATTTAAACTTGAATTTAAATAACTTCAATGGCAGTGAATTTTAATTTTTGAAATATTAGTTTCGAAATTATGAAAAGTTAGTTTGTAAATGAGATAGGACGATAAATATTAATAGACTGCAAAAATGCATAGACTGCACATAATACGTAAAAGTGTAGAAAATACCCAAAATACAGCACTCGTTGCAATCTTGAATAAGTGAAACAAATTTAGTTATTAAACGTACTAATGTTTTTCTGTACTTTTATACCAAACGTATGACAAAAGGAAGGAACGACGAAATTTATTAAAAAAAGCTGATACAATGATTCGTCTATAGAATATATGGAACAAGTTTGTTAAAAGCCTTACAGGCTACGGGAGACCCTATATAAGAGACCCTAATGAACGTTCGTTTCAATTTTGATTTCCATCAGACACAAGGAAGGTCTCATCAAGACAACGACACATCGACGACGAACGTAAAGTAAGAGAAGAGGGTATTCAATTTCCGCAGGGTGAAAAATTGACGAAGTTTAAAGTGCTCCGCTCGAATTGTCAGCGCGTATGACATAAACCGCCGAACGTCTGGGATCCCTGGCTCGTTTAATTCCACTCTATTTTGTCTTGTCGAGCCTCGAGACGAATAAACGATGAAATTTCCTTAAAAAGTGCCTGCCAAAGTATTTCTTAAATATTATCCTCCCCTTTCGTGTTAACGGGAAGGCACTCGAAAGATTGAATTTCCAAGTTAAAATTTTATTTCTCAACCTGATAACATGAATCACAGTATTATAGAAATAATCTTTATGTTAGGTTTTGATCACATTATTAACTATCGAATTAAAAAACGAACGAGAAAAGGTATTACGTCTGAAGGAACAAAAACGTGAGGATTTACGAATGTAATTTATGATTCTCACTTTCGCAGTCAAGAGACTTTTAGAGAGCGGGACAGTGTTACGACCGTTCGCGGAGAGACGCGGTCGTGAGGAAAACGCGTCAGCGAGAGGCGTAAATTCTCGCTACGATTCGGATAATTGACACCGCGAATTAGTCGTTCCCCTGTTTCGATTAAGATAACAGAGGTGGTTAGAACGAGTGTAACACTGAATTAACAGGGTTAACATAAACTTGTATATTTGACAATATTTAAAATAATATAATGAACACGCCACAAATTGTTTAACAACTATAATTAGTTTGATACAGGAATTCGATCCGACTTTATAATATTTCTTGATGTATTCGTTAGACTAAGCGACTTTAATTTTATTCCTCAGAATCTCTCGTTGCATTCCGTTCTTTGTCTTCTCTCGGAGACGACCCCCACTACGCTCGGGTCACGCCACCATTCGCGCCTATGATCACGTATGCCAACTTCTTTGTGTATATGAAATAACGGTCACATTAAACGAATCAACGTTTCTAAAACTCGCTGCTTGATGAACTATGCGCTTGTCGCTACATTGTATATTTTTCGTAGGTCAGATAAGACGATCTGTCTGCAACACTGTAGTGCCACGAGCAACGGTTAGAATACGGCCTATGGTAAGTCTCGTGGCGTAACAGACAGTATTTTTAATTTTTTATACCCATCGCAGTTTCTATAGCTAAGTGTGTCATAAACGCGGGTTTTTTCCGAAGTTGTATTTTTAATTTTGTGGATTATAATGATGCCATCGATCGAGCGTCACCCGGACGAAGTACCGCGCCCCTAGTAATACGAGTTAATAACATTGAAGCGTCACGCTCCTCCAAGTATCGCTTACACATTTCCCTCTAAGAATCCTCTGCGTTTCGAGCGCACGGAAGATCAGTGAATGCGAGTGAGTATACCGATTACCCTTCTTCTTGCGTTCGATGAAAACAAATCAGCGTGCGAGCAATCTCGTTCCAAACGTTCAACTGTGAATATCGATCGGAGATTCAGTCTCGTTTAATCATTTGAAGCGATTAGTTGAGCGTCATCCGTGTCTTCGAATCGTTAACATCTCCACTAGACATGAAGTAAGACTAGTTAATTCTCTCAACTTTCAGAGAGAAGGGTCTCGCACAATCTCCCTTCTACGGTAACATCTCCACCAGACGTTGAGCAAAGAACCGTTTCCATCTCTCAGCTTTCGGAGAAAGCAGTCCCATCTGCATTTCCTGACTCATCAACATCTCTAAGCGTTCGTAGAGACAGAATCGTTCCATAAGTTGCAACGACTAATTAACAGTTCTTCCAGTTGTCTTTCTCGTCTCGTCAACATCTTCAAGCGTTTGTCACGACCGGCACACTTCAAACCTGATGGAATGATGATGGAGATAAAGATGTGGCGGCATTCGGCGACAATGTATATCGCCGAAGTGCCTAATGAGCCATCGATATCCCCAACGGTCCTTCCGCCGAATGTTCTAGAAAAAGACGTGCGTAGCAACGGTCGCGGACGCCTAAAAAAACGCGCGGATAGTGGGGATATTGAGGAGTGGCAAAGGAAAAAGAAACAGATCCGATCAAAAGTCAAATTGTAAGAGCTTCAGACTTGGAAAGTCACGGCAAGAGTTCAGAAGCAAATCGTAATTAGTGTAAACCGAGTGTTAAAAAAATAAATTCTCTTTTCATTTTTTTTATATTTTATTTTTCTTTTCATCTTCGATTTCCTTTTTTTATTTTACGTGACAATCGCGTCGCAGCAGTCGTTTCGTATCGCATAATCATGCGCACTAAGCATTCGTAAATCTCGTCTCAGCCGTCAAGCACAATTCGAAACCTCATTGTTCGGAGAAGTATAACCTTTGGTGTCGTTGATCGTTCTTCGCACATTCAGCCATTTTTCTCCACACTTACTCTCTAGTGAATCAGTTATCACAAGTTAATTCGGCGAGTAACAAGTCATACAACGCAGTGTCATAGATATCGGACATACGTGCGCGTAACGGGCGCACGCTACAAAAGGATTGGAGGAAACAGATGTTTCACGAAGTAAATGGAAAAGTATAAAATCAAAGCAGCTACATGATTTCAACTACTACAAAAAGAAAGATTGAAGGTATTGTTCTAGTATCAATGCAATTTTTTTATTTACAAATTTTTTCCCAAATCCCATTTTTTGTTCCGCTCAACCATGCGTTGTTCTCTTGCCATTTTTTTTAACAGAATTAATCCGAACGAAGCGCGTTTCAAATTTTGACACTTCACGATAGAAACGCATTCGGCATAATCGCAAAATTCCTCGACTGAAACTCGTTCCTCGTCAACCGGCCGCACCGTCGCGTTCCATAACTACTACAAAAATGGTTTCGAGGCGCGTTTCGAAAAATGTCGCAACGAACTGCGAATTGCTGCGTGCCGGGAAAACAAAACCCCTCGCTCTTCGCTTTTATATACCGCGTTACTTTTGTTCGCCGCGCAAGAGAGCACGTGCTTTTGATACACGCTACGCCACCGAAAATCTGGTACCGGTGAAACGCCGTTAACGTCGTTGTTATCACCGTTTGCAAAGAACCTTTGTTTAACGCACACTTCGATTCCTTTCTTTTCTTTGTCCCAGTATAATAAGAAACGTCGGATGACCGTCCGATTATTTGGTTCAGTTATATAATAAGTACTAAAAACAATTACAATTTATATAGAATTTTATGCTAGAATAATAGCAACTAGCAAATAGAGCACGTTTCGATAGAAAAAATCATTATTAATGATACCGAGTTATGGAGACCGAGAGTTCGCGTAAACGTTTGTTCGACAGGGAAACGACGAGGACTAATAATAGCACAGACGAGGTTGTAATGAATTCTAGGATTTCTTTAGATCAATGAGATACACACGGGTTAGTTAAGTAAGTTGTTCTCGAAAGATAGAGTTAGAACAGTTAAAAACTTGAGAGACAATATTTTTTCCCCAAAATATATTTTTATATGATATTAATCGGATATCGTTCAGATTTAGCATATTGTTACTATGCAAAAACAAGCCTAGAGCATTCGAAAGAAAGAAGAAATACTGATCGAAGAAATGTTGTGGATATTCGTCGCAAATCGAAGCAATGGCTCCGGACCGATCGTTCATCGTGACATGGAAACGATGAAGAATAATGGCGATGGGATGGAAAAGTAATAATAAAACGTTCGCAAACACCGTGGCCGGCTTATCAGCTTTATTTATTGCCACGGGAAGCCGCAGTCAGCGGCGTTTTCCAAGCTTTTCCAGAGCTTAACTCGACCGTGGCCACGTGGTCGCTTTCGAAACCCGTCGACGAAAGTCGTCACGAAATTTTACCTCCATCGACATGGAGAAACGAGTTCTCGACACGCCAACCCACTGTGCTGACCGTTCAAGTTCGATAGTTTAACTGCTGACTAGTTTCTTAAAGGATTTTAAGGTTTTAATTCCTTTTCCTTCCTTTCTTATCGGTTCTTACCGGTTTTATATTGCAACCATTGGAAGATCGTTAGGAATAATTGTTATGAGATGGAGGATGCTTGTGAAGGGAAACCCAAAAATTGGCCGTTACTTTATGTTATGAAGCATTAAGAACATTCTTTACACCTTGGTTCTAATGGTTTGAGAAAATTAATCTCGCAATTACAGTAGTTACAAAAAAAACATTACCACATTTCCTTATTTTCAAATGAAGCAAGTTTTCACCAGGTTTTACGTTTGATCTTCATAGTATCAAATTATTGTAGTGATATGAAAGTATTACTAAATGATATTTGGGACTAAATAAATTAAAATTGTCAATGTTGTTGAGGTGGATAGATCGTGATAGTTGTGGCTGCCTGTACGGTTGGCTGTAGAGGCCGAGATAGGTTCTGCTGCGGGTGTAGATGTCGCTGCTGGGGTATTGCTACATTTTCTTCTCATTTAAGAATCGTGGAAAGAAAGATCGGACTACAGTCGCCGGGATTTGAAACCCGGATTCCGAACGTTCGTAACCAAAGGCGCTAACCACTGCGCTGTTGTCACGTAACTTTTAGGGTTGGTGAAAATAAAATATTTCTGGTGGGCACTTAAGACTATTGCGCACCAAGGATATGCAGACATCTGGGTGCCATCCTGTCCATGGTGTGTGGCCTGGTCTCTAATGTGAATTGACGTTACACTGTCGTCGTCCGACACTAGTTGGTGTCGTCCGGTGGAATTTGCTATCAATTGCCGTCATATTGTATTTATTTAGAATTAATAAATCTATATATTTAGAATTATAAAATAAAATATTATTCTCATTAGAAGCTAATCATACAATTACAGATGTTTCGACCATTCGCGGGGAGACGCGATCGCGAGAAAGCACGTCAACGGGAGTCGTAAATTCCCGTTACGATTGGATAATCGACGCCACGAAATGATCCCCTGATTTCGGTTGCGATAATAGGGGTGGTTAAATTGACTTTACGAATATAATTAATGTTTATTCCAACAACTTCTTAACTAGAAATGTACAATTAAATTCAATTGATAGCTAGAGTAACAAGGTGTTGTACGCGACGCACGCTTAGATGTTGAAGGTTCAAAAAATGTATAAAGACTGACTTTCTGTAACGATGATGCAGCGGAGGACACTTGCGATGGGTGGGTCTAATGATGCGAGAAAAGCTGATTTGTTAAGATCAAGTTCTTGTTGGGAGAGTGAGGGAAGGACTTCTCTGGTAATTGGTTAATTTTCTGGATTGGCGTGGACGGGTGGAGGAAGGGTGTTAACCGCTCCGAGAGAAAGTTGCTAGTGTGAAACATTGTACATGAGAAAGACGAACTTCTATCTTTCCGTAATAAACAATAACCTTTAGACAGTGACTTAGTGCAGATGTTTGGTTCGATCTGAAGGACCTTAGAAATTCCTAAGATTTATGATCGGCTCTTAAGACTATTGAAGGTACGCAGTGAAGGCGTGCGGACATCTGATTGCCATCCCGTCAGCGGTGAGTGGCCTGGTCTAGGTAGAATGTCGCACGACGTAACAACAGATAAATTTTATTTCATTTCTAAACAATCAAATAGAATGTTGTAATGATTTCTATGGACGTTTCAGTTCCACAGAAATTTTATTACCAAGGAATAGTCCAATCCGAAAAAGAACGGTTTTGTATAACTTTTGCACCTACTTGATGAAAACGCAGAGAACTCTTCTAAACATAGTCTATCATATTTTTATTTTCCAGATCTCTTATTCGTCTGTTAAAATCTCTGTTATAGTTACCATACAGCCAATAAAACATCGGCGAATAGTTAGGCGACAAACAGAAATTTCGAAACTCGTTGTCGATGGAAAGCGTTTGGCCTCGAACTCTGGGAAAACAAGTCGCGTACACGGGACATTGTGATTACGACGAATAGCTGACGACCATAAATTGTATCTCGTTGCAGCGACAAACAACGATTCTCGCGCGTGCACCCAATTCTTGTACCCCGGTGACCCGCTCATTCGTCCGATTTTTATCGATTCGTCGGCGCATCAATTAGCGCTATTATCGTTTCGTTACAGCTGTCCTTCCATCGATTCCCTTTTTTTCTATCTGACTTCCCTTTTCGTTCTTCTACCTTTTCCCCCTTCTTTTATTTGTCCCTCGCGCGTTGTCGATAAATCGCGGAGCTCTGGATTCAATCAGTGGAACGGACTTCTCGTCTTTCCCTCTCCCTCAAATCTGTTCGGCCCTCTCTTTTCGTTCGCGTTTTAAGTTCACTCGAAGGTTTATTTTACAGATTCGAGTGCTCGCCGATAATCCCGTCGCATTGGATTATAGTACTAGCCAGGCAGACGCTTTTTAATTAATCGTGCCTCTAGCTGAGAACTTTTTTGGACGCTAAAAGATCGATGTAAACTTAGCAAGACCTACCGTACGCTGAAAGTTTCAGGCGTTTCACATTAAGCAACTTGCAAATCTTGCCCTATTTTTCTAAAAGAAATCATTACAGGGAATTGTTATAAAGAAAAAAATTGTCTTTGATGTTTCTAATTAAATTACATCCTGCCAGAGGTAAGCAAATGTCTACGTAGAGTTCTGAGTGGCAGTGTATAATTCTATATATTAGTAATATTCTAAAAAGAATGAATTTGTTCTGACTTCGGGTCTTATGGAATTCAAAATTAAGCCCTTCGTTCGCATATCCACGTATCGATGAAACGAATCGACACGAATTCTCAGTCGTGTATTACCCAGTCGAAAACGTTTTATCGACTTATAGTGAAATTTTGACTAGTACGCGAATTCACGTTGATAACGGATAAAAACATTCAAGTGCGTGTGACAGTTTGAGAACGGACTATTAATTGAAAGTTTCGACGAGCATCGACTCCTTTTCCCCCATGTTCCCTCCCCCGAAAAATAATTTCGCCCTGAAAATCGGCCGTCGCCCGTTTATCATTCCATTCCGATTATTGTTTTCTGGATTTTTCATGGTCGTAGCTTGGACACCGTTTCGTTCCATCTATTATCTACATCTCTGTTTGTTACGTTGGAAGCTAAATCGAAATGGTGGAATTTAACCGATTTTAATGGTATACGTCGAAACGAAATGGAAAAAGCGTCGTGTCCCGTTTCTGTGATATTTCACCGAATAATTTACAAGCAAAGATACAGTCAGTCCAGGGGATCTCTGTAAGAATCTTTGAAAAGGAAAGTTTAACTAAAAGATTCAATGATTAATCTTTCATCACGAAAAATGAAAAGAATTGGTTAAAAAATTTCGTGATCGTTCATGAAGAAAAGTTGAATAATGTTAATTAAAACGCATCAATTCTTTTCTTTTGTAGAGAAAATTGGAAACAGAATTACCTAAAAAAGTGAAATAATGTAAAATAAAGAAATGTAATTCTCATTATTGAAAAGTACATATGGTTCTCAATTTGTATGAATTTAATTGCTATTTTCAAACAAAATTTTTTTTAAATATATAGTCTTTCTGTTTTTGATATATATAGGAATAAATTCAATTCTCTTTTCGTTATAATATGGCCTAAATTTTATATGTTTGTAATTTTTTTATGTAATTTATTCACCGTTTCATCCGTAAAATCAATTTAATATTAATTTGTATCACTTTAAGCCAATATTTAAAAATACGCAACTCAGGGTTGGGTATAAAAATCCACCAACAAAACGTTCCGCGTCAGAATTGTTATTTTTTTCTGCGAATATAAAATCGATATTCAAATCGATTTTCGTAAGTCGTTGTAACTCATAATAATCGTAATTGGCGGAACAAATCATACATAATTATGGTTTCATACATTTCCTACAAACGAAAACGAGAAAAGAGGAAAAGGAGGAATTGGAAAAAAGAGAATAAAAATCCTTACAAGGACTACAGCCACGCATTTGCGAATAGCTTGAACAATAAACTTTGTTGTGGAAAAAAAGAGTCTAGAAAAAGAGGAACATGTACATATATCAATAAAATTGGAAATCAATTATTTATTTTCCAGCGCGTATTTTCTTTTTTCTTCCGCGCGTTTCAAGTTTCCTACTTTCCTCGTATGCATTTTCGTGAACATCTGCTTATACATTTCCATAAATTCCCCAAATATTTAAAGAAATTACTACGCAAGCAATGTATCTTCTTGGTATTTTCAATCAAATATTTTTTTATACCTGCTTGCATTTGAATCACTTTTGTTGTACAAACGACATAGCTGTCTGTACAGCCCAGTGATGGAACATAATGTTGCTAGCAGCAAAGTGAGATTTATATGTAAATTTGAAATCTTTCGATAAGTCTGTCACATTATGATATTGCACTTACGCCTCGTTCATAAAGGATATAACTTAATAAACACGAAGATGGTACCCCACTGGGGGTAGCCACCCATATAATAATCAAACAGCTACAAAATTCTACCAAATATCCAAATTGGACAAATTGTGAATGTGAAATATTAAATAAAAGAAAAAAAAACGCCTCGTGCTCTTGTTTTCGCTGATCCCTCATTATACAGTTTCAACAGCAGAAAATATCGACGGACAAGTGTCAATTCTCTTACAAACTAGGCTACAAACTACAAAATAATTAAAACGGGAATGGATAACGTTTCTAACGTTCCAATTATTCAACTTGGAAAAATTCAATGGATCTTAACCCCAAATGTATCAAAATTTGACCTACCGTGGCAAACGACATCATCTATCAAGAGGTACGTACATAAAAAAAATTTATTAAGACATGTTGTAACAAATGTATCGCAACGAATGGGTCCGTAATATTTTAAATGATATATAGAATTTCAGAAATGTGAACTGAGGTTGAAAACAATGACCAAAAGAAACCGAGACCTATAGAAGAATGAATTATTCTGTATCTTCGTCACCTTTTACCATATTGTGTCACGTTGTCTATGCGTGATTCACGCAAGCACGTGATTAAGACAATGATCGTGTTAATAACCCAACAGCTGATCGAAAATATATCCGTCGGAGGTAGACAGGCTTATATTAAAAGATAATCTAATTATGACGCTGCAACATCGTTGATAGGTATTAATGACGCAGTTCCCAGTTGAATTAATTACACGCGTTTCTGCGTAACTTTACCTGGTTGGTTTCGAGTTATTGATTGGACCATTCGAAACGCTCGATATCGCGTTCTGCATTCTACTTACGACATTTATTCTCTAACTTCGCCTCTTCAAATAAGTATTGGAAATTAATTTCGATGTAAAACTGGATTAAATCGCGGAAATATATTCTTTTGCGATTCTCCATTATTGCATCCTGCTTCGTGAGCGGAATTACATGAAACGTAATAACATCGTACCACTTCCAAAGAGTTTAATGAGCCTTGATTATGCAACGTGCGTCAGATTTTAAGGGACAAACTTGAAGGACATAGCGAAGGAAAAAAAATATTAATATGAACTCACTAAACCATATTCTTAAAGTGAAAATTCATTTTGCGGATGATTTTACAGTTTAGTAATAATTTCTTAAATTCCTATTAGAAATATATTAATAATAATTGTACTGTCGTGCAAATATAAATATCTTTTTGACAAAATGCGTTTTTGGTTTCTTTGATAAATTAGATACGCAAAATTCAGTAAGTAAAAGTATGTATACTTTTGTATATACTAAAGTGTAGACTTTGTACGAATTTATCGAAAGGAATTGTTTTAGATGATGGAATTATTTATTCCAACTACAACCGGGACACATTTCGATAGCTTCTAAAAACGATCGGACCTTTCATAAAAAGTCCAGAATATGCTGGCAGTTTCTCGTTTTACAACTATTTCCTTAAAACAGCGCGATTAAATTCCAACAGACGTGGCTACAAGTTGGGAGAGGGGTCCGAATCTACTTAAAATTAAATTAAGAACCGTTTAAAACTCTTCTCTCTCTTTCTGTTGACAGCAAACGCTGGTTTGGCCAGCCCACTACCTTATCACCCCCTTTTTCACGGAGATGTGTCCACGAAAAAAAGCCTGAAAACCACTGGCATTTTGCTATAACTTAGTGACTATGCTCTACCAAGGATAATTTACAGTTGTCCCCATACTTCCGGCCTGGATGAATGTTAGAAATGTTTTGGAAACTTCGTTTACGGTTTTATTTTGATTCGTATGTAGGGGGATTTCGAAACGAGAACTGTGTTACGAGCGCAAACATGATCCATGTGAAAATACAGAGTATTAATTCTTTTTAACGCAAGTTGAATGGTTGCGTGGAAAGTTTGATTTTCTCCAGTATAACGCTGAAAACGTGGCTTCTTATGTGAATGAATAGCAGTAGCGGTAGTTGAGGATTAACTGCTCAGAATGATTGAATTAATATGTAGGAGGAATCGTTTTGCGAACGATATTCATTCATTCACAAAAATATTTGAAGTCTTACCCTGGAAAAATTTCGTGTACAATATATTGCGCGTCATATTTTAATAATTTTATTAGTAAGTAATGACTGAAGCCTCAAGTTCTCCCAGAACTGAAGTCTCTCTAATCTGCAGAACAGAACGAAATCTGCAAAATTATGGAGAACTTCCTTTCTACAACCGTAAACTACGTATCGCTTTGTGTATACATATAAAGAAGGGTAAACAGTTCAAAGAAACGATGCATGTACAACAAGCAGAAGCCAGAAAGAAACAAATGGAGGGAAAATAGGGGAAGACTTAACGATCAAGATAAAAAGAACAGAGTGAGATCTAGAGGAAGAGAGTTGGAAGAGAAAGGGGGAAATAGAGAAAGAAATCGTGAAAGAAATTCTGAAAGCTATACAAAGGGAAAGGGACATACGGGGTGAAAAGGGGAGGAGTAAGAATAATAGAGCGTGGAAAAGCAGGAGACAGGGAAAAGGTGTTTTGCAGGTGGAGGGGAGCTACGTTAAAGCAGATTTATCGTTCCACAGTAATAATTACCTCTTAAAAGCGAAGGATACGTTTACAGTAATTGTGGCCAAGACAACGGGTTCAAATAAATTCGTCTGTCTCGCACGATGCATTGCTTATGCAGAACGTTAGAGGGTAGCGTATACGTTTCCCTTAATTTTAGATTATCCGCCGTCGGGAAGCGGAATTTCCTTAAATTCAACAGCTGAACGTCAGTTTTTGATCTTTCTTCGACATCTCCTGTTGGGAACATCTGTCTTCGACATTATGAATATCTTACGTGTGGAACAAAATTTTCCTCCTTCCTTTTATTATACATCGGTTGCAGTATGATTTGGTGGCGTGAAAACATAGGTAGAGGCTATAGTTTCCAATGTATGTTGATCTTTGAAATATAGACCCGCGGTCCTTTAATAATAATGAAAAGATAATATGTAACTAGACCGCACGTTAAATGTGCGATAAACGTTAAATGCATAAAAAATATGCAGAATATGCTACCAATATTTTTGATATAAGATTGATATATCGAAGATTAGTTGTGATAGATAGTATGTTTACCAGTATATTTAACAATATTTTTTGGTACATATAGTTTGTGTCGTAAGAAATTACAAGCACTTTGTGCAAGCTAGCAATTGTAAAAAATAACGTTATAATAACAATAACGATAAGATAACGGCTAAAACATATTTCAAAAAATATATGGATTAGAAATGACTCAGTAATCGCCCTTCACCGGCCGTCATCCGCCGGCCAAGAATTAATCGAGTGTAGACTTAGCCTTTGATGTTTAATCTTTTGACCACTGCATACCGATATACTGTTTCCGCTAAACGATTTTTTAGGACGAATCGTGGCTATAGCGCCTCTTCTTTCCATCCTGCATTGAAAACTGTATATTGGCTGTTACTATGCGGGAATAATTTCACGTGTTTGTATCCTACAGTCACTTACGAAAGTTATAGTTACTATTTTAATTTACATCTCTTGAGTAACCTGCTTGCAATCCTAAGTTTCCAACAATGCTGCAGTGCAATAAAACTCGTATAAAGATTTTTTAATTAAGTTAAATGATAATTAAATTAAATTAAATAATATTTTTCCTTAAATTAAAAATCGACTGTTTAAATTGTACGTATGTACTTACATCTTGGAATAGAAACGACCAGAAAGTGTAGCGACAGTTGTCAGAAAGTGGAAAGGCAACATCCCTTGTAACTGCGCGAAAATGAAGTCGTTTGTTTCGCAGGCATCCGATGCGCGAATACAGGAAGAAGAAATTCGAGAGCTGGCATTTCTCACCCAGTAAAGAACCAGCTCGACATTCCTACAAGCTATTCCTTTGTAATCTATACGGGTCGCCTTAGGAAGAAGACAGAGGAAAGAGAGGAGGACCCATCAGAAGCTATGTCTTTTTTCATCCTCACATTCATCGGGGATAAAACGATAGCTTCGAGTGCATTCCAACGAATGATAAAGACGATGTCGACGCTCGTCTTATTTCCTCTTCTAAGACAGTTGACAAATATACGTAAGATTTTGGTCGTTCCCATAAGATTAAAGATAGGTCTAGAAAGATAAGTCTACTATCTTCTTAAATAGGTTTTAACTGCGTGCCAAATTGCACATATTATTAATAACCACGAAGAGTATAGAATTATAGATATTTACGCAACTTATGAATATAATTAAAGGAATGAAACCTAAACAGAAATTTGTTTTACCTACAGAGAGAAAACTTTGAAATTTGTTTTTTGTCACCGATATTTCCAAAATGTATGGACAGAGAATAAGTTAATTTATCAATTTGTATGATAATTTCAAATTATATAAATATTTAGTTTTACAAATTAGCACCGAAGATAGTAACGAGTTTGAATTATTATTGAATAATAAATAATAAGAGTAATTAATCATTATTAGCTTTAAAGAGTAATTAATTATTGTATCTCTGATAGCAATAATTTTATGATATTGTTACCCACTGGTTTTTTCTTTAGAATTACATATGGGATACATAAATTTTGAGCTGAGTACTCACATTGTGTAAAAGCACATTCTTCAGAGATCTGTCAATCAAATGTATTTTGCTGGATCTTTTAAATCCAAAGCCAGATTTGTGTCATATTTTAGAAAATGTTCTATACGAATGGAAGTTGCTGGGACGTGAAAGGCACTCTAATTTAGACCTTGTCATTTCTACATTGCTGCATTAAAGGCCTCAGAACGTAAAAATAGGGTAAAAGGCCTTTCATGAATTGTCAATATTGTTCATATCTTAAATTCATATCTTAAAATCAATAACCAACCAAGCAATATGCAAAGTCAATCGACTTAAATATTCGATCGATGTGGCAAAACTTTACGGATTGATTTTCCACTTCGCCTAATTAACACGTTATGGCAGGATGTACAAGTAACGCGAGAATGTGTTACGCAAGTACGGAACTTTTATGCAAGCAACTAGCAACTTCTTTATTAACAACAGTTGTTTCAAGTTAACTTCTCGCAAGCGAAAGTTTCGCTGCGAGGGAAAGGTAGGTTTAAGCATTTAATCGAGCTTCAGCGTTGTATAACCCTATTCCTTAATACGCTATTACGATACATGACAGTGATCGAAATTATTTGTAAAGGTTGAAAGAGAAACATATGAAGCAGTTGCTTTCTACAGAGAAAACGGCAGGAAATTGTCTAGAATTATTATCTTTACCGACATATTTTTTAACAATGAAAATAATTGTGAATCGATTAGTCATCACAAGATTATCTATTATGTAATTTAGACAACTCTTTATAAGACAGCTAGAGCTATCATTATCGTATATATGTGTTACAGCACAATTTACTATAAGACACGAACATAACCAACAGCATAATGTACCATAAGAAGACAAGCATAAAAACATAAAGAGAAAACAAGCTCATCCAACATCCAAAAACAATTCCCGTCATAACTATTAAACCCTCTTCCAAATCCAACATCCTTTCAACAACCCTGTGCCAACCCTTTCCCACTGTTCATCTAAAAATTGAACCACCCAAACAATTACCGCCGCTGGTCGACCACATTAAAGGGAAAATCCAACAATTCCTCCGGAAACGTCACGAAATCGCTCGCCACCAGATCTCACCAGCAGAAGACTCAAGAAAACCAGAAGAACCCTGTGTATCAGAAGAATCGCGCGGTAACGGCGTGCCTGTACGGGCGAGAGCGCGCACGTTCACGTTGTAGATAGAAAGAAAAGGAGAGAGTCGGAGCGACAGAGCATTCTCCTGGAGGCCACGAGCTTCTGCGACTTTTCCTCCGGCAGCGGTCGGAGCTTGCGCGAGGCCAGCTCCGTTCTGCTCCAGAGGAACATTGGGGAGGGAGGATGGCGAAGAGGAACGGAGAAAGGGAGGCTGCAAGTGCGAGTGAAATGACACGAGTGAAAGGACGAAGAGGTAGGCGTGAAACAGAGGTGAAAAGAAGAGGACAGAGAGCGTGTGTGCAGCGACGGTTCCAACGGATGGAAAGAGATCGCGTGGGAAGAGATCGACGACTGCGGAAGACCATGGAAAAGAGCGAGAGGACCCGATCGTGGGATGAAGCTTTCGGGGGTTGTCGGGTTGCCATGGCAGCTACCCCGGCCGGGTAGCAGACCCCAGTCTTGCCGCGGCGGTCGCCGAGTGCGCAACGGCTCTGTTCTTTGTTTCTTTTTCGTCATCGTCTCCTCGAAGAACGCTCGGTGATATATACTCGGTTCTTGTGTGGCTCATTCTCCCCGGTTCTGGTGAATTAGTCTAGTGGTTACAAACCCTGGCAAGTGCGCGCGACCGTCTAATCGGATGCCCGTAGTTGAACACGGCCGGCTGACAGATAACCAGTAGAATGTAATTCTTCGCCGCTTGTTTTCGCTCGAGTGATCGCCACGCGTGAATACCTGGTCGCGCCAGTTGTTCCTTGATCGAGAAATATCTCTTTCCTTCCCTTTTTCTTTCTTTTCCGCCTGGTTAGAGTGGACCAATGAGATTTGTAAATTGTAATCGTAAATCGGAGATATCTATGAGAATGATCAACGTCGTTGCTCTGTAGTAGCTTCGTAGAAACGTCTTTATTCGTGGATCGAGAGTCGGCTGAAAGTCGGAGAGAAGATAGCGGCCGAGATCGTAAAGTCGAGGAAACGCGTGGCTAAGGGAAGCTCGCTAAGTGTCTTGGAAAGTTACAAACTAAACGATTTCGGGGATGAGGAATCACTGTCTTCTGAGAAATTTGTTGACGTACGTGGAGTATAATATCTGCGTTCAAGATTCTTTTTGCAGGTTTCTTGATTAAATATTTGGCAATCTTTGCTCGTGGCCATGATTGCGTTATTGTAGTGGAAACAAAGGATATGACTCATTTTATTTATCAGAGAAGAAAAATTTGGAAATGGTACATGTTGTCTTTCTCTAGGTTTTCCGATTAAATATCTGGCATCCTAAAGAGATGATTACTTTGATAGTTCTACTGGTGTTGATTTTATCGTGCAAGATAGAAATATAATTCGTTCCATTTCAGTGAGAATTCAGAAATTAACATTTTTGTTTTGAGTAATTTAAAATTAGTTTAAAGACGATATATGCAGTACGAAGTCTACTTCCCTTTTCTTCGATTTCCTGGACAAATACAATAAATTCTGCATGTGTAAATACATTATTAGTTATATTGGGTTAGTGGTATTAGAAGTCAAAATTTTTAAATATATATGGAGCATAATAAACTCCGCGATTTCGTAGTTACATATCTGTATTCTGTTACAACTATTGTATCAATAGATTTATCCTAGGAGTGAGGAGTATGACTTGTTTCGTATCAATAGAGGCGTCTGCCTTTGAGGATTTTCGAAATGAAACGTGCAATATAAAATCTGCTCTCGAGACTCTTTTTCTCGGGTTAGTGTTTGAATCGATAGATATGAGTGTGTTGTTAATTTTAGCTGCGATTTTGTAATAAAAGTGAAGAATACATAGCTAGTTTTGCACAAAGTTTGTTTGCCAGGATTTTGGAGGGTCAAAGTTCGCGAAGTGCTTCGAATCTTCGATACTTGTTTTCGTTAAGCTGCCTGTTTCACAGGAGTTTTAAATTGTACTTCAAAAGGAGGAAGGAAGGATGTTTTTATTGGTGTTTGTTGGTATCGCGTTTTACGCGACTATTTACTCGAGTTTGTAAACCAGACACGGTATGAAGAATTAACAGGATTCGATTGACCTGGATTCGTATGACGAAAATAGCTGATGGGATCCCGTTTCTTGCTTTTACGGACGACCCAAGATTCTTTTTCTCAGTTTGCAAATCTGAGGTTGCATCTTCGGCTTAATTTCGTATAAATGTGAACAAATTCTATCTTTCGGTGGATTTTCTTGTGATGTAAAAATATTTGAAATTTTAAGAATTAATGGGAACTCTCGTCATATTCAGAATCTGGCAGTGAGTTTCAAGTCCTGTTTGAAATATGGTTTTGTTTCGTTATAGACGTCAGGTTCCATGGAAAAATTAATGGAACTATGACCACATCTAGAATCTGACAGTTGAAAAATTTTTTAATTTTTTAATTCGTAAAATGTTAGCAAACTTTAAGTATCCTAAATTTCTGTAAGTTTCTGTTTGAAATATTTTCCTGTTATTTTAGAAGACGTCAGGTTTAGAGAGAAGAGATTATTATTACAGTAAACACATTATTATAAAATGTCAGATGTTGCTAAGTTAAATACTATGCATGCCATGTAAAAGAAAACAGCACAGCCATTAAACACTATTTATATAGTTATATAATATTACGTAGATACAAATTTTGAAAATATCACTTTTGAACGTATAATGAAACATATATCTGGTCGAAAAACTACGCTCACCACTGTACATATTGAAATATTGCAATATAATTGAGAAAGTTACAAAAATTCTTAACTTTTTCCGCTAGTCTCTCGCGTTTTCGGATACTCTAAGAATTTGGACACATTCGTATCGAGTGTATGAATGCGTTTCAGTACAGTGTCAGCTAATAGATAAATAAATCAGGCTGACTCTCGCTCCCGTTGATGATTTTCCACCGACTCGAGCGTTCCTAATACTCGTCCGGCTAAATCGCCACGCGGATCTGCCGCGACAAACAATTTTCGCGCGACGACGCCCCGTCGCGTCGTCAGGATGGCTCGTTTACTTCCGTTAACAAGTTCACGCCGCGTCCTCGCGTGATCTCGTTCACGGGAGTCTTGCGAAATAGAGGTGAGACTAGTTGAGAAACGCGATCTTTCGTTGGCGCGGCTTCGTCGACGCGAGATAAGCGGAAGAACGTAATTTTGAAAATTGAAGTAGATTCTTCCGCTTCGTCTTTCTCTTCTTTCCTTCTATTTTCTGTCTTGATCTCACGTGTTGAGAATTCGTGTTAAGCTCCCTGAATACTTCTGATCATCTTTCGTTGATTTTATAAAAGAGACGACACTTCGCATTTTTGAGTCTTTATACGTTTTTCGAGTAAAGACCAAGGAATTACACGAAGTGAGAAAGAAAAGGGATCTAAGAACTTTTTTCATGTTTATAATAGTAGGTGCTTGCCAAAAGGAATGGAAAATACTTTATGACGAAATGTCGATGTTATACATGTGAGTTTGTTTTTAGATTTGAGAGATATGTTTGATGTCTCCTATTTCCATTTTGATACGAGTGGCAGCCGCGGGTCATAGATCGACGTACATGTTCAAATACATATTCCTTCGACGTCTCGTGTTGCATGGCGTTTTTAAGTAAACTAAGATATCAGAATAATGCTAGTAGTGAGTGAAGTAAACTAGTCCAAAATAAACTGGACTAACTATTCTATTCTTATTTTATCAAGCAGGAAAAACCAAATTTATAAAATTATGGAGCATTAGAATGATTGTTAATACACGGTATATATTTCAATATTTTACAAGGGCGAGACATTAAAATCCATCATTTTAATCACATGTGGAACCAAATGAATCACTTTCATTTGCTTATTTTTAAAACATGTAACGTTTACAAATAACTGATAACTGCGGATTTAACATACACACGCGGACGACAGAAATTAATTGATCGTAATATTTAAACTTTCAATTCGATTATTGAAATTCACGTACAAGGATATTAATCAGGTTATGAAGCACAATATTGCAAGAATGATGGAACGATATACTAAGTAACATAATAATTTTTATCCCTTTGAATATTTCTCACAATTTTTAAAGATATGAGGAATCTTTATTCACGAAGTTTGTATTAGGTTGTCCCAAAAGTTTCTTTCGTTTCATAAGTGAAATAATAGATGCACAACATTTTTTATTTTATATTATTTTACGGATTTATGTATGATTCATTTTATAGTAATAGAAAAAAATTGATCAAACGTAATTCAATAAAATAATATAAAACAAAAAATGTTGTGCATCTATTACTTCCTTATAAAACGAAAGGAACTTTTAGGACAACCTAATATGTCATACAGAACTCTGTTATTATTATTTTTTTTTATTTGGAAGGGTACGATATTTCAAGGTCACCTTCATTTTTTCAAATAGTATGCTATATCTTCTTTTGTAAGTAGTGAAATTGTGAGTATTTGGATGACCGACGAATTTCAGTATAACTTTAAAAACATTCATTCTTTAAAAACCTGTAACAGCCACCAGAAGGAATTCGTTATCGGAAAGGACAGAAAATTAAAAAAGAAGTTCTGAAATTCATTGATAGCAAAAAGATATTAAGAGGAGTGGCGCATATGCTGTTCAATAAAATGCCAATTGTGTGACAATATATCGGCTTTAAATCTTTCTCAGTTATCGCTACGAATTTTCTGAATAAACTAATATATTTTTAAGAAACCATATTATAATACATAAGTGGGTTGCGGATATTTATGCATTTATGGGTTTAAAGATATGCACAAATATAATATGTAAAAATATATGTCAAGACATAGTCCTCCTTGTAACATTCAATAAGTGAAACAGATTTGTATTTAAGATTTGTATTTTCTCTAGTCGTCTATCCAAAAAATATCCCACGTCTATCCCACGAACACGACAATCTACTTATGAGATAATCTAATAGTAATATGTACTACACAATAACATAGAAATCGTGGCTCACTGAATTCCCAAATGGAACGCAACACCAACTCAGTTTCCCACCCGAACCTCGGAAACTTTGCAAATACACGATCATCCCTTCAGCGGCACCCCGGAGCAGTCACGAAAAGAGTTTCGCGAGACACAATCTCCAAAAAACGATTCTCCACGGCGAATATTTCGCGGAGCTCTCTTCGCGCCGGTTCTTCTCGGTTTCTTCGCCTTTGCAACCAGTTGCTTCGCGTGACGTTTCGTTTTTTTCCCGAAGCCTCATGTCGCGCCTGTTTCCTCAGCAGCTCCGTAGAAGCGTCGCGTTCGCACTCTTTTCCTCGAAAGGAGCGAACCTCCATTCTTTCCATCGAACGCACACACGTTCGATAGTCGCCAGTCGATCGTAATTCTTTCTCTGGGAGACTTCTCAGACTTTTTACACCGGTGCCACGGAGATTTTCACGAGACGATCGCCCCGAGGCTCGATATCGGGCTTGATATCCGCTCGATATCGATCGTTGACTAGAAGCTAGTGTCGTGTTCGCCAGAAGCACGTGGAGTCGATGGATTGATTGGCAACGGTTCAACCACGTCGTAAATAAAACGTACGTGACAATGAGCCTCTAGCAATGTCTGGATAAATAGCGACCTCTTGTTATCTTTCTAGACGTTTCCTATCTGATTTCTTTCTTCATTTGTTCTTCCTTTTTAGCTGGCTCTTTTCGTTTATAGGAAGGGAATGTTGGTTTGAGGATCTCTGGTTTCCGTGACCGAAAGACAGCTCGGGTTTGAAAGAATTTTAGGTGGAATGAAGAAACTTCATCTTGGAATAAAAGTAAAAGAATTATTTTTTAATATTACGAACATATATTCGATGAATATCATAAACAAATGTTAGAAGTCGACTTTCTGTAGAGAAATTAAAGAAATTAATGCGTGGAAACTTTATTCGTTTCATTTTTCGCAAGATATTGTATGTATGTTAATTTCTCATGAAAGTGTAAAAGTACAATCGTCTTCTAATTATAATCATCTTTGTAAACTTTCTTGCAATTAGATTCTTATAGTCATCCACATTAAATACTGCGTTACCTTTTCATGACAAAACAACGAGCAGTCGTTTGCGAATTCTCGTGTTCATGAATGGTGAATCTCGAATCACGAAGTTTAATATCAACAGATTCTTCCTGTTCCATCTATTACTCGTGAAACCTGTTAATCGTGCAAGTGTTTGGCGAAGGAGCTGATATCTGCGAATAATTTCAGCTTCTGAGTATGTGCCCGACGTTGGAAATCGTATCTCTGATCTTTCAAACGACCGTGACCGATATCAAACGTTAATTGGAATTGAATTCGTGTTAAAGACTTTAATTAACGTGCGACTAGGATACCACAGTGATATTTTGCCAATGAGAACAGGTGCAGTGAAATTATAGTGCGGGGATTCGACCAGTCAAAGTGAAGGAATGTAATATATCGAAATGAATGGGAATGATATATATTTTTGTTTCATTTTTCGTCGATTTCATTGGAAAAGTAAATGATAAGTGGGTGTTGCACGATGAACGTCGCAAAGTGATAATTAGAGATTCCAATGAGTATTTACGAGGATATTTGGAAAATAGTTTGAAACCCAAGCGCGAAATATTACGTGGAAATAAGGTAAAGTATTGGCAAAATTTGAAAACTTCTGTATATATATATGTATATATACATATATATATAGTCCAAGATAAACTAATTTTAGTACCGTTGGCTATTAATTATAAATAAAATAATAACTTTTACTATTTTGTCATTTCCTTTCCTAAATTTTGCTCACTTTTGTATCAAATATTTTTAATTACATATATACAGAGTATTTAAAAGACATTCGGATAATTCCATATTAATGCTAATTGATTCTTTGATTAATACTCGGTGCATCAGCCCTGTCTTCCCAACGTAAATTTCAGTTAATGCAAACATGCGAATTTCAATGTAAAAATTTTCCTGGCATATCTAAGTAATTCTCTACAAAATTTTTTTCGCATTTTGCAATTTTACAAAGGGAATAGCAATTTTCTATAGTTGGTTTTGCAAGCTCTACCATTTCTATTGCGAATTTAAATCGAAAATTTACATCCGAGCAATCCCTGAAAAAAATTGTAACAACGCAATAAAATAAAAAGCATATAAAAACTTTCTGCCAAGTACTTTCATGAATAACAGTATTTCAGCGAACTGCAACCGTAACGATTTTCACCAGAGAAGCTATCGAACCGTAGAAGTCTAAATCGGGAATATCGCGAGTTTCGATCATGTTAGACCGGCTCGGCAATCGAGCGCGACAAGACTGATATTCTAGGGTGATTAATTCGACGGATTCGAAAGCAAATAGCTGCGCTTCCTCCCGATACCACCTGGGGAACCCAGCTCGTTGATTTTTACGCAGCTCGCCGCAATTTCATTCTTTCTGCCTCAAACAAGATCGTTCCTGCTTTTTATAGATTCTCGATAATTAAATCGATCGCGAATCACTTTGAACCGAGTTTCGGATTTCAAGCTCGATGATTGCTTGCCGTCGAATTAATTAGAATACCAAAATGTGCTAGTTACCGAGCTATCATTGTTACATGATTATTTGTTCGATTATAACATAGATGTCGTAGCTATCGATTTAAATAATTAAACATGATAACAAAGTTTTGTCATCTTTCGTGATTCTATTTGACTTCGAAGTGCCCAAACTCGATTATTTTTATGTTAACCCGAAATTTTATTATCCCAACTTTATTCCGATACAATCTTTCGTAGTAAGATATTAACGAGTTCAAGACAAATAATGAGAACATCCACTACTTACATTATTAAGCGAATGCGCTAAAGTTTCATAGAATTTGGAACGAAATTTTAAGGAATGAAAGTTTTAACTTAGATTGTTAATATTCTATTACGCGAATAGTAAGTTCCTTAATTTCTTCGTGAGTCTGGAGTAAGTTTTGTGCCTCCAAGGCAATTTGTTTTCTCGAATATTTTCCCCCGTTGGAAAACAAGAAGAATGATTAAAATGACAATTCATTTATGGAAATCACGCAGTGATTTAAATAACAGACTTTTCGAAATTGTGACTTTTATTATGTATTTTGTAACACTTTTGGGAAATATAAAGTAAATTGGCAATGTCGTAGATTGATGCATACTAAATATAATGTTGGAAGAACGTTAATAATTTCATAGAACTAAATTAAAGTACATAAAATATCTTGATACTTTAAAAATACAAAACGCCTGAAAAAGTATCTTGAAGTTTATTGTTAAATTTCGGTTAGATCGAATGTTAGGATCAGCTTTGTTTTGAGAACATGATTGTAATATGATATTAAATTAGACACACTCTAAACCTAATCGATATAGAAAGATGTTTTATATTAAAAGTACGTTAAAAGCACATTGAATGCAATTTGTAATTCATTTTGTCACATTCGTTTATACGGCACATGTGCTTTAACCTTTTTTCTTAAAACTACACTCGATAGTTGGACGCCAAAGATACGGAATCTCGACTCCTTGTAGTGAAATGATTCATCCGATCTGCTCGTTGATCAACTCTATCAGAGTCGGGTACCTATGGCAGTCGTGATTAGAACGCATAATTACATTACAATGTAATTAACGATTACATTCTCATCGTGGCAGACAATAAACTGCTTTGCAGGTTACACGTTGCGATTCGAGAAACAACCCGTGTTTACGCGGAACTGATGTACTCCTTTTGTTTCGTGTTGGTGTCATTGGAATGTGCCTTAAACGCTTATGTCCGACCATTCACATCCCTATTCTACTTACTTGCATGCGTTCCTCATAGCGCATCATGATTTTGTACGTTACTCTCTTCTCATCTTCCTTTTCGTTTATTTATTACTTATTTATTATCGTTCATTATCTTCAGTTTTAATAACAGAATCGTAATCTAATCGATACTTTTTTTTAATTCGTAACATGTCATATACTGCACGTAGAAGATCCTCTAAGGAAAATATATCCTGATAAGTTTTCAAACATTCGCTCACTGCATAAAGATTTCAGATAAGCTCATGTAGTCCAAATATCTACGGATGTTTGAACTGCACGTTAAGCTCACTGTTCACGCGTCGTCGTAAGAACCGAGAGAGAAGCCGGAAATTTTGGTTCACGCGGTGTACGTCAACCTCGTAATAATAATCTGTTGCTGAAAGATATTTGTTCATGCACTTTGTGACTACGTTTACTAGAGAAAATCGAGCTACGTTATTATTAAACTAACAATGGGCTTACATACTCACTTTGTAGTAAAATTAAAATACATTTCCGTTTATAAGCATTAAGTTTATTTTCCAGAGTAGGGTGAAGTAATATTTTGAAAGAATTCTTAACAATATGAAATGTTCACTTTAATAATTTTGAAATTATTTACTTGCTAGGTTACTTTAAACATAAAAGTTTTCGAAAAATCTTCAGCATAATTGGAATAAAACGTAAACTGGGGAAGTTAAGATGATTTAAGTCAATACTTAAGGCTGGATCAAGTCTGCTCAAAGTCTGAAAACGACGAAGTTGCTACGCCATACTTTTAAAAGTTAAATTTCAAATTCGTCTTCTTCTAAATGTTTAACGTTCTCGTAGCAAAGAAGAAGCTTTCAAAAATCCACTTTAACGTCACTAATATATTATAATGCAGTTTTTGTTATATTTTTTAAGCATCAAGTTTTAAACACTAATTGTTAGAAAATAAAATGGTGATAATATTACGCTGTTTCAGTTCTTAGTAATTGCGACTATCAATAACTAAAACTGTGTAACAGCTAAAAACTTATTTTTCCTACCAACTACACAAATAATCGTCATTTTCCTAATAAGTCCTGCAATCCAGTCGCAACCATGTTAATTGTAGAAGACATATGGGTATAATTAAGTCGAAATAAAAAAAATGTTACACTTGGTTTAGTTACAAAAGGAAATCTAGACAGGATCTAAACAAACTAATCTTAAAAAGATTTGAGCCTAATTAAGGATAATGAAAGAAGTGTATACGTAATTAAGGTAATGATGTAAAATCTAAACGTAATCGATCTAATCGTAAAAAGCTGAACTTTCACTTTCGTAAGAAGGAACGGGCACTCCCGTCCATCAGATTTCTATCTCTGAAAGCTTTTCATCCGGATCGAGCCGAAGAGTTTCGCGACGTAGCAAGCGAATGAAAAACGCGGCGAGAAATTCATTCGAAAGGTCCTGGGAGATCCGTTCAACCGACTCGATCGTATTTTGTCGTCACTGGTATTCTTTTCTCTCGTCGTGCGAGTGCCGTGTGCGGTGAATTCCCCGTGAAAGTATCTCGAAATGATATTATCGTGAGGAAGCCGTCGAGATTTTATCGGTCCACTTACTTCCAACAAAGACACGCTGCTGCCTTTTTCTCTCTTTTTCTTTCGTGAATCCAAGCTTCGTATCGAACGAAGATGTTTTCGGTTGGGATTCGTTTCACACGAATCTCAGCATTCGTCTGAGAAAACGTCGTTGAATACGACACGTGAGTCGCGTTAAACTTGTCGCCAAAGCTTACGAAATTCTAACTAATATTGTCTCTTTACGTTTTTCTTCAATGGCATACATTGTTGGATTGGAATCTGTTTTTAAAATAACAATAAATAGTTTTTACGTCAGCAAGAAGAAGCAGAACATAATATACGATTTGGCGGTAAGCATCCATTGATGCTTTGTCCTCTGTACTTGATGTATTTACATAGCAAATAAATTTAACACGTAGCTAAATTCGAAGGTGTATTTCTTTTGATTAAGTTACGTCTAACGTAAATTTAAGTTTGTGGAGGTAAATTAAAAAATTCGATATTAAACGAAACAGTACGAGGTATGTATTCTTGACTTTTGTTGACAAACTATAGACGCATATTTCAGAAATGAAAATAAAGAGAGACACTATGTTATTTTCTTTTATTATAAAGTTGCTAGATTATAAACAGTATTTATAAAGTTCATCTTTAAACAAATGTTTTAAAATTATGCATATTAGATTATAATTAAATTTTTAATGGATGTAGACTTTATCGTAATATGGAAATCTAGTGCAAAGTTAAATAGAGCTCAACTTTTTTACAGATGAATTTATTTACCTCAAAAGGATATAATTATTACCTATTTCTTTAAAGAAAATATTGTATATTTTGTATTTAACTACTTTTGAAAGGAGTAACGCACATCGTCACTCTTTTAATTTAATGAGGACAACAAGAGAATTAATTTTTTAAGAGAATTAATTATCTTAAAAGATATGAATTAGCTTATTCCTTTAGGAAAATCATTTTATGGAGGAATCAGGAGTTAATCTTTGAGTAAGGGGCAATTCAGTAATCTACTTCCATCTATTATTCGTCATAATACGGCCTAACAGCTTTGATGAAACGTAAATACGGGAGGAGGAGTGTTACGAATTTTGTATAGCGAACAGGAGAGTTAGCAGAGACTAGTGGAGTGAGTCATTTGTGGCCAGACAACCGCACACGACCTGTAAATTCGTGTTTCGATCAAGTTGCCCGCAGCAGTTTTTGTCGGCACCGATTACGCTAACGTAGAAGTTAAAAGATAGTTCGAACGAGTAAACTACGTAATTTCGAAAATAAAAAGTATACAAAATTGTAAACAGGGCGTTAAAGATTTTCATTAGATGAGAACGATCTGCTTGTAAGTGGATATACTGATTTAAAAACATTCGTTTCCCGAAATCTATAGTTTGTAATATCTCTTCGTACGATAAAAGCATATAATTTTTGTTATTTTCGTTTACACCGATTCGTTAAAAATTGGGTACACAATGTACACGTTGTAGAATAACGTACAAATTTTTAAACCGTGTCTCTATCTTCTAGTAAACCGAGGGACACGTATCTGCTGTAGTAGCTGCAACAAAATTATGCCAAATCGCTAAATCAGTCTCAAAAAGCATCCGCACTATACTCCAACAACATTGTTTAATGCAGCCTGGCTTCCGCGGTCTTGGCTGGTGTAAGCCGCATAAAAAATGGCCCCGCATAAAATAACAATCGATATCGATTTATGCAGATTCTGCCAGTGGGATGAGTATGATTTATGCGAAATTCCCGGTGAGACAGATTCGTTGTACGCTCAATTACAGACAGACCAAGCTAAATAATCGAAAGGAGGGGCTGAGATTGGGAAAGGATCGAAATAGATAGAGACAGGAAGTGAGCACGATTGCTTCCTCAAACTAACAAGAGATTAAAACGATTGCTAGACGACGAATGCGGTCAGATTGCATTTGTGTTTGTGTAACATTAGCATATTTATGAAGAGGGAATATTCAGCGATGCGAGGAAGTGCGGGGCAGAGGTGGGTAGATTTAATCGATCTTTGACGAGAAATACGTTCATCCAGCGATTCCCTGTCCGTTCGAATAATTAATTTGACCGGTAATTCGGAATTGAATTTCAGCGAAAGTTTCATGGCGGGTGGGGTGGGGAATCTTCACTTTATCTACGCTGCTTTGATAAGGCTTGATAAAAGTACTTGGCGATGGGGCAACGTTTTTATTTGCATAGCGCGCAAATTATCTTGTCGAGTGACAGGAAAGTTAGATTAAAAATTATGTAAATAATGTTTGACTGCTTCAGAGCGATATGTTGAACGAGGAAGTTTTTTTTAGTGAAGGTAGATATCCTTAGTGTATTCTCGACCAGTCGCGAGGAGACGCGATCACTAGAAAACGCGTCAACGAGAGTCGTAAATCCCCGTTACGATTGTAATAATCGACGCCGCGAACAGATCGATCCCCTGATTTCCGTTGAGATAACAGGGGTGGTTGAGGTGGTATAACGCTGCGATTAACAGGGTTATAAAATATGTATTTCCAACAACTTTACACAAGATAGTAACGCCGATGCGTAAGAGGTAAGTGAAGAATAAATGGATTGCTCTTAGATGAGAGAATCAGTGTAGGGATGATGACTGATCTGAAGACAGAGCTAGAGACCTGGTAGATATGTTGTCGTCGAAGAAGTCTTGAGGTGTTGAGTATGTTAGAATTGAGAGTTAACTGAACTTCCGCTCTCATGTAATTACGGAGGAAAGCTCGGTGTGTAGGTATTTTTTGAACGAATGAAGCGGATTCGTTGTTCACATTTTTCGTTATGAAAAGTGAGGGTAACGATCCGCGATACCCATTGGTTATGGCTAGCGTTAATGAATGAAGATAGGAGGAGGAAACCTCCTACCAACGTGGCTCATGGGTGACCTTATTCATGGGAAAACCCGGTTTTTCCCGTTATATAACTATCAGCTTTTTCCGTAATTTCTAAGAGCGCACAATAAACCTAAGGACTTTTCTAAGGACCATACATAAACCGAAAACATTTATGGAATTAAGGATTTGCACGGTAAAGATGAATAGGAAAAACTACTTAAGTTAAAAAGTCTAAGTTTATGGTTGGTCCTTAGGTTTATTGAGAGCGGACCCTTATTAGCGGCCAAATAACGAGGGACGTCGCACGGTTTATATCACTCGACGTAACACTTAGTATTGAAGATTATTGAAAGAAGGAAAGGGAAACATAACTATTTATGATGATTTTCAACAAGATAGGGTGAAAAGTTTAAAGAAGAAAATTCTACGAGAAATTAATCAAATTGTTTAAGTTTTGAATTATATTATCATTGCTTTCTTTACCACAGTTTTATTTCCTAGATATATAAAAACTGTTTAAATAACATACATGTATATAAATTCTAAGGGACACGCCAGTAGAGTATTGATTGAAAAAAAAAATGAATTTTTATATTTTCAATTGTAGCGAAAACTTTTATATTATAAAATTCATTTTGGCTAAACGTTACGTTTCAATTAAACATCTACAAATTACTAGAATCCATAAATTTGTTTTCACTGCGAAAGAAAATAGCGTTCGAGTAGAACCAAATTGAAACAGAATGTCCGCAAGAGCAGGAAAAATAAATGGTAAAATAAATAAAGCTTTGATAAAAATACAAAATACGATTCGTTCGTCCAAACAATTGGAAAAGTTCTTATAACGGATATAAAAATAATTCTTTTTGATTTGTTCCTGAGTAAACGTACCATCTGTCTCTTATCGTTTCTTTCAATAGACACTTGGGCACGTTTTCTCATAGAAGTTCACACATGTCCTAAGATCCTGAGATTTTCTTCTATTTGTCGATCAGAGTTCTCACTTTCCTCTTTTCAGTTCGATATAACGATTCATAACACAAGTATATACTCGAAACATAAAAATATATAACATAGGATAAATCATAAATACACTTTGAATATTGATGTACATATAAATTATTTTAATCCGATTTATTGAAACAGAAGAATGTATAGACCAGACAAATACTCTTTGGAGCACTATAGCTAACTATAGCACCGCTGATACTTTTAACATTTTCGAACTTTAAGAAAATAATTTGAAGAAGTCACTTGCATAATGTGAAAGAGCGTTGCTGATGCTAACAGATTTCAAGCTAAAATCATCCAAGTTGTCTATGAATATGTCAAGATATAATCAGAAACTGTTTTACCATCGGAGCAAGACAATAGCGCCAGCTTCACTTTTAACTTCTTTCAACTGTCTCTTTTATAAAGTGTTTAGCGAACACAAAGTTTTTCGATTAATTCAGACAATGCTACGCGATAGTTATCTCATCGAAGAAGAACAAGGTGCGATTTTAGCATACAAAGAACAAAAATTGAGAATTGTTGAAATCGCATCGTAAACTCGGGCGATTTCATAAAGTTGTACTAAATTTTTACGTGGTCCTACTACGCGTGAAGAAAACAAGAATGGTACACCTAAAAAGAAGTTATCTCGCCGTACTGAAAGACAAATTGTTAAAGTTGCGCGCAATACACTAAAAAGTTACATTAAAAAGAAACCGTGAAGGAATGTAATCTCAACCTTTCTGGTTGGACCGTTCAACGTATTTTCAAACGTAATCATTACAAAACAAAAAATGATGTCTGCATCTACGTTCTTAAAACGTAGTCAGACTTCAATTCATTAATTTACAACATTAATAAATCGAGAGCTAAGTTTATGTTTAATATGCCTTACTTAATTCACTATTTAGCTTCGTAAGGAAGAAAAGTACTTCTCTAAGCATAATTCCAGTGGAGGAAAACTTATCATGTGGTGTGCATTCTGCTGGAGGAGTAAGCTTCAATTTGCTTTCCCTATTTCAAAAATGAATAGTACAGAGATTGATATTGATATTTTGAAAAATAATTTAGTACTTAGTAATTTAATACTTATGAGCAAGATAATACCCATATACATAAAAGCTGAGAACTCACAGCATGGCTTGAAAGATTTAACATGAATTAATTCAAACAATCTGCATGCTTCCCAATCGAAAATCTATGAGGCATTATGGTACGGCAAACATCCAACTTTCAAAAATTTTGTAGTTAAAAACAGTTGTTACTGAAGTATAAAATCAAATTTTGTAGTTAAAAACAGTTGTTACTGAAGTATAAAATCAAATTTTGTAGTTAAAAACAGTTGTTACTGAAGTGTAAAATCAAATCAGGAATTACGAAAAATTTAATTAAAAGTATGCCAAATCGCATCTTAGAATTAATAGATAAAGATGGAAGTCATACTCGTTATTAAAATTACTTTTTTTAACCACCTACATTATAATTTTATCATTTCGTTGTAATTTAATAAATTGTTATACGTTGTAAATACATTGGTACATATAAATGCTCACTAGAGAAATATTTTGTTTATTATTATTTTCAAATAAATTCAATTTGCAATTCAATTGAATTGCAAATTCAAATATTCTTTGGAATTTTCTTCATTACATATAACGTTGTCCAACCCCTTTTATATGATATTGTTAATACTTAAAAACCACTCCATAGAACTCCAGAACGTTCGAAAATTGATGCTGTGGTGTTATTGTTACGCTCAGAAATGTATATGAACTGCATAAAACTCCGTATAATTATGACTCTATAAACTGCATATATATTACTATAATAGCTGCGATACCAAAAACTCCCATCTAAAATTATTACAAATTCCAAATTACGCGAACACCACAAGACGCGTATCTTTTACAACCAAAACCAACATCAAATCACAATTGCAATGGGAAAAATTCCCAGCTGCAATTAATACAAACTGCATCCTCCGTGCTACCGAGACTCGATACGAGCCGCCATCTGGTCAACCCCCAACACCTGTCGATTCGCATCTCCCCCTTCGCAATACGATCTCCCCCTATCAGGCTTGCCGCCTAATTGCACCAAACAATCTAGCAGCCACACCTCGATGACCAACGAAACAACCACCACAGTCATAAAACGTTGTAAACGAACTCGGCTAGAGGTTTGCAGAGTGCAGTTAGCATCATATCGTTTGCGAGGCATCGTCAAAGTATTTGCCGACCGAAGAGTTTTGGTCGATCAATGAAAGGGAGGAGAATGATAATTCCTTTGACGACCGCAATGTTCATCATCATGTTGAATCGAGACCAAAGCCAAGAGAGAGAGAGAGAGAGAAAGAAAAGAAAGGTGGATATGGAGATATGGAGATATGGAAGGAGAGACCCTCTTCTGAACCCGTGAGATCAAGATCGATTTGCCTGGACACCAAGGAAGAAGGCCAACGGCACGTTTGCGGCTGGTCGGCTCTCTAACCAGCCAGAGTGGGCCTTAAGTGATTGTCGACCAGCGATATGTCCTTTGACCACGACCGAACCAATCTCGTGAGAAGGATATAATCCGTGCAGGCTGGCATGATTCGATTAGAATCGATTCCCACCCTCTCCCAACCTTCGATACTCCTCCAGCCACCTGCATCTTCGATTACAGTGCCCTTTGAATCGATGCCAGACGCTAATAGAATGCGAGGCAACCTCGCGACTTCGTAAAAGGGGGAAAAAGAACCCTCCAGTGTTACGGAACGGCAGACCGAGAACTGGGGACTCGGTGGTAGACAGCGTGTAAGTCGTTGTATGGGTGAATGTCGATGTTTTTCTAAGTCTGGTAGAAATAGACGAGGTGTTGGATATAAAGTGATTTGCGCCGCTTGCCTGGGGGTGTGGGAGGGGTTGAATCGCTGGGAGATGGAAGGATGGTTAATTGTGATGTGTTGACGCTGTTTTCCTGTGGTGGGTGGTATAGGTACTATTGGAGGAGGAAATGGTGGAGGAGAGTAGAAATTGGAGACTCGGTGGGGGTTAGGTGAATCGAACGAGCGCATGCAATGGGAGGGTATTTAAGGAAATAAAATAACACACAGGTCCTACTTTTGCAAGAAAAGAAGATGTTACATTGATCCTGTACTAAAAAGAATGTAAAGAAATGGGTCGATCTAAAGAAAATGTTATCGCGTTTGAGAAAAATTGCAAACAGAAGAGTAGAAGTTGCAGGGAACATCTTTTTTGCATACTTTACAACAAAGACTACATGATGTTTCGATGTATAAAGAAAAGTTTTACAAAATCTCTTCAATTCAGTCTGACAAAAATTTAATTCAAACTTTCATTCGCATACAAACTGCAGGAAACAATTTGATAAATATGAGGAAAGTCAAACTCAAAGGAGTTTGTACAGTATACCGAAAGAAAACTACAAACAGACTAAAAAAGATACATTTATAAGAGGTGGAACTTTAAGATAAAGAAGTCATTCCCCTGACAATGCTTGAAAACCAAAATTAGAAAAGTTTTGATACATTTTCTTGCCACGTGTTAAAAACAACTTCGATATAACGTAGCGGACTTTTTAATTTAATAAGATGCAATAAAAAATAACGATGGAAAAATGAATAAAAGAATGGAAAATTTGTTCTACAAAAAAATTCTCAAGATTAGTAATATCATATATGTTTAATGACAAAGTACTAGCCGTTTTAGAAATGTTCGAGTATATTATAATATACTGCAATGAATATATTCCACCATACTGTCATCAAGCTAAAAGAAACAACATTAAATGATTATTTTACGAATACTTATAAATTCATCTAAACAAAATACGAATAGATCGTAGGTTAATTTAACCTAGTTTTAAAGTGGTAAATTAATTGTGAAGATAGATTTAGCATATTTAAACTATGACCGTGAGCGAAATAGACGCTTATTATAGGAGCTATTAGCTATGTGAGCATGAGATTATCGGATATTATGTGCAAAGGGAGTTCGTCTCTGCCGAAGTTAGGTTAAGTTACACAAGTTTGCGAACTACAGGCTTTGAAGTTGTCCAAACCTATTAAAATATAACCACACGTTCTCCAGAGATAGAAATTTTTCCCTTATTTTCTACAACAAATAAATTTAACTGTTTCATTGAATTATTGTAATTCGTTCCCGGTGGCACGAAGCAAGAATCATTTCTTTCTCGCTGATGATTGCTACTGAAAAGTTAGGTACACATATATTACGCAAATATTACTTGTAACTAATGATATCATGTTGACTGGATGTTAAAACTAGTAATTTTTTAGATTTTAAACTAGTAAGTAGTAACTAGTAAGTTTTCTAAATTTTAAATGCTACGTTATATGGAAAAGTTCATCTAACCTATTCTCCTGTTACGGCTCAGCAAGAAAAATTTATTTTCTGTTTTGCAGTATTCTCAGTCTTTAGAAAAGCATCAATTTTTGTACAAACGCACGATTTTAGATGAAAGTAAGGTGTTACGTAAAAATTGAAAACGTTAGAAGCTCCAAATTAGCGTTAAAAGATAGGGAAATGTTCCTGAATATGACTGTGTCCAGAGTCATTATTACTTGTGTGATCTCGAATGATTGTAAATGAGTATCAAAGTTTAAAAACAGTCCATGTACGAGGGTTAAATTAATTTCAATCTTTTTAAACTGATCTGTCTAAATACGAAGTCTGTGAGGTCTCTTGTTGTATCTCGATTGCTTTCTTTGTTCCTTATTCTTAGATTCATAGCAGAGCGGTCCAAAATCAGGTAATAGCGGTTGTTGCAATGCAAGAGATCGTTCACGCGAACTTTTACTCGACTGCCTCGAAGTGCAACTTCATGCAATTGAGTCTCTTTAAGGTTTAACGACAGTTCGGAAAAAAATAGGAACAGGCGTGTATACTTGATAGAAGAACTGCGTGTTTACTCGATAAAGTTCTACTACAGACTGATGATAGGAACGATGTTTGAAGTTAGCCAAACTGTTTCGGGATGGACACTTGAATTTCCCGATTTGACACGTTCTTGAAATGAAGAGGGCATTTTTCAAAATGGTGAGGTGACCGCATGCGATGTTTAAGTGTCCGACCAACGATTCGCAGGCAATATAACAAGGAAGCGTGTAGAATTTAAGAAACGGAAAGAGGTATGCTAATGCCAAAAAATTCCGCGTCACTGGATTGTCCTCGATTACAATCGCACTGTTGCGCTGCAACAGCGGTCAATTTATAGGGAGCGTGAATCCACGTTCAATCAGAATGATAGAATCATCGTTCTTTTCACGCGACGCTACCAACTTCTTCCATAAGGTAACCGAACATGATTCACCTTTTGATGCAGGCTATGGATAAGGAGAAGCCTGCCAAGCATCAGACGACTATCGATGATATCACAGCTCAAAGACGTTCATCTTCTTTCTGGTTGGTTTCAATACGTCCTCCATCTTGATGTGTTACATGGCCCACGAGTTGGCGCTTAATCCGGATGTTCAAGAGAAACTAAGGGAGGAGGTGGATCGATATATGGAAGAAGGAAACGGGCTGATTTCGTACGAGGCTCTCGTGAAAATGAAGTACATGGAAATGGTGACATCGCAGACATTTTCGAAAATATCCTCCGATGGTTTTCATCAACAGGTTGTGTGCGAAAGTTCCAATTGCCTCCAGCGGAACTCGGTTACAAGTATTTAATCGTATGTTCGGATAACATTGTGTGGTTTCCTGTTTACGCATTGCATCACGATCTTAAGTATTTCCCTGAGTCTGAGAAGTTCCAGAACGTTTCAGCGACGAGGACAAGAATAAGTCTCGCGTTTTGTCTTTTACTTTATTGATTAAGAGTGTGATGTGCAACAGTGCTATATATATATATACATATATATATATATATATATATATATATTGATTTTTCCATTTTACAAGCGAAATATTTGCGACGATATTTATTGTTCGTACACGATGACGAAATTAAATTTAAGGTGGTGAATTTTCATTCAAACGCGCCACTACATTTATCTCATGAAATATGAATGTGAATTTTGATTTTATTATCACGATGTAATTAAAAATTGTGGAATCAATTGGCATTTCGATATCTCCAAATGTAAAAAATCCAAACGGACAAAGATAAATATGTATATCTATCGTTAAAGAAACCAAAGTATAGTTTCGCTTGGAAGATATCGGAGAAACAGAGGTAAGATTCATTTATCGGTTTTTTTATTTATCTCTGTTTAATATTTTAATTATCATTGATTATGATGTATTACGACTATTTCTGTCTTTTGTATAATACTAATTTGTACTGATAATTAGAGCCTGTTGTTATTCGCGTCATGTAAATTCCTTATCCTAAATATACAAGCTGACTTTTATAAAAATCCAAATTGAGTACCTGTTGAAAAATGCACCGAATACGACAAACTGACGTTTACAGTTTGAGGGTACTGAGACTAGGGTAAAAACGTTTACAGTCTAAGGGTTAAATTATTGCAATTACGAACATTATGTATTATGGAAATTATATATGTAATTATGTTTGACATTTTAAATGATTTAATCAATATTAACCGTTCAATTATCTACTATATCGAAGAACTACTTAATTACTGTAGGCAACCGTCTAATAACACATAAGAATTCCGGAGAAAACATTCGCCAATGGTCTGGGTACCTCTGTGGAGAAACTACTCATTCGGCGAGTGGAAAATCCGGTTTCAAATCCCAGCCAAGTAATCCGATTGGTCGAATATTTTTCTCTCTACATTGCTAAGCATTAATATGATGTATATTTTGTAAAAATTCGTACTGGATTATATTCGTTACTGAATTTATTGCTTTGATGTGAAACAACTCAACAAGTACTTACGAATTTAAATAGCGAAACTATCTCAAGTTAACGTTTTAATAAAATTAATGAGACAGGAAGAGCTATACCCAAGCTTCCAATTTCAAAGAAAATATTTGGTAAAGATCGTCTGGATTTTAATTTGTTTTTCCAACGTTCTTATTGAAATTCGCGAAGTTAGTCCCGATTTAAGCTCTTCAGCCGGTTAAGACTAACCAACAACACACGTTTAAAAACCTCTTGAATCCTATGAACTGAAGATCAAAACGGTTAAAATAAGAAAGATAAGAAGATCTGATTTGATTATTATGCATACAGTAACCTTTGTCATTAATTTTAACAAAATATATATTCCTACAACAGAAAACAGGATTTTCCCTCCAATTTATCTACCGATACATATATTCTTTTCTATTATCTTCCATCGGTCCAGCAATTATGGGGCTGCCACTAATCTTAAACTTAAAGGGCGTACGCGAGCTCAAAAAAAAGAGAAACTGAAGACCAAGAACCAAGAGATGGAAAACAAGAGAAGGCTACAGGGAGAAGTGTAAGACCTGGTGACCGACGAACAGAAGAAGGGAGGAAAGTCCAAGGGAGGAAAGGCTGGAAGAAATAGCCTACGGACTTTTGCACTCGCGCTTAAGCACACACACCACGATATCTTTAGCTACGATATTTCTCGGAGTTTTTCTAGGAAACCCGAGATTCGCGGCTCGTTAGCGCGTGGAAATCGCACAAAAATCGGCTGACTCGCCAATGCAACCGGCTCGAAAGAGAAACGAGAGGCTAGAGACGCCTGAAGAAGCCACCTGTGATCGTTAAACGAAAGATGAAATCGATACCTCGAATTTAGGGCGGAACCAAACGAAATACAGTGCGAATGATTGATTTGATTCTTTTTATTATCGTCTGATAACATTTTAAAACTGCATATTATCCAATATAGTATAATTTCGAATTATTTCATTAAAAATGACGAGGAACAAAGAAAAAGATTATTTTCAATAAAAGTCTGCAAATATCTTTATCTAATTATATTTATTATTTGTTTCTTAAATTACGTATCTGAAATATATTCACATTGTCTCAATGATATAAGATAAGTTACACAACAGTTTCAAGCAAGTATTAAAGTGAGATTATTTGAAAGATGATCAAAATACTTAGTCAAGTCGCAGTAAAGAATAGCACACCCTGTGAAGCTTGTAGTAGATGTGAAAGGGTGTAGAAATACGTAGCTTTCTATTGTATTGTGCATTGTTCTATTTACATTGTGCAAAATTAGCCCGACAAAATGATAGTACACGTTGTGTATTCTCACTTCTCAATTGAACACGAGCAAGTGTCAGTGAGTGATAGTTTAGAATGTAGTGTAGTGAGATATTATACGTAATTTGTAGAAAATAAGATGTGAAAAAAACCAACAGATCGAGAAATGTAAACGATTTTAATATTATCAAAAGGAAAATTTCTATTTTAAGATAATTACGAATAATCGTGAATATTACTATTTGCTTATAATCGTATTTATGATCGTATATATTATAAATACGAAAAACAAAGAAAATTACTAAAGCTGTCGGTAGAAGTGGAAAAGTTGTTGTCAATTTTTCTTGTAATGCACAAAATTACGGCCGAAGGAAACATCATGGATGACCGAAAGTTTTAACAGTACGAAAGAAGCGTGCTATTTCAAGAGCAGTATAGAATTCATCGATAACTGCAAGGGAGATTGCTGAAGCTGCTGAAAACGAATATCAGAAATGTCCAAGGTATCCTGAAACAATGTAAGCATTTACAGCGAAAGAAATTGCAAAGGAAAACTCCTCTAACAGAGGCACATGAGAAGACAAAATTGCAGTTTGCGGAAGAACACGTGCACTGGAAAAAGAAATGCAGAAAAGTGTCGTTTACTGATGGAAAGAAATTTAATTTGGAAAGCTCTGACGAGTGGAATTATTGTTATCATGATATGCGAAAGGAAGCAAAAATTTTGAGCTGTCGTAGTGACGATGTGAGCCGATATTGTCTTTCATGGCGGAACAAATACAAAATTTATCCAGGGTAAACTGAACAGTAAAAAGTATTTAGAATTAATTTGAACACAAATTGGAACACACACAACACGAATCTCTGGGGAGTAATTTATATTTCAACAGGATAACACGGCGGTTCACGTGGTAGTAAGAGTGCAAAGCTGGTAAAAACATATTTTAAGAGTAATAATGTTGCACTTTTGAAATGGCACATTCCATTGACATATATAAATACAATAGAAAACTGTTGAGGAGATCTTGCTAGAGCTGTTTATGGTAAAGGCAGACAAAATTCAAATAGCATAAATGAATTGACCGAATGCATTTTATTAGAATGAGAAAAAATAAATAAAAAATCAAAAGATCTTTTTATCAATGCCAAGGCGAGTCATTTTAATTATACAAAATTCTGGCGGCTCTACAAAAATTAGCTATCAATGGTTTTTTATGATATTTCCATTTTTACAGATAAACGAATCTCATAATAAACATACAAAACGTATATATATATATATATTCAAAATTAAATTTTTATGATTTTCGATATAAAAATTAACAGATTGCAGGATGTGCTATTCTTTTGTCGCGGATTATATCTTCACAGATGGATAAGAGGAACTAAATATCTGAGAATTTTACTGGAGTCTAATATTTCTATAGAAATATTTATACAGAGCGTCCCAGTTTTCTCGACAAAATAATATTAGCATATTCTGTAAGTAAAATTAAGAAAAAAAATGTTTTATAAACATAGACTTTTAAATACCTTATTTAGAAGTTATAATAAAAATATGAAACATTGTGAAACAAATATGAACATTGTTATATTAATTATAATAGTATCCCTCTCTTAAAAGTTAAACTCTCTTATAAAGTTCATTTTTTGAAAATAATTGGACTATAAAACAAAGAAATAAGTAACGTTGGTATTATATGTGGAAATCAATTATTTTAAACATATTTTATTTAATCAATTTCTATATAAACAGGAATACGAGGAAAATTGTCAAATTCTCTCACTATACCGGCAACTCGTAAACTTATCCAATTACTCAGGAAGCTTGAAGTTGTCTAATTAACAATGAAACTGCATCGAATCGTCGCGAGCGAAAAACGAATGGCATTACACGTGACAAACCTTCCTTAGACATGTAAACACTCGTGCAGGAATGTATGTGCGATAAATCGGCTTCTTTGAATATCTTGCTGTTCGTTGCACAAAAATTAATTACGTACACGAAAAGAGATTTTTAATTAAACAGAACTTGATCAAAGAAAATACTTTGATAAATTGTATAATTACTTAATTATTCCAAAATACGATGATCGAGTTTCTTCTTTAATTATAATCATGAATAATATTTCTATTTGTAGATTTTACTTATTAATTTGATTGCACAACGGGCTCCAATTAATTCAGATAATTCAGATCTTAATGCAATATGCCATAACTTATCTTGAATGGACGTACACATTGGCGTTCAGCTCGTCTAAATCACTATTCATTTGCGGCGCTTGTTATGGTCTAAACAATAGAATCTCGATAATCCGACACCTAATAATCTGTCATCAATGAACTATTCAATTGATGATCTATCAATACGATCCTCTGTCAACCTCCTATAAATGCAATTTTACGCATCAGATAACATGTATAGTTTGGATCCTGCTTACGAAACAATGATTTTATGTAAAATAAATTAAACGATTCTGCTGACGATTATGCTTTATCTATGTATCAAATATCATTGCATGTACCTACAAGAAATAGTACAGTGATCAAATCACTAAAACATTACTGTTCCTGTCCTCATAAAGTCACAATTTCAAAAATGTAACCTACTTACGCCTTCCTTACTTTCTTACACGATACGTGTCAAGTTCCCATGTAAATATCACGAATCCTACATCGAGAGAAAAATAAAAGACATACAGAGAAACAAAGAATGAGAAATGTGGGAAGCAAACGGAAAAATATCGTTGACCTTTCGATGGAATTCAAGGCTATCAGGAAAATCCGCGCTAGAACTGTGATAGGTATCGAGGCGTTCGAGTTGCACGTAGCGCGAGAAAGCGGCTGTAGGTCACGTGGAAATACCCTTCCTTCGTCTCGTTCCTGAGACGTGGAAGCTCGCCGGAAGCTCGTCGAACATCGACGATGGGGGCTTACGGTCTGATCGACCCCTTGAGGTTGTTAAATCAGGAAATGGAACGAGCTGTTCGTCGCTCTACTAGCCGTCGTCGTATGACGAGATTCTTAATCGCCAATCAGCCACTACTCCATGGAACACCGATTGTAATATTCGAATAAATTTTAAGGAAATATAAGAGATTTCACGATTTTGTGATGCCCGCTGGAAATTTTTCCCATGAATAACAAAGTATAGAAAGGAGATAATCTGGTAAAACTTGAGACTGCTTTTTAATGTCATTTTAATGTTATTACGGTAGTTTTATAATTAAGGAGTTAAAATAGTTAAATGGCTAAAACTTGAAGTATCCTGATTAACCGCAAGTTCCAGTCCCGAGTGCAAGGGTACCAATAGTTCTGCTTCGATTTCATATAATTCTAAAATCACAAAAGAATCTTACAATCTCCATTACCACAACTTCAACCCAAAAGTTCCTACTTAACGCAGGTAAAATAAACTCGTAATTTCTGACTTTCGAAATGATAAAGGACAATAAAGAGAATCTCCAAATGACTTCTTCGAGAAGAATATCAGTTTCGTGACTATTGGCGGAACTATAGCGAAAGAAAGAAAAAATAATTGTCTTTCACGGATCCACATTGAAAGAGCAATAAGAAAGCATGAGAAAAAGGAAAATAAAAAGAAAGAGCTTATGTCCATGCAAGGTGAGGTCGTTGCACTATGAAGCCTTCGACGAATACCTTTGACCCGAAGGTTCAACTGCGAAACCTTATTGAGCAATTCGATGAATAGCTCAGAGAAAGCTAAGGCGTAGATCTAAAGGAGAGAGAGAGAGGGAGAAACAGGAAGAAAAGCTGTGATGAAGAAGGGGGTAAGAAAGAAATGGAGAGCGTGAAAGGGTAAACGCCAGCTCGATAAACACAAGAATGATGGAATAAGCCGATAGCCGCACCCTGCTGGCACCGTGTTCCGGCAGGATACAGGATTTATGTTGCTGCAAGGGATCTATATCCTTCGACAAGCTAGATGAGTCCACCGATAATCTCCGCGATCCTTTACTCGTGCAACGTTTTAGAACGTATTTTCGATCCCCAAAATGGCTTCCTTTCTGTGTTCTTTCTTGACATCAGATCAAGCACAAATACAATAAATTGAATAAATGAAGATAAATGTCAGACGACTAATCTTAAATGTTTCTAAAAACGGAAGCCATGTTAATGATTCGCGATATAAGAACTTATTTCGCTTCTCTAAGGCTAAGAAATTCCAGAACGAAGAGAGAGAGAGAAAGAGAGAGATGTGTCATCCCGTTGACGACCATAATCATTCCCTATGGGACGATTTATGAAAGTCAATGTTGACAGACTCGTAGAAGGAAGAATCGTGACTGGGCAAATGTTGGACAAAGAGTGAGAAAACAAACGCTGGATATAGACTTGATAAATAGAAGGTTAATAAAATAACTTGGTGACCGTACAACAACCACGCGGTCACGTTGTTTTGTATCCTGTCAAGAAGCGAAATTTATATCTCTCCATGGAGCATCACGTGTCCGTTTCGTTGCGTTCGCGGACTTCATCTCGTACTCTCGTCTAGCCCAGCGAATCTCGAGCAAAAATTATTTCCATGGCAATAAATTTTCCCGGCTGCTACGGCAAGATTTCTTTTATTAAAAAATTTCACAGGGATTCGGCGAAGGCGCGGCGCACGAGTATCTACGTTTATGGCCGACCTACGGGGGCCAGTGTCGCTCGTAAAAGTAATTTTATTTTTGCGCTGGAAACTTTCCCCGCCTCTCTTGAGTATCTTTTATCGCCTGTTTTACGCCAGTCGATCTACCTGCGTGAATGAATTTCGGGTGACTTAAATTTGTATCAGCTCGACTTTTTTACGAAAGTAAGATTCGTTCAAATTTTGGGAAGAAACGATTTTGCCATTGGGGTAACAGAATTTGCTGCTGATATGATAAAGATTCTTTCTAAATATTACTGGAAGTGGAATTATTGATTTTATATGTCGGGTTTACATTAGAATTAGGGTTAGGGGCGTTTAATGAATCTTCACTGGAATTAGCCATCGGTGCGGTACAACAAAGATACAATTTATTAATACAGGTAGAGATATTACAGTGGTAACAGGTAATCGCGATGTTTAGGCACCCGCGACGCTAATGACAATGGCCTCAGGGTTGTAGCGGGAAGCGTCGTTCGTTGAAAAAAATAGATCTCCCCTATCTTCCCGTAGTTAGAACAAAGACTGTTTGTCTGTTTGAAGGACTTTAGATAACTAAATCTTAATATTTATAACGGCCCTCAGGCTAGCTGAACATGTACTGTGGAGATGCGTCGGCATCTGGTAACCATCATACCCGAAGAATAGGGTCTACGTGTGGCGAGCCACGGGACAGAAACCGTTGGAATGTTTACTGTCGCGTGCCGCTACAAGTATTTCTTCTAAGGAGAGCTATAGAATTACTCCATACCCCTGTTAGGTAAAAACGTTCGTCCCTTGACCGCGGCTACGTTCGGCGACTGGTTGTCGCCTCGAGCCCAAGCTCATTATCACAAATCTCGAACAAATACAATCGGTTTGAATGGCGACAATTGTTTAATTACACCTAAGGTAGAATTTAAATTACGGTGTTAAGGAATTTTCCCGAAGTTCCAAAGGGGAGGCTCCGATGACCTTTCATCTCCGACATATATATATACATATACTTGCTAATATACTAACTTGTAAGTTTCGGTCATTACAATTTTGTGGTAGTAAATGAGACTACAACAGTTACATTTCATTGCAAGATTCTCAAATAATTTTGTTCTATCTCCATTTATGCATGAAGAAGCACGGAGATTTGCACAAATCTGCGAGCCGACTAGCAGCGAGTAATCGGTGAACGGCATGCAGGGTGGCCAGAACTTAAAAATTTACGCTGTGGTTCCCGAAAAAATTTGCGGTATCCAACGAGATAAATACAATACGAGTTACCGAGCGTTTCTCCGTTTAACTCGTCCAGCGAGCTTTATCTGTCCTGGAAAAATTTACGAGCGACCGCGGTCTGAATATCGCGAGGCTTCGTTAAGCTAAATCCGCCTCTTAGAACTTTACGAGGATTCCTGCTAAAACTCCTCGGACGAAGCTCTCCCTCAGCGATTTTTGCTATCGACGATCCGGCAGACATGGAAAGACGAATGCGTCTCCGCGAGGAATTTCTATAGTGAGAGAAAAGAAGATGGAGAAGATTTTGAAAATCTCTCATTAAGCCAGAAAGAGGATTCTTTGAAAGATTGGAAGTAAAACTTACTGACGAAGTGGATGTTCTCTGGACACTTGGAAGATATTTTCTGTTTTTAAAAAAGGAAAATAAGAAATATAAATTTATGCTGAATGGAGAAGTAATTGCGTACTGGAAAATTACCTGTTGCAAAGTTCTTCAGTTATTTAAAAAATGCAGGATAGCAATACAACAGAAGAAACGTAAATTCAATAAACAGCAGACTTGAATGTGTATTTGTATGAGAGCTGCTCCTCTATCCAGACACTCGTAAAAAGACTCGTAAAGATCTTGTAAGGATATCGAAAGGACACGTTCCCCACTTATATTCGGGCTACAATTTCCGCGATAGACAGGGAACCAAAGATCTGATAAATCTACGCAAATCTTCAAGCTACTCAAAAGTTTGAAAATGTTTCCTCACTATTCTTATAATATTTTATTATTTATTATATAGGTATTTTTCTTCGATTCTTAACAGAGATTCATTCATTTGTACGTTCCTTTGGAAATACAAAAATACTTAAAAATACTTTTTGCTACAGAAATATAAAAATAAAGAATCGAGTACATTTATGAATGATAAGAATTTTTGCTGTACCAATAATTCTCCTAGAATTTCTATAATTAGTCTTTAGCCTGAAAATTACATAAAAACTTTGTTTTAAAAAATACTTATTTAAGAAAAATTACATGTCGTTGTCCCTTCCAAAATCTAAATGCAAAGATATTTTGTTATCGAAAGTATATTTTACACGAACCTTTGTCAGAAGATTCACAAAATGTAAATTCACTAAAATACGCTTAAATTTGACAAATGATAAATGACAATCAAAAATATCACCATAAAAATGACAATCAAAAGTACACGTAAGATGAAATCAAGTACATCGATCGTACAATATCTAAATTACATAATAATCAAAAACTAAATTATGATAATTAACGATCAACCTTTCAAAGTCTACAACTTAAAGCCTTCGCAATACGTTTGTCAAGCTATTAACACGTTCGTCGCCCGACGTGATTCGGCTAAGTTTCCTGCAGGGTCCAAATCCGACCGCCGGTATGCAGAACGTAAATAGAGCGACAAGCGGGAATTCATTGTTTATCGCCCTTGATTCACTGTTTATTGCCTTCGATTCATTGTAGAGAAAAGATTATTCAGTTCTGACGCGGAGAAAGCGATAAACTTTCCAGCTAGAGTATTTCGAGGGATCTCATGGCAAATATCTCAGATCTTTCATTTAGTCAAGAAACATACTTGTGAGACGTACATCAGTGATTTTTTCATCCTCAAAATGTTCATTAAACAGTGTGAAAATATATTTGAAAGTGAGAAGAGTAGTGATGACGGAGTCCACAACTATCGTTCGAAGTGCTCAAAATCACCCCAAATGTGTTTGGAACGTTTTAACAAATACCACGCGATGTAGCATAATGTAATATTATCCAGAATATAAATTAATAAAAAGTATGGTATAGTATGTTTTTGATATTTTTATGTTGTATATTCTATATATAATATCCTATATTTAATTAACTCGAACAAGAAGAGCGTCACCCATACTTTGTAACGGGGCCCCCACGGAAGTATACCCGTCACATAGATATGTGTGACATGGCGACGAACGTGTTAAATTCGACAGAGATATAGAAACTTCAATGCCCAGTTCGTTCATCCATCGAGGCTACCCAACGCGACCACTCAAACAAAAAAATCGCCAACCCGTTGCAAAGTTTTCAAAGAAACTTTTCCTTGCCAGTTTCGCAGTTATCATCCATTCGCGAGCACGGAAAAGAAGAAAAACACACCTACGAACGAGCGTTGCTCGCGTTTGCTAAGCAGAATCCGACGTCCTCGTGAGGATAGCCCGGCGAAAAGTTTCTAGGAAGAGTTTCACGGACGTTTGTTGCACGCTCCATGATACGCAAGCGTCACGAGAATGGAAAAATAGGTGAGCCGGAAGGGGAATGAGAAACTTATCCAAGGACTTCCAGAAATGTAGTCTTTTTCCGACCAGGGAGAGACATCGTACGTGGTTCGTGTGTGTGAGGGTGAAAGGAGGAAGAAGAGGGTAATTCTTAGCAGGAAAGAGATCGCTATTGTCGAGAAGGAGAGGAGAGACAGGGAAGCGTACACGGTGTCTTGGATCCTCTAGGTCTAGATAAAGGATGTGCTCGGAACCGGGGATGCAATACTGTGATTTAATTGACTTTCACGGAGTTTATGGTGTTAGAGTTGCTTCAGGATGCTCGATTACGAGAAGCGGACCAGGCTCTTTGTCGAAAACGTATGTTTATGAAGAACTACGCGTCGCACAGGAAAGTTCGTGTCGCCATTGTGGTTGAAGTTTTTGGAAAGAATGTGGTTTATAGTGGAATGTGTATCGTATGTATTTTCGTTCCTTTCTTTTTCCTTTTTCTTTTTTTTCTTTCTGAAGGTTTGATTTGCTGATTTAGAAGTTTTATTTCAACGTACAATCTTAAAAAAAAAAAACATATCCACACAATGCAGAAATAATGACGAAAATAGTGAGAAAAATAGTACAGGAAGTTTAAGCAGCAGAAAAAAAACATCAACATTTTGACACGACGATGACGCAATCTTACTTGTACGCGATGTAGGTGAAAGCTGGATGACGATCCTCCGAAAGAGGGTCTCCTTGTTCCTGTACCCTTATCATCCTCTCCCGAGACAAAGAGGGACGAGTCTCCTTTCCTCTCCTCTTCTCTCGACGCCTCTATCTCTTTGAAATCGAGGATTTCCACTCTTAAGTGTACGCTTGTGTAGAACCAGGTCGTAATTCTTTGATGGAGAGACCACCCTAAGCATTGCGAGATATGTGCCTCGCATTTTCAAAGAAACAGCCGTCGATGACGAGGAAATACCTGAACTCAGAAGGGGGAAGGATTTCCCTCTATCGAATCTTCTATGTCATAATCTGAACTCCGTTTTTTTCTATTAACTGTGCACAACATTTACGTAATGTCGATTGTACCAGAATATAAAATATATGTACATATTAAAAATTAAATTAATTCTTATAGAGCCAAAATTAATATGTGAAAAAATATACAGAAAAAACAGAAATAATCGAAAATAATTTTGAAATATATATACATATATATTTCATAAATATTATACATAATTTATACTATATTTATATTATTAATATTATATATTATTTATATATATATTTATATATTTATGTATATATATATTTTTATAATTATATTAGGTTATCCGAAATGTTTCTTTCGTTTTATAAGGAAATAATAGACGCACAATGGTTTTTGTTTTATATTAGTTTATTGAATTATGCACGAACATAATAATAGAAATAGAACGAAATGCATCACACCTAATTCAATAAAATAATATAAAACAATTCATCTATTATCACCTTATGGAATGAAAGAAACTTTTCGGACGACCTAATATATAATATTATATATTACATTATACATAGCATAAAATGTAAAGCTACCGACAATATAACATATGATAAAAATTTTCTATTTTATAATATTAATATTTCATCCCATGTTTTTCACATAATCTTTCAATGCTATTAAAGTGAAACTTGCAAAATCTGAAAGTACGTATACCAAAGCTACTCTAAATCTCGATCGGAATCCTTTTAAAACGTGAGCAAGCAATTCAAACTAATTGCATGATAAAATTCGTGGCAATAATCTTCCCAGAATGCCAACGAATAACCAACGAGGAGGACCTGACAAAAATAAGAAACTATGGTTCGCGGAGCTCCGTCATCAGCGAGTTTATCTCCATACTAGGGAAGTATGTCGAGAAAGTGCACGTCCAAGAAGTCGATTTATTGAGGAGTCATCGCATCGGCGGCATGTTTCTTCCGGGATGCAAATTCTCTTTCCCGGAAGGAAGAACGACGTAATTGGGAGATGAACGTGTTACCCCTTACTGTCCAAGATTGATGATCGCCGCCCGACGAGAAGACGAACGGTGGTACGTTGAGAAAACTGGAGAAAACCTGGTGCGACGAAGGACGCCTCGCTTCGCTCCACCGAGCCGCGTTTTCACATCCAGCCAGAGAGAAAATTATCTAGCCGATCTGACGGCAGTCTCGTCGACTAGCTGGAAGAGTATTGCGCGTTTGAGCGCGACGTCACCTTTATTTCACGCCAACGACTGATAATTCCCGCGTGTAAACGGCCCCCGGGAATCCGCCGGGCGAAGTATTTGCCGTTCGGCGCGGCGGCAATGCGAGAAATTGCGTGTTTCGAAGTCGTTCGATGCGAGGGAGCCGAAGGACCGCAGCGTTTCACGGTATTCCTCGGGATATTTAAAGTGGGGTCGGTGCTCTTCACCGAGTAAATAGTGCGTGTCATTTTATTGAAGAACTCTTGTTGGATAAACCGAAGTGGGAATTTCCAAATGAACGAGGCGATTACTTAGGAAATAGGCGTTTTCACTAATATAGAAATGAAGATTAATGTTTGGCAAAAAATTTGTTTCATCAACTTATCCTTTTTTACATCGAAGGTTTCGAAGAATTTTGAAAATTTTAGGAGAATTCATAATGAAAAAAATATCATTAATAATGTTGGAACAAGGATAGGTGTCTTAGGCATTTTGATGAACGTTGATGTTGCCAATAAGTTAATAATAAATAATCGTTTATTTATAGAAACATATGTAGTAATTAGACTACTGATGTAGATACCATTTCTTTAATTACGTTCGTGAAAATGTGTATTTACATTGTAAAACTTAGTATTTACGCTAAATAAATAGTGAACAACAGATATTGTGAAAATCGAGGAATTGTGGTGTTCAAAGTAATTCAATGAGAAGGAGGCGAGAAAGTGTGGAGAAGCGAATACAGTTGCTGCAAGAATTAAATGTAACTAAATAAAGTCTCTTCATTTAGAAGCTGTACCTCGGTAAATTCAATTGAGAATTATGAAAATAAAGGAACGCTAAAGTTGGTGGTCCATTATCAAAAGCCTAGGCGAATTGAGAAATATACCTTGCAATCTTAATTATCTTGGTATTCTATGTAATTACTTTCATTTAGTTCATTAACTGACAACATTTATTATTTAATTTCACTCCAGAATGGGAATGAGACAAATGGAGAATTTATTTGCAAGCTTTACCTATGCTAATTAAGGTGCAGTTCTTAAAAATACAATTCTACTTGATAAGAGAAGAGGTAGATACTAAAAATGTATAACACCGAGATGAAGGAGATCTCCTCTTCTGGCACTTACGTAGTTTGCCATTTCAGTTTCTGAATTCGTCTTCGATATCAGACCAGAGATAATTAAACGAAAACTTTGTTCATCGAGTGTCCACAGGATAACCTTGCTAACTTGAGACTGAAGCTGACCAATCTTATCTTATCTAGATGACTACGGTGATGAATAAAACAGCATGCTAACGTCAAGGAAATCATACCGACGAGTTCTTAGCTCGATTCTGTTTTTATTCTCTCTCTTGGCTCGTTCTTTGTTTTCTTTCTTTGCGTTCCTTGCATTTCAACGGCTACACTCGACCTCTCTGATCATTGGAAGCATGGAAGAGCTTTTTCCTTCGTAGCAAGCCTTCTGATCAAGGAGCAGAGTCCACGAAGGAACAGCAAAGGGGAAATAGATGGCTGAAAGGAGGGAGCAAGTCGACCCTCTCTTAGATCGTGGAATTATGGATTTAACAGCCTCGCAGGTTGCCTCTTTGTAAGAGCTTTAGGCAGCTTTAATTAAAATTGTCAGCAATACCCGTAGTTTCGTTGTGATATTCGAGAATGGATGCTTCTGTGTATTGTAGGAACAATTGGGTTAGTTTGGTAGTTCTGTGAGATATGGATTCCACAATCTTTATTAATTTACCTATCTAATGATATTGGCTTAATTAATTAAAAAACGTTTTCTCGAAACTTCAATTCAATATCACGCATTACCTTTAAATTTAAATATCTAATCATTCAGCCAAATTTAACTCAACCAGAAAAAATCACAAATATGTCGTGTAACTATCGTAAAAGTTAGAATTCTAAAATTAGCATTATTGTAATGCACGCTTCACTTTCACTCACAAACATGAAAAGCCAAAAATTAAAGTTCTATCCACTTCCTGGTCAAGATTCAGCATCGTCATTTTTTCTTTACCTTTTTACTAGCCGACTGATGGTCGAAAGGCTTGCTTGTTCCACTGGTCGAGGGAAAAGAAGTCAGCGACACGTAGAGAGTAAGGGGAAGCGAAACCTATGGAATACGAGCACGTACACCGGAAGTGGCGTTCCGAGGACGCCGAGTCGAAACGGCGAGCAAAAGGACGGGTTGAAACAAAGGATTTTGTCTAGCGTAACAAACTCGAGGCTGGGCTGGGAATTCGTGGTCAAATCGTGTACAGAAACGACCAGGTAGATTGCGGACACGCGCGTGTGTACACGCATGTCTTGACGAGAGGTACGGAAAGGGAAACGAGGGGAGATTCCTCTTCCTTCCCCCAACGTTTGAAGATTGATGATTCGGCTGATGAGGATTGATCGCGTGGAATAATTTGAGGGCGAACTTCAGAACCCGTGGAATCGCGAGATTTTGATCGTTTCAGCGCAGATGGTCACGCCTTTCAGAGAATTATGATTATGTGTGTTTATGCGAAATCATCTTTTTACAAATCCAATTAAAGAAAGGGAATTTGAAATAAGATATGTCTCATCCAGTAGATATCGACAATTAATCTAAATCTGTTTCTAAAATTTCTTCTAAGAATATCAGTTTTACGTACTTACTATTGTATTATGTACCGTGCCAGTACTTTTTATAGCCACTCTACAATAGAAACAAGAATAATACCGCTATTACTAAGCTGAAAAAGGAAAAATAAGAGCAGAACACATACTCTTGAATCATACCGAGAACTCGATTTTATTCAGCACGGATACGATTCCTCGTACGCGATATTTCCCCTTAAGTATCTTTCGTTGTGGGATTTTCGTGCCAAAATGCTCATGTTAACGAGATACGCGAGCTAGTCGTGCGGTAATTAAAGATGGATTGAAAATTTAAAACACCCTGTGAAACGACATAACCGTGAAAGATAATTGCTCCAAACGTTTCAAGCATATTGCTCGAGAGGCGTTGTTCGAAATTGTACCTTCCTCCTTCTTTTTGCAACATACGTACTTACCCTGAATAGCTACGGATATCTTCCCGAGGTATTTGTGCCGAGTTCCTTGCTTCCAGGAAATTGTTCGATCGTTCGATTGAACGAATCAAGCTTTTATCTATCGATATCACTTCACCGAGACGTTTTCAGATTCACGGGAGAGAGAGAGAGAGAGAGAAGAAAGGTGGAAAAGAGAAGTCGAGAGTTTTCCAGAACATTCTGTGTAAGAAATGTGGAAGAAAATAATGGCCTCGTACGAAGAATAACCTGTGGTAAATTGGAATCGAACGATCGTACCAACCAACCCGTTGGAAACCAATACTTTCGTGTATATATATTATATAAACTATAATTGGACATTGCAAGAAGTCTTCTTCGAATCTACAGCTTTGTTCTCGAATCTGATGTATCTATCCGAATGAGTATGTGAAATAATAGAAAATCTTCGCTTGAAATCTATGAAAGTGAAGCAGAAGATCGTCGATAGGTTACGCTAAATTTAAAATCAGTTAAAATCGGGTGGATGGTAAATCAGTTGAATGAATTTTCTATTTCTCAGGTCAACCACCACTTCCACAATAAGTTGAAACAAATCATTATCCTCCGACTAATTAGGCTCTCCAAGACCTTTCTCCATATGAACCCAAAAGAAAACCTCGAATAGCGTAGGTCAGTAGATCAGGGTGAGACAGTTCTGCCCTGTCTCACCCTGTATCTATTCAGGTCGACGTTAGGCCTGGGCTAAATCAATTTGACGGGGTGGGAACACGTGTGGTGGCGAGAAAAGTGACGATGGACCCGCACGAAGAGCGGCTCGCGACACAGACGTGGTACGTGGTGTCGATTGTGGACGCGATCGCGACGATGCAGTGATTGAGTAGTGACCGACGGGAGGACGATGCATCACTCCGGAGGTACCGGTTACGGGACCGGGCCCCAGGAGCGAGTGCACCAGGCGCCGCGAACTACCGCCCAACCTGACAAGTGTCCCTACGAGACCTACCAGGCGCAGATACCGGACTGCTGTGCAGCTGCAGCTGCGGTCCAGGATCCATATCCACGGCCGCCCAGCGGATATGACGGCAGGTGCTACGATGAGTGTCATCGCAGGACTCCATATCAGGAGGACACCTATCCCCAGGTACGTGAAATTTTATATTTCTAACATTTTTTAGAGCTTTCCTCAAATCATAGATCCACTGGGAAGCTAAGCTAAGATAAATTATGCTATGCCGTACTATGCTAGGTTTAAAAATATTTCCTTTAACACATACACCGCTGCACACAAATATCTGAATACATTGGTCAATTTCTATCAATAGTGTGTGAATATTATTAAATTCATAAATTAATGGTAAATTAGTGGTAAAAATTAACAGTTAACATGGTATCTTTTTGTGGAATCAGTAGATTTGTATATTCCAAAAAATCTCGATCGAGATCCATCATCTCCTTTCCTCGAATCCTATCCCAGTTCCACCTCCATAGCAATATCGCATGACTTTTTAACAATTTTAATTGCTCTTCACGTCTTTTGCCTTCTACTTTCCTAACGTGTTTCAAAGTGGAAAACAATCCGAAGAATTTTTTCATTAAATAAATCTCTCGTTGCCATAGAAAATTACAAAATGTCGGCATGAAGATTCGATGAAATTATCGGCACTATCGTACCCTTCTCCTCTCCTCCATTGTAGCTATGTGAATATCATGTCTCGATCCTGCAGCGCGTTAATTAAATTTAATTTGGCTTGAGGCGTATGCAGGTTTCTTTAATTGGCCCGTTAGAATTGAACGAATTCGCAGCAGCGCAACGAACCCAGGTCCTCTCGATCCCAATATTTATGATTATTGTTCGTTGAAAATTAAATTTCACGGCAGCAAACTGGGGAAAAGAACGGGTTAATTAGTGCTGAGAAGGGAAACTTTAAGCCGTTGATGATTCAGCAGGTAACTTTGTTCGATAGTCTGACGCCAGCAATATGAGCCATTTCGGGCTTAACTAATTCTAAGACCTCATGTTACGAGGAGTTCGTGCAACATTAAAGAATTACATCCGACCTCACGCAGCCGACTAGTACCCCTGAAACGCTTCTAATTGGTACATTAATTCGAGCACCTGAAGCTAATTGTGGACGATTATTGTACCAGAGTGCTTGCAATCGTTGGAAATGTTATGCCCGGAACCTAAGTTTAAACGACTATATTAATATTAGATGACGTAGAAATATTAGTCACGTAAATTCTATCTTAATTTCATGCCCAGTTCTTCTCAAAACATCGTAAAGTGACAGTACAGCGATTTTCATAATCAATTAACGAAACCTATTCTTCAATTCCTGTTATCGTTGAATCAATTTACGTGTAATTCACGAGTGGTTCGGCTTGGAGCGGCTATTGATCCCGAAAATAACTGCATCTCTACGCAACGCATTTCGTACATTTCCATTTTTTGTTCGCGCTCCAAGCGCGGTGTGCCATCTCTCTTTCAATGAATTCTCGTTCCCTTTTGAAATTCCTAGGCATGCGCGCGACCGTGTTTCTTTGATCCCTGCTTCAGCGAGCATTACTACTCGTCTACTTCGTTGCACCTAAAATTAACGATATGCGCATATTTCTTTGAGCTGGTAAATATTAACGTGGCTGCGTTTCATGGAAACGCGTCGTTACCTTAAACTATTCTCGCTGCTACATACTCCCCTGCTGTCCCCGTCCTCGCGCAGCTTGCATTTCAACCAAGTGACGGTTGTTAATGAACAAAAAGGTTTTGTCCTGAAATTATGACTCCCAGGAACGAATTATACAAGGTTATCTTTCCTGTTGTTCGTGGAAGATAAATATGCATGTCTACTTTTCTCTATCTAATATGGAAATTTTTTCTGAATATTTAAACTATTATACTTTACATTAACTATTGCTTCTTTGTATCTAAGCATCTTTCAGTATCGTTTATTTTAGATATTGAAAACTTGAATTCATAGGCATATATTCTTTGTCTATAACACATTAGGTTATACATAGTTGAAGTGTGTATTGAAATTAGGAAAGAAAAGGCCACTTCTGACGTTATTCATAGTTGAGTAGTCTCGAGAGGTCAATTGATTTTGGACATAGAATAACATGGGCTATGTATATTCCTCAAATATTTTTACTTGTTTTAACCAATACACGATATATCGGGAATATCAGGCTATTGAATGTTTTATTTATAGCTGTTTGAGTACAATATATAAAATATTTTATCTGTTATACGTTTGAAGTAAAATTAATAATCAGAATTAGTAATCATCATCTTCTTCTATAAAATCAATAAATAAGAAATTTTAATTATTTGTATAAATATCGCCAGTAAAATTAAAAATTTAAAACACGATTCATCGATATGTCTATTATATATAAATAGTTTCCAATATTAACTGTCACTATTTTTGAATAGTAATATTTATATAATGTGTTTGCGTGTCAATATTTCTCAAAATTGGACTAGATCTTTATTAAAACTTTCGTTTGAAACGGCAAAAATAAACATTTCATTGATATATGAAAAATATATATTGGAAAAATAGGTGAATATATATAGAATGTATTTCTTGTATTAAAAGAAACGAAATCGAAGACCAAGAGTGCTTACTGTGAAACAAACGCGATAATATCTCATTTTATTGGAAACAGATACTCATCTGCGGCTGTTTTGTACCTATTCTAAAATTTTCAAACGAAAGGAATCACAATCTTCCCTACTCTTCCCCTTCACGACTCAGTTGTTAGCTGAAGTGCTACCGCTACATCCAATATCAGAATATTTGTTACTATCAACAATATTCGTCGCGAACGTTATTTCAATAACGATTCAAAAAAAAGAGATTTCAAAAGGGAGTGAAAAAAAATCGCTATTTTCCATAGCCTTCCATTTCACGACCCGATTGTTAAGTGAAGTGTATCACTACGTTCAACGGTAGAGAGATTTGTTACTGACAATAGCGATCGTTACGAACTTTACTGACATGTTTCAATTCGTGTTTCAACTTTGAGAATTCGATTGACAGCGTAGATGTTTAAATTACCTTCGAGTTACTTCGATTCCTTCCATTTTATGACTTCCTCTTATAGGACTTTTCGTAGAACTTTGTATTTCTTTTCTTACAAAGTATTAGGTGAAATCAACTTAGTTGAAATTAAATGCAAGAACATTTCTTCGCAAGAAGTTGTTCAGATGAACCTTAGCGGATTTGATTGGGCTTTACAAGTACATATTGAACTTGCTCCTGCCACTAATTACGACTATCTTCTTTCTCAATCCGATTATCTATTAACTGCTAAAACGCTATAGAACACGTGTCATTAACGACGACCATCATCGCGAACTGTAATAACATTATTTCATAGATCGCCATTTACAACAATACAAAGCGTCGAGGAGCAACGTGTGTTCATCAGGTGGAAAGTGGAGCTTTCGTGCAGAAATCGCGAGGTTCGCCACGATTCGGCTGAACCTCGAATTCAGCGTCGAATCTTCCGGCGGCCATTATGGCTTTTCGGTTACCGAAAATTGATTCGACGGGCCAGCATGCATGCTTCAAGTTCGAACTTTTGCCGTACGTATATTTGGCCGGTATCGATTTGGCCCAGTTTCCCCGTTCCGCGTTTCCTCGCCATATTTTAGGAATTCAGGCAACGCGCGCTTGAGCCGAGAGAAAAGCGGTCCCGGGAAATGTTACCGTTTGAAATAAATCAACGTTTATTCTTCGGCAATAAGCCTGGGAATGCAGCCACCTGTCCCAAACTCGTCCTCTATTGCTATTCGATGCAATTTCGATGCGTAATACGCGTGTGGAACGCATCACATACACACCACCTTTCCCTATTTCTGTCTTTCTTCGTCTCTCTTTCCTTTATTTGTCTTTTCTTTTTAATCTTTACATTATCTTTCAAAACATCCAAATATTTCGAGTATTAAGCGGCAATTACTTACCAGTACCTGATAGTATTTTATAAATTACACATTCCAGAGATCCCACGATTAATCCTCAATTAATCTTTGAAATAATATTGCGATATTTCCTAAAGCTGATTTCACAAGCCGGCCATGCAGTTCGAATTAAAAGCTTGGAAATACATTACCATCTCTCGTGAAACAATGGACGTAACGATTCTCGATAGTTGTAACGTTACGAGATTCAACCATAGAGAGGGAATATCGATGGCGAAAGAGTCGCGAGAGATCGATAATGTTTCTCTCAAGTGTTTTATTGTCAGCCGGTGTTAAAGCAGACGGTCATCGAACCGATTCCCCTTTTTTCTTCGTCGTCGTCTCTTCGCTGTTACTCTTAAAAGCTATTTTCCAAAGAGGAAACGGGCTACCTTCATCTTGGCAAATGAGAAATCGATGCGTCATTATGACGTTTAAGGGAAACGGACACGCGAAATGGAAATTATTACTTCCCACACGTGCAGAGATTAAATTTTGCTTCTGTTCGTTTGATGTATATCTTATTGCGGTATAATAATTGTATCGATATCTGTATCAATAACTAGTTTTCCCCCACTATCTTTCTCTCTTTTAGTTTCAATTTTTCATCTTCAAAATGATAGCAAAACCTTCGATCATCTGACGCAAATAATGGAACATAATAATAGAATACTGAATAGATTCAGTACACATCAGATAACCATTGAACACGAGAGCAATTAATTACATTTAGCCGGTAATTATCGAAATTGCTAATTATATGTCTATCTCCTATCATAGTCTCTAACATAATTGCGATATTAATTTCAAAAATTTTCTCTTATTAAGTCACAAATGTATCGCAATTCACGTGAAAAATTTTATTAGGAACTATGTTTTATTTATTAGAAATTATTAGAAATTATGTCTCATAAAATCGCAAATCTCAGCATTATTTCTCGATATTTTTCAATAATACGTATGCGATTTTTACACTTAAATACTTATAATACTTATCGGTAAAACTATCAAGTTTCAAGCGTAAAAATACATAAGAAACGAATAGTGTAAAATAAGATAGAAACTTTTGTCAAGAATACGTTCATCGACATCCGTGGTAGACTTCCAAGAAACAAAGCCTGGCTAAAAGTTCCCTGTGGAGAATGCTGTTTCGTCGTTTACGGATTGAGACCATTTATAAATTGAAATCGATATCCACTGCCTCTCGGATGCTTTTTATCGTGAAGAATTATAGGGTAACAGATTACTCATACGGAATGAGGACTGATTAGAATTCGAATGATATAGGTCAACAGAATGTGCAGGGTACTATCAGCCGTAAGACATTTCCTAGAGGAACTTTCTTCTCGGGATCGTTGCTGAGTCGCTTTCAATCAACTTGTGAAATCGATGTATCCTGATATAATATTGTGACATTGCTTGCGGCTTCACAAAAAATTTTTGAAAGGGGGGAATCTTCCTTGAGATTTGAAATTGGAATCTTCATGTTCTAAAAAATATTTATAAGCAATACATATGGAAAAGAAAAGAAATATCGCAAAGCATAGCACAACCACGAGTACTACATACTAAGGCAGGTATAACATATGGTAGGCATATGAAAAGGAGAATGTTAAAAAGTGGCCATTTTTGGACCTCATTGCGAATGAAAAATTCTTGCAGGTCATTGAAGAGCATCTCTCTAGGAACAAAACTGTTATTAGCATATATCCGATAGAAAAGTTGACAAAAAATGAATGCAAAGATGAAAAAATAGCAGAGGTTCAACTTACCCATTCGTTATACTTTGTCTTCATCTTTTTCGGATGAACCAATAAATCAATTACGACTTGTTACTAAAAACTAGTATATTTTTGAGGTCATTAATGGACGCATAAAAAATCAATTCGAGTATTTCGACAAAAGTATCTAAAATAATACATCGTCTACGTTATCTCAGGATTATAAAACAACTTGTGCCGTAACACATTGTAAATGCCACATTTAAACCAGTATCTACATCTCCTCTTGATCGCCGTATTACGAATAGAATTCTACATCATTCGAATGAAGTTAATCATTTATCTGAATTGATATACGGAGAAAACTTAAATATAAGGCGAGCACAATTTCACCGCATAGAAGTTGCTCGATTGGAATTTCTTGCAATACTAAGTTATAAAGATGTTTACGTACATGTGGCACACATTAAATGGGACAACCACCTGGATATTGTGCAGACCGTATCGACGAAAATAGAGACTTTGAATTCTACATTACAATAGCGTTCGATACCCTTGACTATCAAAAGTATCAAATTGAAATATAAACGAATAATAGCATTTTGATTAAGATAAAATTGCATTCTAAGCACTTAAATAATGTAAAATATTTTATTTGCGTATTAAGTAACAAAAGTAAAACGAAGACTATGTTGTTGGTTGCCGTTTTCACGTAGCAACGATGTTGTGCTATTTCGGATTTGGACGATTACAAATACCAATTGGCATAGCAAGTATTGTTGTCTTTGATAACGGGTTCTTTCCTTAGCGCACATTTATCGCCATACAGTACGCGGGCACCCCTAGGGCCACAGGGGTTGGGGTTACGCCCAACCAGCGCACAAGGCACCCAGTACCTTGCTACCTGGATGAGTTAAGCTTGGCAGGAGCTGTCACTCGTCTCAGGTCGAACGGGGTGCTTTCTAAGCCCTACCCTCTCCAAGACGGTTCCGGAACAGGTGGTACACTGCTCACTCGCCGAAGGCCATTCGGGAGAGCCAATAACCCTCGGCCCTCTTGCCAGCATCTTGGCCATCAACCACTGCGACCAGGAGTCCAAACCCATAATTGGCCGAGCTGAGGTGTCCGAACTCCCTCCGGGCTTTTACTCGACCCCCGTGGTACCAACCTTAGTCATTGGTGGGACTATCGTGTGGATGTACGGCACGTCACTGCCGGCCGGCGACCTGTTAACTATGCTCGGCAGTTCCAGGTGGGACTCATGTAAGCGGGGGCCTCAAGGTACAAAGTACCCGAGAACTTATCCCGACGATCCCACCCTCGGTTTCAGGATCGTTTTTTTTATCTTTGCGCTCATTGTTTCCAACTTTTCCATCCTTTTCTCGGATAAACGCTACTGAAATTTTTTGTTCCTAAATAGAGACTCTTCAATGTCCTGCAACAAATTTTTGTTCGCAAGGAGATCCAAAAATGGACACTTTTTAACATTCTCCTTTGATCAGCACTGATTGCGTTATCATAATGGACGCCGTCTTCTACAATTTATATTCTTTTTTAATCGATTTTCCGTTCTTTCTCGCCTGTTATACCTCTAAGAAACAAAGACCAATGACAATCCTTCTATATTCGTCACCAGAAGGTATTCAGTAGCATTTGCACAACTTTTCGCTTAATCATCCCGTTCGTACAAATACCTTCTCTGACCTGACCTCCGTTGTCTCCGCGTTTAACCTATCAACTAGGTCGTCTTTTAGCGAGAAATTCCTTCTGGCACGGAATTAAGAACTAATGAAGACAAATTAACTTCGGTTAGGTCGCTTTTAGTCCTAGTAAATATAAATATATTGTGGAATTATAGAATGATAAAGTGATGGGGAACATTGGCAGATGTAAATTCGTTCATCTTCAGCGAAATTTTTAGACTTTTTACAAGATATTCAGGGGTAGACTAAAAATAATACATCGGAAAACAGACTATGAGGGGAAATAGATTCAGGAATAACATTGATGATCATCAGACTCTGAAGAAATTAACGATCCTAGTGAAACATGGTAGAGATCATATTAAAGATTAATTTTTTAATCATTTTAAGGAATTTTATTTTCCTAAGAAAAAGCTACCTAAATGAAAGTAGAGTAAGCAAATAAATACTACGGTAGAATTGAAATGTATAGAGTACCTAAGTTGCTACAGTCGTTGAGTATCTTACGGCAAATGTAAATATTTATCAATGTGCTCTGTATTAGAGCCATTATCGTTAATTATTCCGGAAACCACTGTCTACGCAAACAGTCTAGTATAAATCAAATACTTCTAAACTTCCTATGTTCCCAGCTCTAAAACTTTATCGAAATCTTAGCATAAATCAGCTCTTGGGTAACCCAACCAACGAACGTTAAGACCTTCATCAATAAATATTCTGCAAACCATTAAATCTCTACATAGGTTGTTGCTAAAGCAACACGTTCAATTTGTATTTCTTGTCTGCAGCACGAAATCAGAGCAATATTCTAAGATTATTGTACGTTTAGATAGATCAATGAAATATTTTTAATACATTTGAGATTAATTCTCAAATTAAATGTTTTCTAAGAAACAACGACAATATTAACCCTTTGACAATGTAATAAAATAACGAAGAATGCAGAGAAAACAGATTTAGAAAACAATTGACTCTTTATCTGCCAGGTTTCTTGTGCATACAGTACATATTATATGTATTTCGGGACTCCTCCATGTTTTCCTGTATTTTCTTTTCTTCGATCTTGCTGAAATTTTGCAATCAGCAGGAATACAGGTAAAGTAATGATCTTTTCTTTCTCTCCATTGTTTCCTTTCTTTTATTCCTATTTGATATTTAGAATCGGCAGGAGCAAAGGTAAATGATAAATTCAATGATTTTTTCTTTCCACTTTTTCCTGTACTTCCTTTTCTTTGTTTCCTTCATTCTCGATTAAACTTAAAACCTCGAAAGCAGAAAAAACAAAGGTAAATAATAGTTCCAAGAGCGTTCGTTTCCCTTCCCTTCCTAGTTATTTTCTGTATTCCTCACCATTCTTTCCTTTCCTTTATATTTCTTTTCATTGTATTCTTTCTTTCATGTTTCTTTCCATGTCTCCTTTCTATTTCCTTATATTTTTTCCTTACCCCTTTCATACTTCCCTTTCCTTATCTTCTTTCCCATCCCCTTTTCCTTTTGCTTCTTATCCATTGCTCATCTTTCTATCCATATATCCGTCCTTTCTTCTATCCATGTATGTATAAGAATCGTAACAGAAATAATAGAAACAAGATGAAACAACTTTTGATAAAAATTTCCTGCGAAAATTTAAGAATCTACATAAGGAAAACATAACTCGTAAGTAAGTCGCACGCAAAAGCTCTTTAGCATTGAAATTCTCAGGTATTGGCAACAATTTTTTATCACAAACGAAATTATGTATTAGGAAAACATAACTGACGAAGAGCTGACATGCAAAAATTTTTTAGAACTAAAATTTTCAGATCATGGTAGGAATTTTTAACCACACATGAAATTTTGCATCAGGGGAATATAATTAAGTGATACGTAAAATTTTTCGGAACTGAAATTTTTATATTCCGAGAAATTTTTTAACTAAAATCGTAGTTTTAAATCAGAAGAACATAACTTGAGAAGATGTAGCAGGAAAAATTGCAATTTTGTACCAGGAAAATATGGATATGATTTAGAATAGACTTTTAATACAATTTATACAATAATTGTACATCTTTCTGAAGCTCACGTTGTTGGAATATACAATATACTTAAATCTAGCGCAGTATAGATACAAAGTATGTTTAAATGGCAAATGAATTAACAATCAATGTAACTTAAATAATTTACTGAAGTTTCGCTTGGTTGCAAAGATGATACGATTTCTGTAATAGAAAATATGAAAACAGAGTATAGAAATATTATCAATATTATACTCTACGAATGTAATTGCACATATATAAAAGTTATATAAACCATACTACGCAATAAAGAATAAATTTGTAATGTTAATTTATCAATTATAATAGTTATCTGTTATATAAAATTATTAATAAATTAATTTTATTACAACAACTAGTGCCTTTAAATTTGTATTAAAAAAATAGAAGTTTAATTAATAATAATGTTTAACTTTGACATTTTTAAAGTAATAGTAAATATAAATTAATAATATCCATTTGTAATAATAAAAATTAGGTTTACCATTACTTTCATTGACAAAATGAAATACAACCATTTATGATTAATGGAACAAAAATTAAAAATTAATACGAAAAGATTTCTTAAAGAGTAAAGACAACAAAGACCTTTTAAACAACATTTAAATGATTCACTCACCTCAGACCTACCAGAATACCTAAAAAGCATCTAAGAACTATCTCCAGTGTCATCCATCTCCACCGAAGACTTGAAGGAAATTAACAGTGTGCGAAATTTCATGACTTTTCTCGATTATATCCACCACTATTTTTTAAATTTCTCATAGCAATTATTCGACACCAGACATAATACTGAAAATTAGTAAATTCTTCTTTCTAAACAAGCAAAGGAATTGATAAAAAATTCTTTCACGTGTTATATCTACTACTAAAATTCACGAAATGAGAGGAATATATAATCGGATATTTGTTGTATGATTTATTCATTACCATTTAATTCGAGAAGAACGATTTTTTTGTTGCGCCACTTTGGGGCAAAAAATATTTTCCATAGAAAAAAAATTTCATTTCGGCCTTCTAATTTATCGATACGTTGTATCGCCAAAAATTCCGCGTGATTTTTAATATCCATTGACTTTATTTTATTCACATTGAAATTTAACGTTAAAATCTCGTGTCTGTGTTATCCTCACGAATTTCATACGGTTTACATTCAATATGCGATTATGAATATATATACATATATAGTCTGTCTTTAATTTTGTTCCTAAAAACATAGATTACTACGAACATCCGTAGTTCTAAATAATGAAAATTTAATTAGTGCGAAACGTATTGAACAGTCGAACTCTCCACTCGAATATCCCATTCTCCGTTTCCTTCGAAACTTCTATCGAAATCCCACCACGCATTACCTCGCCTCACCTTCTTCAATAATGCAGCAGGTGAACGCAGCTTATCGCAAAACCTTCTCCGTGTCGCAGGATGTACCTCCGAGCTTCCATCGACCCCAGTCCAGACTGGGATACGAGGAACGTCCCCAATCTCGCGTGGGATATACCTCGGATTCCAGGTGCGCTAGCGGACTCGGGTACGATGACACGGGAGGTGGCTACCTGGACCAGAGCGATCCAAGGATGTATTGCACCAGCGGTTACTGCATGGGTGACACCATGATGGCCGCGAGCAGAGGCGTCTGCGGCGAGGAGGTTGAACTAGACATGCGGAGGCACATCCAGGCATGTGCCTGCACCTGCAACCACATGGGCTACGGGAACTACATGGACTATCAGGTAAATTATCCTTTTAATCGATTCGTCTTTATTGGCGATTATATGCGACTATGTTCGAGCGAATGGGATCGTTTTCACTAACGTAACCATATTGCGACAGCGATGATTGCTGCTTTGGGATATCGTTTGGAAAATCAAAATTGGGATAAATGTAAAGACCGCGACTAGTGTAACGTACAAAAAATATTTGCACTGTAAAGAATTTGATCAATAGTTAGTTCGATATAAAAAGTCGACATTTATCCTAGAGTCTCGCATAACGTTACTCCTCTTATTAGCACAGTAATTTGAACGTCATGTCACAGGCATCGACGTATGTGTTCAAACATTTCACCTTCCTGTGTGCACCATATTCATCAGAAGGATTATTCCTAGCGGAACGGGTGGGTTCACGGTGCTAAATGAAATTTAGCGTTCGCGCCTTTGTTTTGGGACCGGATTATCGGTCGTCGGGAATTAAATTATTTCTGTGGTCGCATTCGTGCAAAAGTAGCGTGTTAAACGCGAGAAAGTTAAAACGAATGAAATATATTGCTGGAAGTAAGATCCCTCTTCGAGGGTTTTCGACGTCAATACCATTTGCCTGGATATATCAAACTCGATTTCAAAATTCTGCCAGCTAGCAATTACAAGGATTGACCAGCCGAGTAATAAATTCGAACGATGAAGCAGAACGTACAGGGGAAACGCTTGGTTACAAACTACAATAATTTCGTTTCGATGATGTTTAATGATGGTCAATGTCTGTTTAATGTTTGTGGTGAAGTCGCAGACTGTAGGGTTTATTGTGTCCAATTGCGAAAAGATGATATTGTACATTGTATTAAAAAAGAAAATTGTAGAAGTATAAACAACGCACGAACAAAGCTATTTTTTCTAACAAACGAGCTAATGCACGTAGCGCTGAACGAGTTTCAAATTCAAATGCTAAAATCACTTCCTCCTCCTGGTAACCTGCTCCCTACTAAAATACGACCTACGCCTACATTTCGATCAGGATTTCGAGCAAGTACGACGAAAGTTCAGCAGCGACGCCCCATTTATGCCTTGGAACTGCCACTTTTTGATTGCTTTCCCATCTGTCGAAAGTAAACGTTTTAACGTTAATGGCACCGGCCGATCTGATTCTCTTGCACGAGAAAAGCTGGACGCGGCGTGTTCGTCGGGACCTGCTTCGACAAACGACGATAGTGTCCAACTTTCAACTTTCAACGTGTCCGAACTTCATCGAACGAATGGCTTTTAAGTCCTTGACTCTGAAACTGGATCCTGAAGAAACTCTGCCGTACGCTTTACCAGAAGACTGAGTTTCAACCCTGTCGTACACTTCACCAGAAGGACACGCGAACCTCGACGTCGCGCCATCATGTCTGAACGCTTTAGAAAAAATAACGATGATTCTAAGTATTTATTATAATTTGCCTTTTTATGTCGAAATCATAATCGAAACTAATATCAAATCCCATATATCACCTACAAACTCATCAGAAAGAGTAACATTAGTTCCGAACTGACTTATAAGCGATATATCGGGCCAGATCCTGAGTCAACAAAGAGTTCGACGATCGGAGATCGCGAGATCGTAGAAAACCGTGAAGTACTGCTTGCTTTCGCGTTGACGCACCTCGCGAGGTATCGCTCTAACAGAGATTACGGACATATATCATTTCATAAGAACGTTCCGTTGTTGCGACACGGCGTTCGTCGCGACGCAAAGAAACAAATAACAAGCACGAACGATAGCGACTCGTCGAACTATTACATTTCGTGCTCCAATTCTCCACCAAGCTTTGTCCCACTCTGTCTCTTTTCGCCCTATCTGAGCCCTGCTCGTTAACGCCGCTATCGCGAGTAATTCATTGCCAGTCTGAAAAATTCTCAAAGAATTTCTCGTCTGCCGCGGCTATACGCTTCCTGGTTCCTGGCAGCGTCTTCTTGTCTTTTATATCGGACCCTGAAATTCTTCTGTGAAGTCGAGGAACACCGTGGCCGCGATAGAATGGACCGCGAGAAAGACGAAAGAGGGGAAAAAGACAGGCAGAAAGAGAGAGCCAAGGATAAAGGAAGGATGGTGAGGCGGCACTCAGTTTCCGGCGAAAGAAAGGACCCGACGGCGTTATACTTTAAGTCTTTACGATTACGTACTTGCGATAACGTACGAGCCTTCTATGGAACCTCTACAAAAGGCTACTTCTCTTATAGAGGGCTATGGTGGGCGTTTGTTGTCACCGCGCTTTCTCTATCCCGCACACTACTCCGGCTGTGTGCTTTGGGGAAAATTTGAAGGTTCCCTGATGCCACGGGAACGCGTCCAACTGCGATGAGAAAGATCGATTGTTCTTTTGTCGATCCGAGGAAAATGTACGTCAAGGTTTGGCCAACCTTTGTCCAGGACGGATACTGGAAAAAGATCAGGGGAATAATGTTTGTTTTCACCGCTTCCTCTTTTCTAGGGCTCTTTTACATGACTGGCGATTAAGGGACTTTAGAATTCTTGACAATTCGAAGATAGATGATAGGCTAATAATCGTGAATTTGTTATGAATGAGAGACGATATAAGGCAAATCGCATTTTGCCTAGATAAAATATTAACGTCTAATTGCGTTCGATATGAAACGAATAATTTTTTGTTTGTTCCAAAATAAACGACGTTTCAGAAAATTCTTCTTGAGATTAGCTACCGTACGATTGTGTATTATGCATAGTGCACATACTGTAAAAACGATTGAAATTATAATAAGCGAAGATTTCGAGAGCGTGAATTTATTATATCGTAGTTTATAATCATTTACGTTATAACGTTATTCTCTATCGCAATACGTTTTCATAGTTTGGAAAAATATAATGGGTTTTTGAAACAATAGACGTAGAATATTATTCAATAAAAAATAGCAATGTATTGAGTTACACTATTATGATTCTTGTCCTTCCAAATAACAAACTACGTGCTCGACCGAAACATTATCCAAGGCGATGTTTTAATTAAATCCAACGCATTCGTCGCAGTAAACATTGGTCAATTATTGCAAATTAAATAAAAGAATACCGAATATTCTTCTTAACAAACTTGGCCTCCATTTTCATTAAGCAAAAAAATTCTCTGATATTCTCTGCAAGTTAATTAATTCCCCGTCCAAAGTGAACCATTTAAATTTCCTCTTTTCCCCCTCTCCCCCTTTCCCTAACACTCGTACTAATTTGAAACGCTTTAAAGTTACTTCCTGGCCGCACAAAAAGAGGAAGCGACGAGGCAAAATAGGTGGCTCCTCTTGTTCCGGCGTGTTGCGAGCTTCGCAACATTGTTTCTTTACGATTATGCACGGTCCCTCCGAGCGAACTTTTCCTTTAGCGGGGGTCCGTGTTAGAACGCATCTTTTACACATGACTGGGGCGGTAAAGCTCGAGCATCTCCAGGAACCGTAGCAACCAACACCAAAAAAAATTTCAAAACTTGTAGTACACCTTTCCAAACGATCTATTGTATACAGGGTGGTTGGTAACTGGTGGTACAAGCGGAAAGGGGGTGATTCTACGCGAAAAAAGAAGTCGAAAATATAGAATAAAAAATTTTCGTTTGAGGCTTCGTTTTCGAGAAAATCGACTTTGAATTTTCGCTCGGTACGCATGCACTTTATCACGTCTCGTTATAACGGATCTCACTGTAGATCGTTGTCTCGATGGAAAAATTAAAAAAAGAAAAAAAAATTAAAAAAAATTTTTATTAATATACACGCAAGCGTCTTACAGCTCCTGTGTTTGTTGATTTTATAGCAGTGATTGTGAGAAACGTTCTCGTTTTGTTAAAAAAAATTCATTTTCGATATTTTTGACTCTGCGATGACAAGGCGTAGTGAAAAAATGAATCGCGCTGTAGAGTATCGTATATTATAGCTGATGAAAGTAGAGTTTGAATAACTCTAAATGACTAGGCATTTATCAATTACTAGTAACTTCTTTAATTCAAGCTTACTTTAGATTAGTCGACTAAGACCTGGACGTTAATCAAATTGAACTATTCCAATCAATTGATTCCACCTATGGAAACCGAATTGCGACTGCAAAACAAAAACCATTGGTAAACATAACACTGTTCGCTCACCGGTGGCGTAAATTGAACATCATCGAGAGCAAGTTCCGCAGGCAATAGTTCAGGAAAATCAAAGAGTAGAAACGAGTAAAAAAAAGAAAAAACGGGGAAAAACATAAAATATTAAAAGTAGAAACTATAAAAGGGAGAAAAAAGCGCGCGAGAAAACTGTCGCAAAGAAGTGGTCGGGGGAAAATGCTCTCTCCTGAAAACGAATTCTTTTGGGCAAACCGCGCGGTCTTCTGGCTTGAACCTCGCTATCGTGCCCTCGTTTGACCGGGTAAGCCGCGCGGTCAGAGTAAAAACACACACTCACACACGTCCATCCACGCACATATACACAAGTTACACGTACAAAGCGGAACAGAGAAAGATACGTATAGAGGAAAGAAAAATTCATTTTGAAATGGCGCTGCCCACGGAGATGCTACATGTCGAACTCTAGTGTCCTGGTTCGTGGTAGTACCGTGAATTCTGGCTGGCTGCCAGCCAGTTGCAAAAGGACCGGAAGAGATCCAGCAGCCAGCACGAGGGGTTGGCTGCGGGGGTGGAGCGATCACGCGCAAAAAAAATGACACGCGTGTATCTATCATCGTAATACCTGTCAGGAGCGGCCCTGTGTGCGTGTATCCGGCTGCATATACGCTGTTACATACTTGCGCACAGCTGGACCCGCGTGTGTTTGCACGGCCGGTCGCGTGCGAGCAAAACTTTTCGAAAACTATTCCGGGCCAGGTAGAGAATCCATTTTCGGACGTTGCTGCGGAGAGAAAAAGAGGGTGAGCGAGGGTGGCACGTGAGAGAGATACCGGATGAAGGCAGACCAATGGAAAGAGACAAGGTTGCAGGGTGCAGGAAGAGCAGAGAAAGGGACAGGATGAAAGAGAGGAACGAAGCGTGCATGCAGGAAGGCAGAAAGTGAATCGTGCGGCAAGAGAGAAGGAGAGATGCACAGGGCGCACGGTACCATCCCGGGGGATGAAGGGGCAACGTTACTACTGCACTGCAGCAAGTAAACTTCGGCAATATACATATGTATATTGGTCTGTGTGTGCATTGGCGGCCGTGCAAGCGGGACGCACATGGGCATAGTCAGGTCCTTCGATGGAACTCGTATATCTCCTTTTTTTTTTATCGTTGTTCTTCCCTGATTCTGATTTACATACCGTTCGGGCTCCAGGTACCATTTTACCTGTGTGTCTGTTTCTTTTGTGCAGTTTTTTGTTTCGGTTTTTCGGCCATGGCATACGTTTACGTTGATTTTTGTCGTCTCTAACAAGCCGGTGCAGGTGTGACGAAAGGTTCGGAAGGGGTTGTATAATCGCTTTGTTTTCACGATCGATCGCTTTGGTTAGTTTGAATATTTTTTCATTTGTCTCGATCGTGCTGGGGAAATAGCGTTTTGCGAATGAAACGGTTCGCCGTTAATAGGAATTGTTTTTTAAGGGCTGGTGTGTGAGATCGTGGTGAAAAGGTTGAAAATATATCTAGGTGTATAGCTGGCCATTATCGGGCCGTTATATTCACTGGCAATGGAAAAAAGCAGCTTTGAGAGTTCTAATTAGCATTTGAATCTTGTTTAATGGAAGTTTATTCAACACTGAAATATGTATATCGCGTAAACGAAAAATTTATTATTATTTCTTGTATATTTTTACGATGCAGTCATTTCGCATGCGTTCACTGAATGTGATAACCACGATGTTAATTAAATGTTCAAGATTAAATAATAGTTTTACGTTTGAATGGTAATGCGTATAATATCTAAACTTAGCTACTTTTATTTTCTATGCTTGTAATATAATAATCTATAGATCCCAGAAGATCTAAAACAGATTAACCCGCAGCTGGTATCGTTGGGACACAGGTGACCACAACAGTTTGAGTTAGATACAAATTAAGTTATTTAGTTTTAATTTGTAGATACATAGCGTACATATTTTATATATTACGCAATGCAATTAAATAACATAATCCAGACTTATACAATATAATGAAATATACAATAATAAAATATATGAATAATGTAATAAAATGCTTAATAAATTAATCGTATGATCATTTTCTGAAAAAAGTATATTCACCCAATACAGTTGTTATTTAAATCAATTTAATTATTGAACAAATAGCACTCTAAAAATAATTATTCTAATGAAATAGTATTACACTGAATTTACTAAATTCTAGATTACTCCATATTGCTTTCCTTTACTAAAGCAAGTAAACTATCACTCGTATAGCCAATTAATTTGTTCCTATTGTGTTTCGAGTAATCTTGTCACACTTCATAGCAATTCACTTCTATATCAATTATAATGTCATGAATTTCTCAAGCAATATCCTTAATATTTTCTGGCATTTCCAAACGATATCTATCGGGATTATCTGATAGAAAGCGAAAGTTGTTCGAGCTAGGATGAACCGCGTTATACCACCCGCGTTATAGCTAGGCACTTGATTGGATTCGAAATATTTGACAGAATAATGGTTTTCCATGTTCTGGAGTGTTTGAGAACTACGTAAAAGGGATTCTACGGATTATATCCGGAAATTTCGTGCTGCCAGAGGCTTTCGGGCAAACCATGATCTCTCGAGCTCCTCAAGATCTCGACTTCGTATAATTATGTCGAGAGAGCGAGATACGCTACGATGGATAGCGTTATTCTCGTCAAAAAGTCACCGTGCATGACTATGAATAGGGGTTAGTTTCAAGTACTATCTTGGAAGCTAACAACCTTCTGTTCATGTTTCATCGTAAACGACCTGAGAAGTGCCATCTCGAAAAATCGTATTCGTCATTTGCAATTTACGAATGTACCTTTAGAAACTATTGTATTAAACGATTTTTACGTTTATTTTATCGTAACATTTTAAAGCTATATACCTTGAAGTGTAGATTTTCAAGTAGATTTTAATTATCTTTAGTTTCTAGTTATCGTAATCCTTATCTTCAGATTTTCTCGTATCTAAAGCTGAAAATTTTAAATCTTCCGTCGAGCTGATTAATAATCCCAGTGAAGATAACGTATTGCTCGAAACAATTAAAACTTACGTACCTAGATGACTCTGTGTACTTTGTACGGTGATATTTGTACAGAATCCAATTTGTATAGGTCAGAAAGCGGGCGTAATGAAATCCACGTGAAATTCGTAATTATTTTATGCAGCGTATAAATGTAGCTTTCTAATTAATTGTTAGCTCGTCGTAAAAGTAAAAATGTAATATTGGATTAGGTAAAAAATAGAATTGAAAGTTATTTTATCATCAGAGATTCTAATTTTAAATAGTCACACTGATGCAAATATTTTCTTTTTACTTATTAAATTGGTATATTTGTAAAAATACGAAGTTCGCCGTTTAAAAAATGTTATATCATCTTTCTTAACAAAATAAATAGTGGTTTGTTTTGTGTTGAACTTCGTGTTGAATTTCATTTATGCAATATTTCAATGGTTTCGACATTGATCAATTAACAAACTTTGAAAAGACATCTTCCTGGGTTCTGGACATTCATCATTTATGTTATTAAATTCTACGAGAATGACATTTATGCTTGCAATATCGCTGTATTAATATTACATATCAAATTGTCGTGTAATATGAAGCAAATTAGAATTATACCCAGTGACTCATGAATGCACGTCATACTCCAATAGTTGAAGCCCCACGCAAAATAAATAAAAAACATTGTACAAGTATAATATGTCCTACATACCTTACATTTAATTGTGGACTTTATGTATAATACAGAATTAAGTATGAGATCAAGTAGAAGGCATTGATTATGAATTGTCGACCATTACAAATTTGTATTATAAAATCCATCCATAATGTTACATGAATAGTTCTGTGAACTTATTAATTATTACAATAATGAAAATACTGCTTTAACACAAATATCCGTCAATCTAGAAATTATACTGCATCGACTAAATTCCAGTATCCATTAACATTTGTAAAACAATAGCAGGGAAATTAAATTTCGCCTAACATTTTAGCTAAAATTTTATCCCCTATCATCGACACAGACCATTATATTGAGTGCATGATAATGTTGCCCGAAGGAAATTATTGGCCGTTATTAATAAAATCAAGCAAAATTTACATTAATGTTAACATTATAAGCATATTTAGTTTATTATGATCATTACTGCAAATATGTATCTACGAAATATGCAAATCTACGCAAATATGTATGGTACGAAATTACTATTTTGGTATTACGTGTTACATCACCTTAATTACACCATTTCGTTATTTGATCTTACTATAATTTTGCAATTACGCGCAATAAAAAAGAATAGTTTAAATAAATGTTATTCACTTTGATAAAAGGTATCCGAATAATATAAAGGTAATACCATCTCCTACTTAAAGAAAACTAGATGCCTCTTTCTTCACTCTACAACTCATCATAAGAAAACTGATTGCATCCCAAATAATTAGCCCCCATATACCATTTAATTGCAGCAAAAATAAAATCGATATCTTCATTAGTTACTGAAATAACAGCTCGTAACACTTTATTTGGATCCCCCTGTACATATGAGAATTTTCTACGCTAAGTGTACGAATACATTTGAGAATAACTGTACCTACTTACATCACACATGTATCAACGACATGGCGAGATACGACTGAGACGCCAGTACGAGGAACATTCGAAATCAACGTTGTCAAAAACTTCAATAAATCCCGGTTAGATCTGAGAATTTCGAATTCATGGCCATTCGGTTGGCGTGCGCCTCGAAGGGGTAGAGCATCGCCGGAATATTCAAGCGTCGTTTCGTTTCACGACGGATATTGGATTTTCTGTGTTTCCGCGTGTTGGATCCGAGTTGACCCCGAGCTAGCTTGTTGACATAAGTGCGCGACATAAGCTTTTTCCTCCCTCTCTCTCCTTCTCTTTATTTTTTCCCCAGTTCTGATCTAGCTGACGACCGCGGTTCACAGAAGTATACAACGTTATTGTTGCTTATCTAGTGGTTGTTTAAGGCGGCTTTCATACTCCGCGTCTCGAGGCCGGAATTTTTTATCGCGCTTTCTCTTTGTCATTAAGCATCATACACCGTTGTCCGACTTGTAATTTTTGTTTTTCGTTCATCCCCCAGCCGGTATTTCGCGGCTTTGCCTTTCGCTAATATACAATGACTACAAAAGTGAACTACTCATTGGAACAGAAGATATTTTATTTAATAAAAGTATGCTATTTTACAGGAAGAATATTAAAATTAAAAGACTGTTTTAATCTTTCCCTTAATCGCAAGCAAAATACATATAAACAATATTTTATTAAGACCAAACTCAAAAAGTTATTACCTAAATAGTGGAAGAAAAAAATTTGTTATTTTCTACTTCAAACTTTCTACTTCAAGTCAAATTCCTGAAAAATTTAGTTTTTCTAGTTACGTTACGCTTTTAGGAAACCGATGGTATCCTTTTAGAAAATAAATTTTAGCTTTAAAGAAATGAATATATCTCTTTTCTCAACATCAGACATTACATAACCGTTAGCGTTTAACAGCTGCGCATTCAGCTTTACGTGAAAATGACAAACGATAACACGAACACCAGCAAAGTTCGCAGATGTTAAGATTATCTTTTCAACTGGTCGATGTAAAGGATTTTCCTCTTTACGGGCGTGTGCACAAATCGTAGAAGCTAATGGAACATCTGAGCTCTAAATCTACATACATTTTGTAGCTTTAATATTCCACGTGTTGAAACAGAACCACGAATAAATATGTTTCCCTTGACACTCACTGTATCTCTCTCCGTTTGCGTTAAATATTTCTACAATCTCGTATTTAATCTTGTATCACTCCATGCGAAATTTATCCAAATTGTTTCGCGTATCTATAAATTGCACGGTAAAATATTAAGAAATAACTTTATTGCGACAAAGTAACGAAAGAAATAGTGAGCGAAATTTATTGAATCAATTTAAAGTTTACATCGCTTGCGTAAAATTTATTGAAATTGCCCAGATGTTAAAATTTATTTCAGTTTAAAAATTGATTTTCAACTAATTCCATCTCTTGTATCGTTTTGTCGAACGTATCGTATTGTACCTGTAAGCAACTTAGTTTATGTAAAATTTTATGAAATGTATTGACTTCTAAAATTGTCACAACGCCATTGCAAATTGCATAACATTTTTGAAATTGAATTAAACGACTCGGGGTTTTTTGAGAGGCTTAGGTTGGGGTTAGTCCATTAGACGACTTAGTATAGAAAGATTTTGAACAAATTGCAATTGATCGAAATTACGAAGAAAGAAGTATAGGTCGCATTTTCCAATTTTTTTACTTGGGTTTGTAATGAACATTTATATCAGCTACATTTATGCTGAAAATTCATTAAGGTCAGTTAACCTATTAGCTACTAATGGGTAAAAGTAGCGAAAATCGCAGTCTTCACGACTTTCAGATTAAAATTTACATCTTTTGATGCCTGTCACTTGTTTCCGTATCAACCGATTTCAATATATTATAATTTTCAGCATATATACATATAACTGATATAAATATTCTAAATGTGTTGTTTAAATGTTTATTACAAGCCCAGATAAAAAAGTTGGAATTTGTGACTTTTACCTTGTTCTTCACGATTCCTACCAATTGTAATTCTTTTCAAAAATATTTTTATACATCATTTGGTAAACTAATCTTCGTAACTTCTCAAAAAGAACCCAAGTCATTTGGTACAACTTTAAGAATGTTATTCAGTTTTAAAGGGTGTTGCAACAACATTAGAAGTCATCGTATATCTTTAATGAAAGATGTTTCGCATCAAACTTTTGAGTATTTTCAATTTATGAGTACACATAGGTGCATATTATATATAATTATAAAATTTCCGACAATTAAAAGTTAAATCATACTATCAGTTTTCAGTTTGCAACTGGTTATTCCGCGAGATAATGTTCATATATAATGGAAAGTCATACGATTAGCATAAGACTATAGAGCACAGTATCCCTAATTTCGAATAGAACTGTTACGAGAGAAATAAACTTTTCGCTTAAACTATGCAAGAACTTATGGTTCACTTTAGTATACTATTATACCGCTACGAAACTGTCTATAGTAACAATTATCAATTCCTAGTTTGCAGTTCAGAATGAGAAACCTTACTCAATCAGGATTTTTCCTCTTGTAAGTGAGCAAATTTACGTTTATAAGCGATTAAAACTTTATTCCTGTTAAAAATGACTATCTGCAAGTATTTACAATGCAACCGTTTATTAAGAAGAAATGAATACAAGTGGCATTAATTTTCAATATTGCTAAATTGTATAAGATTGTATAAATGTTTGAATAATTCTATAAAAATATTAAAGTCATATACAATGGCGTGTAAAAATGTCCAAATCAAATTAATTTTACACGTTTACGTTCAAAATTAAGGATCAGATTTTAGCTAATTGATAGTGGAAGGATTTTAGCTAATTGATAGTGAAAGATATTGAAGTTATAACAAATAAATACTGTTTACTATTGATTATGTATTTATTTACTTGTCACGTTAATGTGTTTAAGAATAGATGGAAAAATCTATTGTATTTATTTAGAAATATAGATAAGTGGTGCAGCTACTAACAATTGTGGTATCATTCAAAACTCTAAAAATGAGAGTTTACCAGAAACATCCAATCGAATGTGTCTGCGACAAATTCGCGATCGTTCTTCCAGCAAACGCGCGCGATGAAATTATTTTTGAGACACGATGGACCCCAGATATTAGTTGAAGTTTCTTCTTCAACCGAGTGGAAGTTAATCGAAGTTTCCACGTTGAAACTTCTTCAGGAGTCCCTGGCTTTCTTTTAACCTGTCTACGTTGCCGCGGAAGATTGGAATTAGTTCTAGGTTACGTGCGACTGAGACGAGTTCAACACTTTTCGAAATTTTGGTGGAGGTGTGAAACATGTGTATACACAGACCTAAGGCTTTCTATTATGGCTGTGGCCATACTGTGGTTATGAATTATTACGCTATAAGCCGTACAATTTGATATTTCAGCGATCTAGCTGATCTAGACAAAATTGAATTTGGATAGCGACCCACAGACATATATAACAATTTATTGTAAATTGAATAAAAATTCCCATATCCGAATAACGTAGTTTTCGTATAATTAAAGCCAACATAGGTTTGGTCAAAGACATATGCATGCTTTCGATAATAATAATAGAAAAATATCTAAAATGCCTCATTTTATCTAATTTGATAATAGGAAAATAGTAGAAAGGTAATAAAACATTCTATACTATGTATATAACTACATCTGGCTACGTTTGTTCGCATATACGTAGAAATTCCTATATTAATTCGCGGAGCGATGTGAAACTCAAAGTTTGGACTTGAGGAAAGAACGATTGTGAGCTTCGTGTTCATAATGAGAACGCGCTGCTTTGAATTTACTTAATGCGAATTGAAAGTTTGATAGCCTGATACGCGGGTAGCGAATATTCATTGTATAACAATATCGGGGCCAATCAGACCTCTGACAAGTATAACAATTTATTAAAGCACCGAATGCAATCATCTGCGATACAATTCCGAAAATGGCTCCCTAGTTTGTGTTTACCAGAGAACTGTAACGTGTTAGGTGATACAAAATTCTTTTTTCGAATGATAATTGCCTCTTTTGATTGTCTCTTTACTCGATATTGAAGCTAGAACGTCTTTATAATTTAAAAGATATTACTTTTAAAAATATTAAAATATTGAATATATTCAATTATTGTTTGTCCTAACAATTAGATATATTTTTAGTTACATCTAACAAGTTCTTTACACTTTTATGCTACTTTATGATAAAATGTTAAATGCTTTTAAGTCGTAAAGTGATGTTAACATAAATAAATCAACAAAAGTGTACTTATACGCACGAAGCAATCACGTTTCCGGACAATTTCGTGAAATTAACCGAACGAAACGTCGTATAATTAACGATAGAGAACCATTTCACAGGGCGATCATCTAATTACCCCTAGAGAGTGTCACGCTATTACTCAGTCCCGTGCACTGTATTAAGCGTCCGGAGAGAGAAACTTTCAGGCACCGTTCCGTTGCGGCAGTGCAGCTTTTAAGAAGAGCATTACGTGGCAGAGTCGGCTGTTTTGCAATTTCTCGCCGTGTCGTGTAATTCTAACATTACCCGGGGAAACAACACAGGCGAAAAATTTCGAAACGTGACTTCACTCCTCGTCCACTGCCGGGAAAAATCTATTCTATTCTATTCTATTCTCTCGCATTTTAATCCTGACTTCCTCTCTGTCTCTCTGCGTGGTTGCCTTCAAGGTGCGATGGTTGCGCCTTTCATTCGCACTCCTAGTTAACAGCTTACGGTTTCTACTCCCTAACCCCGGAATTTCATTTCTTCTTTCTGACGAATTACAGAAATTTTTTTAGCGGATTATGAGCTTATTATCTCCTTCGTTTCGTGCCACTTTTATACCGCTCTTTGAAAAACTCTCTATTATTTCTGATAGTTTGGGATAGGTAACACCGCTCTTTTAATGCACTTGTTGGTTACATCGGTGAACAGTTACTTTTTAAAACATAAATTTTTAGTCCAGTTCAGTCCAAATATAAGTTTGCTAGACTTTCTATAATGATATACAGACGTTATAAAGGAGGATATATTTCTAAAAGAAATATTTACATATATCCTTATTTTCCAATACATCATTTTTTATTAGATTCTACATTTCACGTCCATAGTATGAAATTTTTGTAACCATACAAAAGTACTATCAAATGATATGAAAATTATTATAAATGATACCGAATCTATATAAATGAAAATACCAGCCAGTGTATAACTTCTTGCGATATTACGTCAGAATCATCATGTTTTAACAATATACGTCGCTATATTTAGCTGAAATGTGAAAAAAGGTCCTACAGAAAGGTGAAAAAGAGAAACAGTGAAAGAATAGGTGTCTATCGAAAGGAAAGGTAAAGACGGGGCCTACGATGATTGGCGAGGCGGTCGGAAATGAGCGAACGACGAAAGGTTGCTGTAGGACGCGGAGGATGGCCAGCCATTGTGCTCGCTAATCGAATTTTTCAAAATCGACGTCGCCGCCGTCTATTTCATTGGGTAGCGTGGCATTTTTGTAACGGGGGCATTTTGCTTCTTTCATTCGGCAGCTTCGTTTTCCCCTCCCCTTTTACCGTTCTTTCCTCGTCGCCTCGATCAAGTTTTAATTAGGTTACCACAGCCCGGAAACTAAATAGAAAACGCCACAGCTGGATGCAATTAGAGCGTTTCGAGGTGAGAAATCGAACCAGAAAAAAAGAAACGTTAAAGACGCCGCTCGAAAACAGATTTCGATAGAACAATTGAACGATTCGGTTATTTTTTTCGTAGCAATTTTTATGGTGCTACGCGGACCTCGTTGTGTCTGATGCGTATCGTGAGTTTCATGAGCACTACAGCTACAATATTACGAGTTTACTTCGTGGATATAATATCGTGGATTGTTCGAAAAATTTATAACGAATTTAGAGGCTACGTATTTTTATACAAATTTTATGAAATAATGTAGTGTATTGATCTTTTTTAGAATTACTATTACAATTATTATTTATTAAAATAACGATATCAAGAATTCTGAGATGTTTAGAAAAGATCGGAACAAAAATCAGTTATGAAAACATTTATTACGATCATCATTCTATTAAATATCCTCTCTCGTCTTATTTTTTACGATTATATCAGGTTGACTGAACTATCATCCACGTTTAAACACTTTAATCTTTCTGTTCCAAGTAATTAGCTTTAGAATTACTTAAATGATCCACAGAAAAAAACGGATTTTCCTATATTGCTCTTTCGTTCTTTTTACTTGGAAATAAAGCAGATCGCAGAATGAAAAATTATATTTTAAGAATTGAATGTGAAATATTAGACCATCACATACTTTTGTGATGCAGTGTATGTTTCCTTGGTAGATTATGCTGATTTGTCGATTAATCATTTTTCAACCTATGAGCTATACTACGTTAGAATGTCGATTGTCTGAACGGCGTTTAACCGAACATCCGATTACTGGAATGTCGTTTAACTGAACATTATCCAAACAGCGTACACGCCGCTTAATCGAACAACCAATTATTCGAACACCGTTTAGTCAGATAACGTTAATGAAGTTCTCACCAACTAGCATAACATATGGAGTAGGTGAGTTTATCTAAATTTGAATATATATGACGTATAGGACAATAGTTGAGAATGCTCACAATAAAGGTCCCCACAATAATACAGTTATATATGTATAGAAATAAAATCTTTATGGCGATGCGCGTCAGGGACCAGTATCAGTATCACAGAGGACAATCATTCAGTTTGCTAAATGTGATTAACAATATAAAATTGAGAATAACAGGAGGATGGGAAACGAACGTAGATGATATCCTCGAGAAAATTCCACCGGATTCCAAGCAGTGACTCTTTTTGAAATTTCATTTGCAATTTGCATCGTGTTACCGGATCGTTTCCTCCTATTCCGTGCCAGTCACTCTTCCGCAACCTCTCCTCTAGGTTATCCCATTAATCTGAAATCCTCGTTGGGTTGATATAACTTTCTTCCTACTTTTTTTTCCACTCGTGCACCTGTTGCCATCGAAATCGTTTTACGAGACTGATCGATGAGGGAAAAGGACGTTATATATTTAAAAGCATCTGCAACGCGTTCGATCTAGCCTGACCCTTTCATTCGTGTATGGGCATCGTTGTGGAAAAAGGTTTTGATAGTCGAGCAATTAAAAAGTTATACTCCACCATTTTCCGTGCATCTGTAAACGAATAATTTTTTGCGAGGTGGAGATCACAAACTATGGATCGAGGACTCTTCACTAAATCTCGACAAATAAAAAACTTTCAAATTGTTGGCATCGAAATTTTGTTGACGAGCCGATGCGGTATCATGTGCAGACAAGACGATTAGTGTTTGCTGATAAATAGTGCTGGTAAACATTGCTTGTTTGTTTTCTAGAAATTTTTTAGAGAGGATTTTTTTCATATAAAACACTGACAGTTGAGGACATCTTGATGACATCGAATGCAAATATGTACAAAGCTGCTATGTATGGAAACGTGTTGTAAAAGAATTTCAGATTTAATAAAAATTGCTTATATCTTATACTTTTTTAAAATTATTGGGGTATATAAAAAATTGCAGATTCTCTTTTAGTTTAAATGCAATGTAAAGTACAATCTTCTATCTCTACTTAATAATAATTATGGAAGATAGCATTGATACCAATTACCTATCGATCGATGCGCGTATCCATATGTTTCAAGAAGTCTCACTCTGTTTGAAACTTGAAACAGCCACAGTTGAATGAAATATGCAAAAGGTGTAAGAGTGCAACGTGTTTCGCGTGTTACTTAAACGATATTTGCATTTACTGATATATATCACTGTATTAATACTAAACACCTATTTATATATCGGAAGGAAATCTTTTTATAAACATTTACGTCATTGAAACCATATCCGCTTCTTATAATCACGAGCGTGGCACTTTATTTTAAACTTAGAACTTCCGCAAGGCAAAGCACTCTCATAAATACCAACCGCGACTATTTTTATTGTATGCGACTATTCAACCTAACTTCCTACGGAAACAATTTTAGTATTTGGATATGAAAAAATGATATTTAGTTCCAGTAATCACTATTTGAAAATATTTGTTAAAAGCGGATCGTATGTATAAATAAAAATAGTTTACATTTATGTTTTCATTCAGTCATTTCGTTGTTCAAACATAAGAACTAAATAAATGTTAACTTAAAATAACATTTATTTGTTGCTTTAAATTAATATTTTTGCACTTGATAATTTTAAAAATAAATTTAAAAAATATTGATTCTAAAGAATCTCTAGTATCAGAAGGAAATGAATAAATGTGAAAGATAAAAATGAAATATGCGTTTCGGGGAACGGACGCTAAACCATGAACTTTCGAGATTAATCGGTAACAAGAGACATTGAAAGTAAATCGATAAACGTGTCTAGTGCATTCACTGACGTCAATCGACGAAATGGTGTAGGTAGATTCGAATTCGTCAATGTAGATATCGAGTTTTGTGATCAGACAATATAAAGGGGCATATGTGTTATGAAGTGTTCGCAGAGCTGCCACGCAAGAACAATTCCATTTGAACCTATCCAAACGTTTTCTGCGATCATGCAGACATAGAATTTGCTATTATAATCGCAGAAATATTATTATGATATTGTATACCTTATTATAAAAATTTAAATCATTATTATCGTTGGATCTTAACCGCAAATCTTTACGCAGTGAATTCTTACGATAACAAAATAAAATATATATAGAGAGATTTGTTCCGCTCATTAAATATCATAATGGACGGTTTAGCTGAGGTATTTCACGTAGTCATCCTTACTATGTGCATTCTATATATTCTTATACTTATATATTTCCCATAAATGCATAAACTGTCACTACTTATCGCTATCGATACACGAATTCCAAATACAGCAAAAAGTTGAGAAAAGGCGATTCAATATTTCCGCATGTTAATAAATAATCATCATCGTTAGAAGGATTTTCATTATTATAGTCGTCATTTTATTATAGTCACAAGTAAAACTTTTCTTTTGATATTACCTCTGTTATGAATAAAGCAGACGTTAATAGATAAAAAAGTACTAACCTTTCTAACGACAACGAAGGTGTTAAACAGTCGTGGAAACTTGGAGTCGCTTTCTCCGAAGAAGAGCGAAATGAAGACGGAGGTGCAAGAAACGGCCTTCGTAGAGCATCGTTGTTGAGAACACAGGGAAGAAAGGAAACAATCGGACATAGAAACAAAGCAGGAGACATAATTTATTACATACGACAACTTTAGTCCTCCCGGAGGAGTAGAGTAGAGGCTGCATGTGATAACACTGGAATTAAAGTTACGGTGATTAACTGCCGCTACGATGCACGAATATAAACCAATGGTACTAAGGAGTTGCAAAGTTTCTGCGTTTACGAAAAAGAAAAAGAAGTATCGAAACTCTCTGGAAGAAAGCATAAAATTTTACGAATTATGACAAAGGTTTCCGCAGTTGGGAATATATAGGATGTTAAAACTGAGCTCTAAGATTTAGTGAGCTTATAGTACTCACCGAGAAAAGTAAAAAATGTTTAATCAACGCACAGTGACTCGCGAAAATATTGAAACTCTTGCCATAAAAAATCGTTACGTATATTGTGTGTATTATACAAAACATTTTGAAATTTCATTAGCATTTCTAATTTCATTAGCATAATAATGAAACACGACTGCTATGATCATATTTGATGTAAAGATGCTCCATCATATTTCTTAATGAATGTGAGACAACATTTAAATGGAATCTTTAGTGAGAGATAGATAAGAAAGGAGGTCCAGCAGAATTGCATCTTCAATCACCTGACTGGAACTTTATGGGTGTCATTTGTGAGCACATTTAAAGACTCTAGTCAGAAATAATGAACTAAACATACTATAACGAGTAAAACATGTATATCGTGTGATACCAGACCATCCATGATCTGCAGATATTAATATTTCATATTGAAATGGAAAAAATACATCAAATATTTCTTACAAATGTGAAAACAATTTATTGTATTTCTCAGCGGAAGCTTTGTTTTTTATGGCTTATGTTGTCCATCTCGCTTTTCGTCTCGAAAGTAACAAGCGCGTCCGAAGGATATTTTTCAAAGTCAAAGGCTGAGCAGAAGAAGCTTGAGTACGATGTAAGCCCCAAATAAATTCCAAAGCATGTTACGCTTTAATCGCTGCTAGTTGCATCGCTTGAAACGCAGTCAGAAGCTGTGGGAAGCGAGAAGAAACGAGATGCCTGTCGGCAACGATTTTATCCTATTGATTTCGCGCGACCCACGCGAGAAGAGAGTACGACCGAGATGGAAGACCTTGACATCAATATCGGGCACAACAGCTACCTCCGTTTTCCCCACCCTCGCAACAATTCCCCAACAACGCTTGCCCCACCACCGCGCAATACATCCCCACTACTATGCATTCTATCCCCACTCCATCGCTAGACGTGACCACGTGACACGAATCGGAGCCGAGGGACGGAGAAATCGGATGAGGTCGGCTCCTCTCGTAAATACTCGTCCGTCTGAACCTCCCAGAAACATCTGGCCCGAATAGCCGGACGTAAGTTACTGGCGTAATATGGCGCGAGCTGTGAAATATTCCCGCTCGAAGCTCGCCGACGGCGACGTATATTTAAATAATTACACCCACACCGCCTGCCGTCCTCCATTCCATATTTTCACCTCCTTTAGCGTCCCACTCTTTCGATGTAATTTCTTACGTGATACTCACCGGTGAGCGAGCAACCCTCTCGAGAGGGTGCAAGCGGTACATTCCTTCAAAGGAGTGTTTAAGCGCTAAGTACAGGTATAATGGAAGAAACAAAGGGCGGTATAATGTGTTTCGCACCGGCATTGTTCGATATAATGCCAGATTCGTTTGGCCTCGATTTTTTCTTCTACAATCACGATCGTAGACGTGAACTCGTAGATCTTAGAACTTTCGGAGATACTTTCTTAATTAATTTCACGACAAAGATTATTATCAAATAAATTCTCTATTAAAGTTTCCTTTGCACGCTACTATGAGATTAATATCGTTAAAGTGATACTATTATTTATTAATAGGCTCGGGCCGAATTTTTTCCTTTTCAAATTTATCGGCGTAAGTCGAAAATCATGCAACACGCTCAATAGCTTTAAACTGTCGTATCAACTGTCGTTCTGGGTAATTCATGAAAACCACATCAAAGGGTGACAGCATAAAAACGCTCGTATGACATAATGCTCTCTCGTGATAAAGCGCCGTTTAATCGCTTGTCCAATAAATGAGAAAGTATTTCCGACCTGGGCAAACTGCGTATACTTGTAGAAAGGAAAGTTTACGAGGCTACACTCTCTATATCTCGTTAAAGTTTTAGAAATTGATATGAAGTTAGAGCTCTGTTGTTGTACTCGCAAAATTTTCATCTGCTTGTCAGAACCTTGCTCGTAAATTAGAAAACGAAAAGCCAAAAGAGCGTCCAAAATTTGCTTCTACAATTTCGAAGAATAATTTATGCGATGGCTACAACTAAACTCTTTACTTTCGTAGGTGATATCTATGTTTTCAGGGAAGCATAAATTATCAACATTGAGAAATTATTTCCTAGAACTAGAAATAATAACCATTTTATATGAAATAATATATCAAAAAAGTGGGAAAAAATTCCATATGACAAATACTCTCTATAGCCGGAAGTACACGTCGAAGTTTAGGAAATGAAGGATTTCACTCGAACATGAAATTACGATCTCGAGATTCAAGAGATGATCGCTATTCAAGCATAGGGATCGCGATAACCTAGCCAAATTTAACGTCGACTGGCCTTCGCGTCCAGAGTGAAGAACAACGAAGCGAAATCGCGATTATATGCAGCTCATTAACCGAACATTTACATGTCAGCATCGTTCGGAAGTGGCGTTTAGTCGGAATAGTGATCCACTGTAGTACACGCAACAGAATTCCACTCGGTTATAATAACATTCCGTAATGCCCGTTCGAATGTACGCATATTCCGGCGCATTATTGGCAGCAGTATCGCTATACTCGAACGAAAAGGGATCGATCGATAGATGAGATGAGGTGGTTGTTCAATTGCATAGGCATTTTCTTGTAGTATATACTGGCATATTAACGGAGAAATTGAAACGATAAACGATGAAAGTATAAAAAAAATGACAAACGATTCTTTTAGCGTAAAAGATGTAACTTGATGCTGAATATGGCGGAGAAAATTATAAATGCTGGAATAATTTATTTTAGCTTTTTGGGTTATTGTGAGATAGAGCTAGGATCCAAATTTTCATGAAGTAAGAAATATTCAAATTAGAAACTTACATCTTTCTCAAAGATACCACAACCTTTTAAAACACAAAAATTCATTTTTGTCGAAAGGAATTCGTGGAATATGGCAACGTTAATATTTCCGTGGTACAATATGTGGTAAACAGGAACAGATTATCTCTCATACAATTAAATGGGAAAAAACATCCCAAGAAAACTAATCATGAACGTGGAAATCCGCGAAATAACTCGCACAGATCTATCTATGTTTCTTTCCAGCTTTCTTTCCGCTCGACAAATGTTGCCACGCCAATTTAACTCGTGTACAAATCTTTTTACCTTCAGCGAACAGATCTCGCAGACTCGATCTGGAACCATAATACTTGGCATTAACATCTTTTTTATACGCAATCCCAAAAATCCTCAGAATAACTTCTTTCAAGAGCAGCATTGTCGCCTCGCTCCGTCATCGTAAACCGCCCAGTACGTGTTAACAATGCTATACGTTGAAGCTCCTATTCTAAACCCTTAAATGATACACGATGATTTTAGCGTGCTCTTCTGCGATATATCGCAAAGCTTATGAAACAATCCGACAACCTGCAGTTGACAAATATCGCCAAAATTTATCAATCTCTTCTGGAATTTCTAAGACGACGAAGCAAATGCAAACGTAAATTACGAAATTTCTTAGGTAACACGCGAGGACGTCGCGTAATCCTTCTCCTGCCGTTGGACTCTCCGCCTTCCGCGAGCAATTTGCCCAGAGTGGAAAGGCGGGATTAGCTTGAGGGATAAATATTCAGAAAAAGGACAAGGATGGGATTCGTCTTTTCGCAACGATGGCGGTCGACGATTTTTTAATCGAATTATCAGTCGCCGTCCGGGGCCGACCCTGATAAATGCGCACATTCGTCTAGCTCCCGGCTGTACCTTGGCCAATCTGAGCGCGGTGCAGTGCCGTATAACGTTGCCCGACCCAGAATTTATGGCCGCTACAGCCGCGACCTGCTCCCGCAGCTTTTCGACGCTACGGAGGTTCGCGCCGCGGTCCCGCAATAATTATTATCGAATTTCCATTCGACTCTCGTTTACCGCCATACACATGGCCCCTGGTCACACCAGGCAAACGTATCTCTGGTAATGGAGCCCGCCACCCCCATGTGAATATACGACCGATAGTAAAAAGAACGAACCGTGTTCAGACATGCGTTTTAATTGCTCCTGTTTGCACGAATGTGCCCTGATGGTTTGTTTGCTGCGCCTTTTTTTTGCTCGTTTCATGGTGTCTGCAGCTTAATTAGTTCCTTTTGTTCAGGTTATCTTGCGAGTAGATGTTACATAAAGATGCTATAGATTGGGAGATTGAGGTGAAAGAATGAAACAGAGATATGGTTACTGGCATAGGAAATTTTATAGATTAGGTTACCGGTAGATAAATCCATCAACGTATAATTTTTTTTTTACTAACCGTTTATGAATGCACACACTTTTTAGCTGGATCGATTCTCTATAAAGATTTCACGTATTCGTAAATATGTTTTGTATTCAAATTTTGGACAATTTCGATCGTATTTTAATTCGCATAGAAAATATATGATTTATTTAAAAGCAAAGGTAATTGGGACAGAGATATTTCTATACGAATGTTTTTCATTGTCTCTTTGACCTAAATTCTGAACGTATTGTACGTGAGTATTAGCCTCTATAGTTATTTTTTATTAAAGCAAACTCATTCATAGGTAAAGCATTATTAAATTGTCCCATTGCAAATTATACTTTGATTGCTAAGGATATTGCAATGAAAATAAAGTCAGAACAATAATTCACACTTACGAATGATATTGTGATTCTTTGGTTTAGGTAATCAAAATAAGCTTTAATTGTATCCGTATCACGCTTCCAGTAAACGAACGATATACTAATAAGACAATACTCTTTCTCTAGGATCAATACACAATTCACAGTGCCAATTTCATTTTACGTCAAACCACGATGATATATGCCACGGAATGTTATAAACAAGATATGAGATTCAACAACAGCACAGTGGCAATAAATTTTATTATTCATTATAGTACGCATGGAAACATCTCTGTTGTGCAGAGGACGTATAATTTGCGTGCATAATGTGCAAACTTTATTATGAGCTGACGACGAACGAGCCGGAAAAACTAATTGTCCGAAACGGTGATGCTTCTTGCTTCTAAATGTGTGCGAAATTAAGAAACTCAGCCAATTAAAATTTCTATCGGCGAAGGAAGATGAAATTGAACCGCGTTGAACTATCGCCCGTTATCGAATGTGAAGAAGTTTTAATGTTAGAAATTGTAATATTGCAAGCCATTCGGTAAAATATCAAATAGATTGTATCTTTGACTATCTATACTGGAAAAAGTCAGCATTTGAAATTGGAATATAATTTTTTGAGCCAATTTCGTGCATCCCTAGCATTTTGCTTCTCGAATTGATTGTGTCTCCTTTGAGTATACAAACCAGGGTCTCTAATTTCCGGACTACCTCGAGATATCGAAGTTGGAAATTCTCCAAATCACTCGATTTCCTGAAGGAAAATTTATTCCGAGTAATTTATTCGCTTAGCGAAAGCCGTGCGGCGATACATAAAAGGGATGCAAGAGGAATGAAAGGAACGAAATACAGAAAGCAACGTGGAAACTCGACGATTTATATCGATCTTTAGATTAAAAGCCTCTAAAAACTTTTAGCACTTTCCTAACATGGAATGTTCCTGTAACTATTCCACGTACAAATGTATTTCTTATTAGATGAGTTGCAGAGTTTCAGTGAACTAGAATCGTGAAAATAAAAGAGGGACTGTCGCATGTTATGTACTTGTGTACCTATGGAACACGAGGAATCGAACTTCCATATATTCATATGGATTTATACTGATTGTGCGACGATTACGATAGCATATCTTACTGAAAAATCTTGTAATGACATAGCCCACTACAAAAATTTTAAAATTTAGCAAGCAATCGATAAGTATCACAGATTAAGAACTAGAGACGGTGACTAAAATGTTATATTTGTTACATTTGTTCTAAATTCGTGCAAAGCGAAAAATTGTTTAATTAGAGCGTGAAATCTGATGAGAAGCAATTTTTGGATCGACAAAGTACAAATGAGGAAACTCGTGACTCTTATTTCGTAGAATGAAGATCGATCAATATTGAAGTAGCAACCCTGACTTTTCATTCTGCGAACCTTTTTGCGACTCATCAGCCAGGCACTTTGACCTCTCTTAACACCTGAATACCCCACGCCCCTTATTTCATTTCAAGGAGACTCTCGATGAATCAACAAGCAAGTGAATTTCACGAGACCGTCCGGTAAAATCGATAATTACATTAATTCATTCTCTTTTGGCTGTCTATAGACACATCAAAATATCCATTAATTAAAACAGTAGTCAAAAGCAATAGATAACTATAATCGGAGATATTTATATTAGGTGTTTGTGAAGAAAATAATTTAAATGAGACGACGATAAAAGCTTATAATAACAAGCAATAAGGAATGTCTTATGTATTTAAATGGGTTGAACATGATTATTGTTTAAAAGTTTAATTTTTCCTTTTATCATTGTTTTAATGGAATAAGGTTTATTGTTAATAACGAATTTCCCAAATTAAACGCGTAGTAGTAAATGCCTCAGCTTCGAAGCAATGACTCGACGATTTTCCTCCTCCGCTTCTCATGTGGATGTGTCTGATCGCTTTTACCAGCTTACGAAGAATTTGGTGTTAAATTGCACTTATAAAGAGAATTTACACGGCGGAGTGCACATTGATTTAAGATTGTTCGGAAAATGGAGCACCGAGGAGAAATAGAAGAAATTCAAACTCTAATATTTTAATGTAAATTTACGTTTTCTCCCAACACTTAAATGCGGTTATCCTGTAAATCTCAAATGCGAAAAGTGAAGTAAAAATAATCCGACATGTCAGTTCCGATATGAACTAATGCAATTATAAATAAAAAGATGAATAATTGTATAGCGAAGTAATTTAATTTACGAGTGAATTAATTTAAACGACAAGAAAATCTTTGCATGATCCAGCAGATGGTGGATTTCCATAAAGAGAAGCGCCTAACTAATGTATTAAAACAACAACGACCCTACAGCAAAGATTATCCTTTTTATCATTATTACATTCTTCTCGCACCGCTGATTCCATGCATTTTCCCGTTGCAATTTGTTATAATTTAATCCGCGTAATGTACAATTGTGTTTTCGAGACTACAGGGATTGTTCATTATGTCGGTAAATTTTGATTTTTATCTATGCTTCCCTGTGTTAAATTGAAATTATTAATGAAAAGCAATCTGACAGAAAAAGTTGCGCGTGAAAATTGGAGAACATCGGAGAATCGAATTGGAACATCCGTCGAATTTAATTCTTCTTGCAACTTTTTGAGATAGAAGAAACTTTCGTCGTTCTCCTCAACCTGAATCGCGTCGATTCTCTTCATCTCGAAGTACATCATTGCATGTACAGCTTCGTGGCGAGAGAGTAGGCAAATTACGGAAGAACAGATTCCAGTCAACTGAAGTCCTATAGAAGGTCAGCAGCACTCAGCGAAAGAAAAATAAGTAAGGTAGGAGAAAGAAACAGTGCCACCCACTCGGTTCATTATTTCGCTTTAGCAAGGTACGAAGACTGCCGTAATTCGAGAGAAAATTAAATTCTCGATCGCAAGCTACAGAGGAGGCCGCGAAATTAGAGGCGATCTTGTTGCCTTTATGCTCTAAACATTTTTTCTTTTTATTTCAGAACTTCAGACAGAACTTCATACGGAAGTTTCCAATTAATTTAATACCTTGTTTAATGGCCATTTAAATATCTAAAAGTAATTTGTGTCATAAATTTATTATTGTAAATGTTCATGTTTTATTGCGTTCTTTCCTATTTCTTTTTAGGATGCGATGCCATATAAATAATATATGGCAATAAAGGAACCGATCGAATTAAAGAGGTGTCCGTGTGGTGTATCCAGGCGAATTAATCGAAAACCGCCAGTCTGCGGTTTCAATTCGCCATACTAGCCACCTTCAAAAGTCGATGCCATCGGTGCTTTCCACGTGAATCGAACGAAATTTCCTGGATTTATGAAGAGTCGAAAATTACGTTGTGCCGTTTTTTCTTTTCTGTTTCGTCGCAGTTTCGCCCCTTTTTTCATAGCATCGAATTTTCTCTATGAAATGTTTTTAATTAAAATTCTTGAGCACGAATATTGTACCGCGCACAGCATGCAGAAATTAAATTACAATGTTTTAATAGATGTGTCCGCGTTGTTTACAGCCTCTAGGATTAAGGTTGTTGCTAAACTTAAATGCAATTTTTTGTCGTGTTTCTACCCAAAACGAATATTTACGCATCCGTCGTATTAACGCAACAGATATTTGTACTGGTAATTTGACCAAGATTTTAAAGCGGGAATTCCACAATTGAGGCAACAGCAAGAATTTGAAATTCACTAGGCTGTTCAGAAATGGTAGCGTTTTTGATACCAGATATATTTTATTACGTATTCGAGATCGAAGAAGAATTGATTGCTAAAAAGCTTTGATAAAAAAATATTGAATTCACTCTCTTTATAACGAAGGAATAAATCTAGTGGATTGTTGAATAGAAAAGATGATCTGTTTCAACAAACAATTTTAGACCATATGTATTAATGGAACACGCGACAGTCTTATTCGTTTAACGAAATTTTATTCACTGTTAAGCGTCTAATGAATAATTTTGCATATTTATCATCATTTACGTTCAATTTTCAAATAATTTACATGGAACTAAATTAAAATTTTCATACATATTCAGATTAAAGTAATAATTAATATGTACGATTCGGCTACAAAGTATTAATATAATATGTTATCATACAAATTATAATTTTAATTTACATTCTGACATTTTTAATAAAGCACGTTTTATATCGTTATTAATATCCTAATTCGTTATTTCTGACACTATGGAAGCTCTCGCAACAATATTTATCTTATGCCTCGTGTTTTATAAATTTCAGCGAATAAAACTTTTTAAAACTTATGTAATCTAAATGTAATGTATCTAAAGTGTAATCTATTATATCTCTCTTACTTCAAAATGTTCAAGAGTTAGTCCGATATGAAATCATTGTCCTTTTTACATTAACAAGTTTTGGATTGATTGACGCAATACTGAAACTGACATGTTATTTTCAAGACGTTATCTGTTATCTTTACCTCAAATAAAATTCACTCAAGCGTAGCGTAAACTCACGCTATATTACGTATTATAACACTTACTTTATTCTTCGTTGCTGATACGAAATGCCAAGCCATTAACGAGTCTTTTCAACATGACTAATAAATCATCTGCTGTGGTAGCAGCAGAGAAACTTTAAAGAAATCGCGAAAGGAGAAACGCGTCTGAAGAAGGGGTCCCTGTTGAAGGAAGGGTGAAAAATCGCGTACGATCCAGCCAATAGGCGGACACAATAGCGTCCTCGAGATGTGAGAAGTTCGAGAGCCATGATTTCGCGCGCACAAAGACCTTACCCACAATTTTCTTTTCCCGTCTTTTCCATTCCCGTGAAATCCCGAACCCTAACTACTTGAAAAAGCGCCTTTCCAGGCGAATGGCGCGCTAACGAGGTGATTGCCACGTGTGCTACCTTTTGTCACGTTTTCGTTTCTATTCTACTCCATCGTATCCAGGTCCCACTCACCTTCACGTTTTTCCTTTATATTTTCCACCAACATATTTCTTCGGACGACTGATTTAATCTCCCAGCCCGATACGATTCTAGACAGCGCGTTTTGTGTGGAACTTTATTATAGAATGCTAGATGAAAATCATAGGAGAGATAGAAATAAATGTTTTGGTATTAACATTTCTATATTTCAATTTGAGTATAAAAAATCTGATTGATTAATGACAAGTTTGCCGATAATAATTTGTATTGCTTCAGCTCTGTTCCATGTAACAGTAAATATAATGATATACAGTAGAATAATATAAATATAATATATAAATGTTATATATATATATATATATATATATATATATATATATATATATTAGGTTGTCCGAAAAATGTCTTCCTTTCGCAAACATGTTTTTTACAACAATGCACCTTCATAGAAACGTGAAACCAAGCCTGTGAAACGTCGCGGTGTTTATCTCAACAGAACAAAATGGATCGTACGTAATTCGACAAAATAATATAAAACAAGAAATGTTGTGCGTCTATTATTTCCTCATAAAACGAAAGAAACTTTTCGGTAAACCTAATACAATGGTATAGATAAAATAAAAATATAAAGAAAATATAACTCTGTGTAGAAACACGCGATCTATTTAGTATACTTGTCATGATATCTTATAACCACTGGAATGCACACAAAACACCGAACTCTGCGTATTAAACTAATTACTTGAAATTTCTCTCATAACGATAAGCAACAAAACGGCCATCGAATCCCATTCACGATATTGATATTTACAATAAACAGATCGCACAGATTTAATGAAAATAGCGACTGGTATCGGTCTGCTCTACAATGCACTTTAATTTCCGCCCGGGACGAAAACGGCAATTCGCGATTTAATTTGCAGCATTGTGCACGTTCTCGCGAAAACCGAATATTGGGGGTGCATTACTATTAAGTGAACGATTTTAGAACAATACGGGGCACGGGCCTACGGCAAAGCAATTAATCGAAACTCGAAATATTGCGAATATAGCGTTTGGAATGCGTGTACGACTCGCTTCGAAACAATATTATAGCCGAGAATCAGCTGAATGCAGAATCAGGTGAAAATTGAGATAGAGTTAATTTAGACGATTTGTAATTAAAGCAGAGTATCAATTAACTCGTGATAAATTAATGATCGGTGTAAAAAACTAGGCCACTGTGATAGGAATGTCGATAAATCAAAATCGAGGTGTATCGAAAATAACGGATTGCTCGGGAAAGTCGTAGCGAGAAAGAATAATTTACAGGCAATGTTCGGTCTGCAAAACTGCAAAAACTATCCGCATATGCTCTTATTTTCCAATGAAACGTTTCTTTCTTGCAGACATAAATAAATGTATTTTTATTTTTATTTTATAAAATTTGCAACAATCCAAAAAATGCAGAATATTTAGTTGCTTCTCTCTTATAAAAAAAATACACTGCAAATAACATACATCAAGCTCGCAAGAACAACTAGAACTTACCGTAATCAACAATTAAGCCACTCACATACTCTATCAATGTAGATATACAGAAACGCAAAGACAGAGGCATGGAATGGTACGTGGCACAGGCTTAACACTGCAAGATCACTTATCAAACGCATTAAATTTCCTCAAAGAAATAAAAATACGTGCACTAAAATCTAATCAGTTTGAGCCTAACGTCGCCGTTAACGACCCCGTAATCGACGCGACGTTAAATATATATAAAAAGAAATTGAACCTTCTATTATGAAATATTTAAAATATTTAAACGGTTCAAGAAACACTACTACAAGAACAAGAAAAAAAAGGAAAGGAACAAAGTAAATGAAATACATTTAAAATATTAAAGCACGAAATCACGGTATTTTCCTATTCATTCCCCGTGGTTTTACCTGTGAAAAACGTGCATGAGCCTCTTAGAATACAAACTGCTGCCTCCAGCTGCAACACACATTAATAATAAGACTCTATTTTGAAGAAGATACGTCTTACTTATTTGTTTCCCGGATGAAACTCTACTCTTTCCTTTCGTAGGTGTAAGTACCGGCAAAATTCCGGAGTAACACGAAAGGAAACAGCGTGGCGTGCAGCGCAAACGCGATTGCACTTTTCTATGAAAACTTTCTGATGAGATTTCCTACGGAACCTATTCATAACTTAAACAAGCGGAATGCGAGCCACGTTTCTTCAAACATTTAATCCGGACTCGCTTCGGACGAATTGCCAAAATTTTTTTCCTTTTTTCCTTCGACTTATTGCTACGAGGAAAGGGAATAAAATACTCCAATTTCCAGTGTGTAGCTCAAATACTCAATTCTCACGAAATCGAGTGAATTCAAGGAAGTGAAAAATTATTTGGGGGGGGGGGGAGAATAAATCAAATAAAAAAAAGAAAAATAATTTTTTTTTTCGACAAAATTTCTACATTGAAATTTTGGCCTGTCTTTGAACTAAAAATTTATCCAATTTCTGAGATGAAATTTTAATCAATCTCGAGTCAAGTAGATAACTCAATGTTTCTGGCCTTTTCTACATGTCCCTTTTCTTTTGTCGTTATTTTTTGTTTCGCACATTTTGAACCTTATACGTGGCCACGAGTTCTGAACTAATGACGATGACTTCTATTTTCTTAAATAGAACGCCGATTACATTTTGTTGGTAGAAATTCGCTGGTCTGGCTATGTGCAGAAAGCAACAATTGTAATGAGAGCCTTGTTCTCGGTTGTGTAACGGTGCCGCTCGGACTCGCTTTTGACGTACAATATCAAACGCGGTTTGTATTGTCACGGAGCTTGCTTAGAACAATGACTTTTAATGTTAGCTCATTCGTTGTATCATGCAAGCTCCGTAAAATGTCGTGTCTTTTGAAAGGTTTTTATACAATTTTTATAAACAAAGGAACATCGTGAAGTAATTGTTAGATGTACAATATATACACGATTGTGTTATATTGTTATAATATAATATAACAATATAACCGGTGGTATAACAATGTGTTAATAAACATAACACATTGTTAGATGAAAATCGTTAGATGTACAATATAAAACGAGGAGACAAACGACACAATCTACAACATTAGTCCACATTTTGACATTTTGCATCATTTTTGCACGGAAAGAATCAAATTAATCCCTAAACTGGCAATATCTGAAATTTTCGAATAAGGACGTAGTTACGCTCCAGTCTAAATTCTATTCAGTCTAAAAATTTCACAAGAGCATATTCCAAACACGTATGTAGCTATCGCAAAATCGAATGCCTGAAGCTCTTAACATACCCGAAGGCGTTTCACAGACGACGGCGTAAGATCATTGACCTTCGAGGTAGCGTTGGAAACGGCGTGGTGCAGGGCTGTCTACCATCACAGACTGCTCACCTGTGACTGCATTAAATCCTGAGAGATCGGTTGAACTGACCAGGAGCGACGACGAAGGCGGAAGGTTACGCTTCACGCCTCGTCAAGCTTAAACGTCGTTACATAATGTGTCGGCAGGTTGCTTTGCCGACGGCTTTTATGCATGGCTCCTTTCGCGCGACGAGATAGCTGGACGGAGACAAAAATGGAGCGTAGCCCCGTGGTACCAGGGTGAACGCAGGTCTCAGAGAACTTTTCTGATGTCCATTACCCTCCGTTAATCCGAACGATAGGCCAAGCCTGGGGAGACGAAAGAAGACAACCCTATTACATCGTCGAAAACTCGTTCTCATTCAGTTTGCCTGGCGGCCGATTTAACGGGAAATCGCTCGTCTGTGGAACAACCGATAACTCTAAAAGGGATCCAAGCACCGGTTAGGTAGGATGAGAGAGACAGGCAGCATCACGCTACACGAAGGCGGCCGAAGAATAGCAAACACGTAGTGGATCGCATGCTTTCGCTGAACAAATGTTGTTACACCGGCGGAGAAACCGATCCCATCCAAAGTACGTTTTCTTGCTGTGTTTAGGATCAACTTTACGCTCCGTTTCGCGTCGCTGATCTATAACGAATTAAAGTGTAACGACGAAGAATCTCTCGATCGCTTTCCGCTTTTTCTCTTCTAACTATTTATTTTAATCATTTATCACGAACGATTTATTTTAACTACTCGAACTGTTTATTTTAACGAGCTGGATTTCGTTTTGTACGCATTGCTGGTACTTATTGCAAATGAAATGGATGAACTCTCGGTAAAATAACGTGAAAGAACAGTAGAATTGTAAAATAACATTAGAAATTAATTAAATAACATTTCTTTCTCTGGTATTTCTTTTATCTTAGGTGTTCTCTTCTTCTGATATGTCATCTCAACCATGATGGCCAGTAGTAAGATACTTACTTTGATACTACTTTACTTACTTTACTTACTTACTTTACTTACTTACTTTACTCTGATACTTTGATTAGAGAAGGATTTGAACGATAAACAGATGACACGATTTGTGTAACTTGAAACAAATAACTGGGTAGACCGGTTAATTCAACCGTGATACAGGAGTCTGGATTTATTAAAGACTCGGTGGTATCTAGGTGCAAACGTGCAAATAACTATATTCCATAGATATCAGTTCGGTGACGGACCGAATTTATCGATTTCCAATAATTCTACTCTGTTACAAATCCTCTATAAAGACTATTGTGTGAAACTAAAGTCGCATAGGTACGTATTCACACTGACCATTCACGATAAATTTTGGAATTTTCTCTAGCATTTACAGCTTAAGGAAGAGTTCGATTTTCTCAGGTTTTCGAGTTCTCTTAATCTACCGTCTACTTTTCGGTCGTTGTCTTGCAAGAAACATATAATTTTCGTCTAATCATACTTTGCTAACTTAAATCAGTTATTACATTTTGTATATAATAAATATTAGATGTTCTAATATTTATTAAAGGCAACGCGTGAAAAGACGATTTTTGTCCCTTAGATTTTGAATATTTAAGAGTTCTCCGATTCTCTTCGTACATGAGAATCTTTTATTTTTTCAAGACTAATTCCTAAGAATCTTTTATTTTTCAAGATTAATTAGAGCCACACTCGAACAAATTGTCTCCGTCTCGATACGCCGGAAGCACACTCGAGCCGGTGCACGTATAAATCTTAATGAAGCCATTACGCAATTAAATCTGTCGCAAGTTTAATTTGCATACATCTAGTGAACAGCATTATTTACGTTAATGCCGCGCTGCTCGAGTTAATTCGGTTTCTCGCGTGGAGCGCCGCGTGAACGCCCAGGTTTCCTATTCGACGGGAAGAAGGATTCAAAAGGGAAATAAGAGAACCGAAGAAAGAAATGAAGAGAAACGCGATTAAACACTTCACCGAAATCACATTCGAGACCGAGTTAATCCCCAGATCCCATAGAATTTTGTGAGCGCATAGAAAGAGAGAAAAAAGGTGACACATAGAGAGAAAGAAAAGAAGACAGGAAGGAAGAGAAGAGATTTGCAGGCCTAGTACAGTAACGAGGATAAAACCTGGTCGTCACTTGAAAAACGGGTTGCAAGAAAGAAAGTCTTCTCCTTTGAGTCCACCGAGATACACCATCTCTCAAGAGTACCTACACATTTGTTTATTTTTTGAACTGCACGTGATGTAATTATACAATTCTGCGATAAAAACATCTGCAATTATCTGAATTCTTTACGGCCACGATTTCTTAAATCGTCTAACTGTCTACGAATATAATAAATATAAATTGAAATATTAATTCCATTATCCTCTTAAAACCTGAATTATGTGAAAATAATATTCTATGAAAAGATTAGAAAATCACAGTTTATAATAAATACCGATACAGCAGGCATTTACATAATTGCTGCGGGATGATATACAGTTATAACATGAATACGATACATAGCGTATAACACACATAGTAAGCCGTATCAGTATTACAAATCTCTTGATACAAAGCAGATATTTGATACAAATCGTATATAGTATCTCTCAGAAGCTGTTTCTCGAAAATTGATGAATTTCGTGTTTGGTAAATTTCCCAATTTTATTATCAATTATATGATCAACAGACTGCTGCTGTGTAATTTACGAGAAATTCAAAGGTGTAAAAATATACAAAGCAGAGATCTCGTTATACTATTTAATAGGTAGATAATGTAAGTCTTAGATTATGTGACTTCTCTGAGCATGGTGAAAAGTGACTGCCAAATGTTTGAAGGATTTTTTGAATTAATTAAAAACATAAGCATAGTATCTTGTCCCTGTATAAGATTTCTTTCGTGTGTTTGTCTCCCATATACATACGTTAAAATGTCAGTGCGCATAGTTTGTTAGAACTCGCATTCTGATACTACAGATCGATCAAAGCGTCCGTATACGTATGAGCGGTAGTGTATATTTCACAAAAGAATCAGGTGACAGAAAGAGATGTGCTCGTGTTTGCGTGGACGGTTGGCCGGGTGGGTGGAGTACGAAAAGAACAGAGGCAAAGGAAAGAAGAAGAAAGGGGGGAAAAGGCAGAAAGAGACGAATAAAGAGGACACGAGAGCGAAAAGACAAAAAACAGGAGCGTCCTAACTGCTAAAGTGCCCCACGGTTTTCCAGATACTCTCTCATTCCAGTTTCTTCTATCTCTGTCCATCTCATCATACCCGGCAGGCTATTTAAAGGCGAGAGCCTCTTAAAGCATGCCGCTTAGTTTCTTAACGAAGCAAACAGCAGCCTGGCGGTTACATAATGTGGCCCGCTTTTAATTCCTTTGTCGTCCAATTGTCTCGTATAAAAACGCTTGGGTGGTCCGTGTGTAGAAGAACGCGCATTTAAGGTCGAGAAAGGAGACGAAGAAGGCGAATGGGAAGAAAAATTCATCAGATCTTATGTTGTTCTTCTGTTTCTTTCTACAGGGCGTTTCAGAAAGTTTAGATCGAACCCTCTGGAGCATCGAAAAAAAGCAGAAATATATTGATAAATGTAGATACTTGAAATTCGATTTCAAGTTTTTTAAATATTCTGTGTATTTGATGAAGGAAAATACCATTTTCCTAATACCAAAGACCTTCCTGTCGAGTCAAGAAATGGAACGGTCCTGGTGACCGAAAAACACACGTATAGCATGAAATGAATTTACGAGTACGCGGATACGGGTGGGAGATGATGTCCCGATGCACCGAAGGCATCAAAGTAGATCCACCCGTTGTAATGGGTACATCGATTTTTAAGTAGCTTCGTTCGTGAGTTTTCATTTCCACGAGATATAATTTCCCTCTGCGAAATTACTAAAGCAAAAAAATTCATTTCATTGGGGATAACTTTGAAAGAACTTTATGAACGTGCTTAGCAATTTGAGAAATTCTAGATAAAATAATTTCCCTCTGGTTTACCACGTTTACTCTATGCCGAATGATGTGAAAAATAATATACGTTTATGACTAATTAAAAAGAAAACCGTCTCAAAAATTATGTTTAAATTTCAAAATTACCATCGCTTGGGCGAACAAGTAATTTTTTAAATTGGATCAGGAAATTAAAATGAAAGAACTAAGAAACACTAATCGCAAGTCACTTTTACCTTTTCTTAATAATTTCATTCTTAATGAAACAAGATGGAATTTCTCAAAAAAGCAATACTCCCTGCGAACTTCCGTTGTAAGGAAAATTGAAAAGTAGAAACTATTTAGCTTATCAAATAATGTTAAAAAGTATTACAAAGGGTTTGTTTAGACGAGATTTACGCTACATGGGAACTACGAATCTGTTTATATAGGATTGAACACGTAAAGGGAGATTCCCGCGGGGATAACTGCCCTCAGATTACACAAACCAGCCGCAGATGTACTGCGGCGAGTTTATACTATTAGATTATTTATACAACCAGAGAATTGCCCACGGAACAAGCTTTTGCAATATTCATCTGAATGGGTATCAGTAGAGAAAAAAAATCGATTGAAAATGTGACCATTTGAAATGAAAAGTGGAGATTAAAATTTATTAGAAAAATTATTTCTGAAAATTATTTCCTACAAAAACAGGTAATAAGTACGCAGTATAATGATTTTTCCCATGTTTGACTATTTAATCCGCACTTTTTCTTTTTAAACTATATTTTCACACCAAAAGGAGAAATCAATCGCGGAAATTCGATTAATATATTTTTTATGATTTTGTTAACAAAGCGGCAGATTAAAAATGTTTTATAGTAGAAAATAGTAGATAGAAAGACAGTAGGATAGTAGACAGCAAAAAGTGAGTTTATTAAAAAATTGTCAGATGAGCTTTCCCTTGTCCAACCCTCGCCTGGCTCGCCGACAAAGCCTTCCGATGCTCCATATAACGTCCAACTCCAGCATAGGAAACGATATTAAATATTAAAACACGTTAAAACAGCAACAGTATTTGGTAGTGTTCTTTGTTACAACATCGAGTCTAGAATCGTCGCGTCCCTTTTATAAAAAAATGTAAATCATAAATTTTTTTCCTTTGTGAATACGGCCATACGTTTCAAGAGAAAGAAAACAGAAACGATACAGAGATCGACTGGAAGCGTTATCAGACAACTTTTTATATCGCTAGTAGCGAATTCACAGTTTCCTGGAAAATCGCTTGTTTTACGAGGACGTTTCAAGGTATCACGACACTTCGGTGCCACGAAATTGCAAGTCCTTGAACGTGTGTCGTTCGGGGAAAAGTCAGTCATCTGGACGTCGTTCAACGGTTCATTGCGAACCGAGTGTACTCGCTACGGGGGCGAGAGCAGCGAGGTATTGATCACATAACACGATAACACGAGCGACTGAATCTGAATTACAATTTAAAAATACAATGACTAGTTATATTTTTCACATCATACGTTTCTCCATCTACAATTTTAGAAATTGCTTTTCATTTTTTATCATTTGTATAGAGCAGAAAATTAGAAATATTGGTCCAACAATGATAACGCAAACATGTACTATATTAAATTATAATAAATTATAATTAAACATCGAATAATTAACGATATTCTACAATACCAATTATTTCGTATATATGTGATTGTTAGAACATTTCGACTTTACAACAATAGAAAGCAGCTCATAAAATCTGCCGAAATATACGATCGACATCCTATACACGTCCCACGACAGAAATGACTGGACACGACACCCTAATTACACTCCGAAAGAGAACTGAATGCGAATTGTGCAATAAAATTCACGAAAATTCCCCGATAAAATGGTGATAAAACAGGCGTTTCGCGAATTCACCATGACCGTTCATTCATTTAGTATCAGTTTCATACTTTTACGTTCCAATTGAATTCTCTGACAGCCAGAACAGCCAGAATTAATCACAATAGCGTTACACGCTCCACAAATTGCCTTCACGATGCAATTCCAGTTTCCGTAACAATGAACGTCGATTTTCCCTCTCGAAAGGAAGAATAAAAAGAGAAAAAAGCGGGTCAATGGTAGTCACCATGAAATCCAATCGGCTCTCGTCAACCCATGTAAACTTCTTCAAAACAAATACTAAAAAAAGAAAGCAAATATTACTTCGACTCACGTTTGTGCTTTCGTTTGCAATCAGTCTGGCACACAGCTTCCATTCTCTTTGCTCCTTCCTGGTTCTTCTTTCCTCTAATAACATCGAGGATATCAACCCAGCTGTGCACCAAAATGTATCCGCGAGGCTGACCTGTTAGAAATTCCAACGACAGCGCCGCGCAAAATGGATTTCCGGCAGCTAGCGTTTTCCACGGTACTGTATACATGTATATAGCAAGCTCATTCTCTGATGCTTTCATGCGGAATGCCGTAATTGCGTTTCTTCAAACCGATCGGCATTTTTACTCGGCGACTAAAATGATTCTCTCTCACGTTCGTCGTTTTTGATCGATATTGGATGACTGTAAGAAGACAAACGGAGAAGTATCAGTTGCGTGATCAATGACTGAAATACGGAACACGAGGTGTTCGTTATGATGTAGCCGTCTTGGGTGTTTTCGCGTTTCGCGATGGAAGGTTGAGATGACGTTTTTACGCGTTTGCTTGGATTTTGAAAATAGTGATAATAAACGTTAACTTTTATTCCCAGTAAACTACGGTTGACGAGTTGTACAGTTGTTAATAACCAAAGACTAATTAATTGTTATCTCTAGAGAATGAATTAATTATAGAATAGATTTTTTTTTAATAATGATTCGACTCATCTTTAAATTAAGCCACAGTAATTAATCTGATAATTGTATTTCAATAATAACTTATCCTATTCAATCAGTTACCCTTGCAGCATAAATCGCCGCTTTGATTCGGCATTTTAACAAAATTAATTGATAATATCGATCGTTACCAAGCGTTGTTAATATCTATAACGTATTACCATGCAAATTGCTACGCAACGGTCAAATTACAAAATGTAACTGATGAAAAACGTAGAATCGACGAAAAAAAAAAAATGAAAGAAATTATTTAGGAAGCAACTGTTTATGTACTTTCAGGCTACGATAATACATATTCCTGTCGAATCGGCAACACGATATTTGAAATCATTCTCTCTGATACAAAGCGATAAATACATAAATAGTACCGTGTCAGAATATCAATGTGAGTAACTGTATTTATCATTCACCTGTGGCAAATTTTTTAATGCAAAATACAAATTTTCAAAGGAACCGAAGAAAATTCGAATGGAACAGAAAATAAGGAGACTGCGTTCGATATAACCAAATGCGTTTGCGGTGTAAAGTTAAACGTTAGCCAGACGTTAAAGTTTCAACCCTTAAGAGGTAGTGGAACGACGCCGTCTTAGACCTAAAGATCAAGCGAAGGGTGAAAGAGATAATAGAGGTGGAAGTGGCGGCGATAAAGACGAGATAAAGGTAGAATCGATGATATAGCGGAGGTAAATGCGGTAAAAAGAAGATGAGCAAAGCTGAACGAAGCGTAGGGACGTGGCGCGGGGTGGAAGCGGCATAGAACAATGAACCGAAAATGGAAGTAATGCGAGCCGGGGTGGCTAGACTTCATCGGGAGGAAAAAATCGTGTTGAACTAGCGCGTAAAGTGGTAAAGAACCGGGCAAACGTAATATCAGAGAAATTGAAGAGTAAAAAGTGACGGGGAAAGAAACGACAGAAAATAAAAAGCTCGCAATGGTGCGAAATCTAGTGGAATTAAAGAGTAGAGAATTGACGAGGGTGAATATGGCTATCTCATTATCGATTTAGCTTGAGTTCTGCACGTAAAATGTTAAAAATAAATAGATGAATTACACGAAATTATTAAAAATTTAATTATTTCATTAACTTTCTTTTCTTTATTCAATTTTCGTACTCTTTTCACCAACGAATACATCCCGATATCTTAATTTTCACATAGAATTTAAAGGATTCTAATTTGAATCTATTTTTAACGATTCTAAATTTATAAAATCATGAATGACTTGAAATAGTTCTACTTGTAATTTCATATTTGCACGAGATTGTTAGATTGTTTTCAATCTAAGTACAGATTCAAATAAATTCAAAATACGACATTTAATTCAAATTCGCTGGGTTGATTTTTTATTAGACTTAGATTAAATCTAATCTCAATTGAGCGTGGACTGACTTGGCTTCGGTAAAACGCCAAAGTAAACAGATACAGCACTGTAAAATTTTTCTGAAAGTTCGCCATAAACGTTTTTTTGAACTATCCAATCTTATCCGAGCGAGGCTATAAGGAGAAATTGGGTATCGATTTACTTCCTACAGCTATTTTTCATAAACGTCGCGTCGCAGCATCCTTGCGGAAGTAGACGCCATCACAAGGAACACCGTGAGCTGAACGAAGATAGCTTTTCAATAGGACGAACGTCGCGAAGTCTAATAGAACGTCGATAATGTTTTATGCATCTTTCATTCGCGGTAGCTTCGCGGTTGTTCAAGTTTTCTTCGCGTTGATCTTCGCGTAGATCAAAGTTTTCCTTTTATTCGAGAACAAAAGTCACGGTCGCGGCTCGTTGGTATTACGGCTTCGCTCGGGAAACACAGGAAAGCCGGGAATTCACGCGAACTTCCAACTACGCCCAGCCGTGAACAGGCTTTTCCTTCGACTCTGGCCCCTTTCGATTCGCTGCCCCAGTTTCTAGAGCGGTGCTGCATTATTTCGAAAGTCCGATTCCAAAGAGATCGGTTCGAGCTACGATTTACGCTCGGGTCGACGATAAAACTCGTCTGGCGATAATCGACTGCGAATCGCAGCAATTTAGCTGATCCACGTCACAATGGCTCTTAAGTGAGAGCCTCGAGAAATTAAATATTAGTTGAAAGTTGTGAAGTTATGGATTAATTTTCACTTCTTTTGATACTATCGATCGTTTCACAAAATTTCTTCCACTATATCTTTTTATTCCTTTTATTATACTCTCTAATATTTTCATTTTATTCTGTGATATTATATTTTATAGTTTAAATTAATAAACGGCTTATCTAGTACAGTTTTAAAATATCAATTATGCAAAATCAATGATATTATTCCCTGTCGGTTCGAAGAAATTAGCCATTTATAATAATCGCAATAGGTGAGATCGATAACAATTGTGGTCAATGAGAAGAGTATATCGCGGTAATAAATCAGATAATCGAGTGGCTATCGATTAATGCAATTAAATAGTGTTTTGCGTTACTCACCAAAATTGAAAAAGTAACCTTCTAAACTAAAACATACGTTTATCCGACTTTATTTATACCGGCAAATATAGTCGAAGTTGAATCGGGCCATTTGGTTACCGTAGTCAACATTATCTTATTTATTTTTCATTTCTTTGTCGATTTACTTCGATATGCAAAAAATGTTTAATATTCTTGTAATATCTAAGAATATAATATTGCAGTTATGTAAAGAAAGATGTCTAAAGAAAGCTAAAAAAAGAAGAAAAGGGAGAAAGGTAACTGAACATAAAGTTATTAACCGAAAGAAGCCGATGGCACATAAAAATATCCGTCAAAGATGAACGTAGTTCTCGCTTTTTAATCCGTTCGCATTTTTGCCGGATCGGGCAGGAAACTTGATCTAGAAGTAAATTGATTGATTACTGGGCGAGGAAGCTTCTCGGAGTTGTGACATAGAACCGAGTGCCTTAGAAAATAAACGAAATGGACACTTTGTTTCAAAGCAAAGCAAGAAACTCGTTCCCTCTGGTCCGTATTGTTCCACTGGACGAAAGATCGTTTACGTGACCGAGAATCGCTAGCGCGAAATGTAATTTATAAAATGCCGCTGTCTTTGAAATTCAACTAGTGGATCAGTTTACTTCCTTGATATTTTAACAATAAAAAGATACAAATATCATTGTTGATACATTATTAATTTCTACAGTGTGTGTAACTCAAAATCAAAAGTTATGAGCTAAGTCGGCCAAGCTGTCGGGATACTTACGAACGACAGTGCATAGGTACGTCATAAAATGACATGCAACTACGCATTTGTCACGTCTGAAATTCTAATTGAAATTTTTAATTTTGATATTAATTTTATTTTCAATTAAGTCAATTAATCTTCCATTTTTACGTACATTAGAATGTCTGAAATTGCAGCACATTATCAACTAACTCTTGATGCTCTACCTACCTGAGATGATGTCCACTTTGTGGTTTGTCGGTGGTCACTAACTGTCACTTTGCCCAAAATTATTCCTGTTGACTATTGTGGTCGTTTCTAGGACTTTCTTCCAACTATTGATTTCGACTACTGCTCTACTCGGTTTTAGCCTGATAATGAGAGATAATCGACAGAAAGGTATTAATGATTATCATCATACGCATTCTTTTAGTATTTTTCACAAATTTAACAACTAAACAGAAGTAAACGACTGATAGAAGATCATTTTACATTATACTACTTACGAAAAGAAATAGAAAGTGTAGAATACAATTTTAAGGGTTCAGGTTACCTTGAGTTGATTGAATCTCTTACAACCTTTGGCAATTCTGTCTGGTAAAAGAGCGACGTTAAAGAAAAATTTGGAATACAGCCATTATTATACAAGAAATAGGAATCTTAAGAAATAACTTTTTTACATAAAAGTTAGACTAGAATCTTATTAACGCAACACAAATTGTTCGCGGTGGAGTAGATGGTTAAGGAATACAACCGGATACTTTTAGCTCCTGCGTAACATACGGAAGTACGTAGGACTTAAATAAAATGTTGGCTTTTGTGAAAACTCTTGAACGATGAGTTTCATTTTTCATGGAAAAATTCATTATAAAAATATCTGTAGCGAAGAAAGCTTTAAATATTTTGCAAAAACCATACGTACTTTCCTAGATTATGTAAAAAGGAAAATCGTGTTAAAATTTGAAGTGAATCGGATAAAAATTGTAGAAGAAACTTACGCCACTCGTTTTAAAAGTCATATCTTGTAAACATACGCTTTAAAGTGTGAAAAATGAAAGTTTTTATTTAAAAGTGCACAGTTTCCACAAAAATCAACATTTTTTTTAAGTCCTACGTACTTCCGTATTAAATATTAGGCAAAAACTAAAAATATTTGACTTTATTCTTTAGCTCAAACCGTAGCGCCGTAATCTATTCCACCGCGAAAAATTTATACTGCATTAATAAGATCGCAGTCTAACTATTTCGTAAAAAAAAGGTAAAAAAAAAGTACAGAATTATTTCTTGAGATTCTTATTTCTTGTATAATAATGGCTGTATTCCACATTTTTCCTTGATTTTATCATTTTAAAAGACAAGATTGCGAAAGATTGTAGTAAATTTAACCGATTGTAGGTGACTTAACCCCTTAAGGCCTCGTATTATAGAAAGTTCAGTCGAGAAAATTTTAATAAATTTTCAAATTCCATTCGCTCTAAAACGAAACTTTGTTCGAAATATAAATTGCAGGGTATTTTTGCAGCTTGAGCGATCGACCGATATTGCTTGAAATCGAATCTCGAAACAGGAAAGAAACCATATCGGTACGTTATCCGATCGGTATAATAGTTTTATTTCAAGGCAGCCGCTTAGTTTTTTGTTTATTAAATTTCGCAAACGCAAAGACAGTCAGAACTTAATCGGATATTGTTGATTAACGGGCCGCTATTTCCGCGAGATAGCAAAGATGGTTATAGGTAATCAAAAATGTTATTAAATGCAACTTTCGAATGCAATCAGAGCGGCCTCCGTTTAATCATTTTAATCCGTTTTCTGTCATTTCCATGGAATACCTTCGAATGCAATTTTAATGGCCGCACTTTGAATCGCCGAATATGTTTACACTCCTTCGCGTAATTATTTCACTTTATCGATTATTACATTAACAAAGTAACTGAAAACAAACGAAGTGTTTACATTCACATGTTTTCATGCAGTCATTGAAAATTTCCTTGCAATCACATTTTGAGTACCCGATATTAAATCAATCAATTTAACAATTTCTGCTTACGTAACGTAAAATATATTTGCTACACAGTTGTCGTGGTACATCGTCATTTGAAAGAACACTGAGATGACTAGTCATTCGTTTATCTTTGAAATATTCATCATGTGATGTTATAATTTTTATAACGCAATGCTATAGAAAATTAAACGTGAAAACCTTCCAGGCAACGTTTCTTTTCGCTCCAATTATTTTCTGATTACGTTATATCACGTTCTTCTTTGCCGCTACTGTCTCACAGCTGTTCGAACATTGTCTACCTAACCGTTGCGAAAAGAGTAAAATAATCAGCGTAATTGGAAAATATTGTTATTCCAAAGATGCTGGCAATTTTTTATTGAAACAAGAATATACTTCTACTTAAACAAAGAACGCACCTTCGTCCGCTATGTTACAAGCTTTTATGTACACTTAAATAACGGACAGGATGCAAAATGAAGGATAATGAAGTGCACCATACGCAAACTTTATTTGCATTCCACGGATCGTATATGAAACAGTGTACAGCATATTGCATTCCTCCCATTTGATGGCAACGCACGTTCACGCTACACCGATGTTCTAATGCATACTCGAAAGTGATAATAGCTTTCTCTCATTACTGTAAATACGACACCACTGGTGCCATTAGCATGGCGAAAATAACCGCATCGTTAAATTGTACGATCAGGTCATGAATAGCCCTTTAATCTCATGAACTGTCCAGAAATACCGTTTGTTTATAATTGCACACTATCGCTATAAATTGTCTACGACTCCAAACCTGATCGGCAAGAAAGTACGGTGGTTGGTATGAAGTGATTTATTTTAACAATAGGCACAATTACGAATAATATAATTCGTTATTCGTAACAAACTATTCGGAATATAATTGAAGGAAATAATTAAATTAATTTGTCAAGTGATGGTTGAAAGCCGTTTTATTATACGTTTAATTATATCTATACGACGATAATTATGATCAAGATGAGACTATTTAACAATTACCAGTTCACGATCGATATCTTAACTTCTTCGCACTTGGAAAATTTGAAGGCTCCGCTAAGAATATCATCATATCTCGTTTATCTCACATATTCTTCAGAGGTATCCAAAAGCTACGTTTCTCGTTTTCTAATTGTTTCATGCTAAGTATAATATTTACATCTGCGAGAAAGACATCAGCCCTCCAAGGCTCAAGCGTATTTCCACAACGAACAAATGAAATAGGACATGCCCTGCACGAGCAACTTTGCTCGCAAACTTTTTACTTAGTACAGGATGCTTCCTCTTAGTGTCTGCTACACAGGCCCGTACACTTTTGTAAAATTTTCACCGACCACGAATGCATTTAAATTAAGTCAACGAGAAGTTAGGCCACGCGGCGTTGTTTGGTCGTGTTGCTTGGTTTGACCGTGGTCCACTTAAGCGCGCACTGCTAGTGAAATATTTACCTTTCACTAAGAAATAGACGCTTATTTCGTCACACTGTTTCACCGGGTCGCGACGCTTGTCTGAAAGGTCTCGTAAAAGGAGCAAGAATATTCGTTTTTCGTATCGTGTTACTCTTTTCACCCTAATTCCGTTCAATTCTAATTTCCTCAAGCAATGGTACTTGGAATCGTGGAGCTAAAAATGGAAACAAAAAGTAATGTGCGGAATGCTCCAGTAATTACGGTGCAATTGACAATTTGGAGGTAGCCTAATAAAAGTTCCTATTAGGTTGCTATTTAATGAATTTGTTCACCTCTCTACGTTGCATTTTGAAGAATATTATAGAATATTATGTGTCTAAACTGCAGCGAATAAACATAATATTCCTGTGACATATTGAGGACTGTAATTATGAACCAGGTAAAGCACTTTTTGTATCCTCTGACCACTGCTGAAATACGTTGCACGCGTTATACAAAACACTCCGTACATGATCGATATTTATAATACTCATTATTCCTCGAGCGGATTATTCAATACATGGGGAACGAAAAATATAAATTGCAAAGTCTGGGTTGAATGGATCCAGTATGCGAGAATTATGCATCCAAATAATCTTCGAAAATCGACCAAGCTTGTTTACGAACAAGCGCAAACGTTCTCCCATGACGATGTAAATTGAAGCGATTTCCAGCTGGCATGGCGGGCCGAATTTTGGCCATGTTTAAACTTATTTTATGCGTAAATAGGAGGCGGGCGGAGGACGCATTGTTCAACGTCCAGAAAATCGTTCGGGTTCACGGCTCGTTCGGCGATACGCACACAAACGCCGTCCAACTAAACTAATTAACATGAAACAGCTACACACGCCGTTCTCTGGCCACAGCAAACAACGGGAAACGTGTGGCCGTCGAAATAAAACATCGACGAGCAGTCGAACGCGATTTGTCTCATTACCAGCTACCAGTAGGGAAATGTCAGCCTCTGTAAATGCGTTCGGATTATAAAGTAATATGTCACGGAATATGGTCCTGCGGTAGTATAGGTAAGATAAAATTACGTTTCGTCGTACTGACAGACGCTGTTATGACGATCTAGTAAATAGAGCATAGGAATTTTTATTACATATACGTACGTATTTTCGGGTAATTATGCAAAATAGGGCACGTCTTACCGATATCGATGACGTCGAAGTATGTCGTATGATATACTGTCGAAGATTCTGAGTGTAATCGTCGAAGGCTACGGGATGATTATAACAATTTAATCATCCATCGTATATTGGTTTAATTCTACGAAGTACATCGAATGGAGAGAAAACAGAGCAACTGGTAATATTATCAATGGAAGACATACACAGATAAATGCAATCAATTGCCTGTTATGTTACTGTATCTACCTGTTAATTTAAAATAAAAGACGACCTCTTCGTAAAACGCAGTTACACCCACATTCGTTTAATTCCGCGAAACCCCATCGAGGGGGCAATAATCGATGCGGAAGTTGAGATGGATTAACCGACAAAATAGAATTTCCAAACAGAATTCCCGCAATAAAACCGAGCTCCATACCAACGGGGAAAGAACCAGCGACTGTTATTTGAAATTATCGAGCGAAGTGGGCAATAAACAGAGCCGTTCCACTGTATCTTTCGGTTGCGATTCTCGTCGTGTACGTCGCACTGCGTCTCCTGGCGTTATCTTGTAAGATTAAACCACTACGAGAAATACCGATGCTTAATTTATGAAACTTGAAGGAAATTCCGGAGAACGAATTGGAAAAGTTCTACAAAAGGGACGTTCAAATCTGCAAATAATAATTACTGGGAAGAGCAAAAAGTAAGGTGTTTAGAGAAGGAAAGGACATTGACGAAGATGAGCAGGCGGATGCGGAAGGGGATGAAAACAAGCAGGACTAATTTCTCGCCGGCATGGATCGTTAATCGCTGCAGAATTAAGAGAACGAGCAGGCAGCCGGAGATAAAGACGATGGTGGAAGAGGAGAAGAACGAGCAGAAGGATGAGGAAGGTAGCGTAGGTGGAGTAAGGAGAGGGACTTGAAAGTACCCCAGTTGCGTCCTGGCTCGGCTCCTCTCTTTTCTCTTCGTTCAACCCCTTCTAACTACACCAGCTCTGTCTCAGCTACCCCCTTCGAGCTGGCTTTGTGCACCAACGGCGGCCTTTGAATTTACGTCGAGGAGAAATTTATACGAAAACTTGACAATGCTCGGACTGAGTTCGCTGGCTTTCAAGTCCTCTTCTGGCCCTTCCTCCCTCCTATCCTCTTTTACACACGTACACACATATGTATATATACATATCCTTACGAAGACCGTGCGTACGAGATCGTACACGACAAAGGAAAGGTTCTGAACCTAGCGAAGAAACAAGACGTTGGTCTTAGACCATGCGTCGTGTATTAAGCTTCTTAGCGCCTGGTATGTGTTAGAGTGGCTATAAAAAATATATATGCACCATGAAATATCGTGTAACCTGGTAAAAATTATAATTGTAGTAATTATAGCCACTCTGTACGCTACTGCTCATTTTCGAATACGTAGTTCTGACAAGTGAACATGGAACCTGACAAAAGTCTGACTGCCATCAATTATACGCAAATTTAAAAAAAAGATGTAAGTTATATGAAATTCTTTCTCATTCTACCTATTCTCCTGATATGGCACAAACGGACTTCCGCTCTTTCGAGGCATTGCGAGATCATTCCAATGAACGCAATACAATCAGTTCATTTTTTCAATGAAAATCAGTTTCTTTTTCGAAGGTGCCATGCAGAAGTTCCGAAACTGATGGGATAGTCGTAGAAAACAACGGATAGAATATAACTGATTAAATAAAAAAATAACACAGTAAGATAATGCACTTTATATGCACAAAACTGATATTACTTTCTCGCCAACAGAATACTCGCAAAATTTTATCTTCACAACTCAGACGTTAAGAGGTCAAATCGATCAAATGATGAAGACGCGTGAGTTATAGTCTTCGAAGCATTGTGGAGAACATCGTTCACGATGTAGAAGGGCGATGTCATCCTCGATGTGAGAGCTTCCTGAGGTCGACGTGGTAGGATCTGAGAAACTGCGCGACTGTCCTCAATGAAAACTATCGCGCTGTCGATAGTTTGAAACAGTTTGCTCGACTCTCGAAACTTTTCCGAAGGGAAGCGTTTGATTTAGTATTTCGGGAGCGGTACGTGTTCGACGGAGCTGCTTTACGGCGGAGATATGCGCTTTCGCATGGTTTCAGAGATATGAAAGTGTAATTAAAGATAAAGTTCGATGATGAATACTAGTCCAGAAGCGACAGTTATACTATCGGCCTAAAGTATACCTGCTTACCTACGACAAAACGCAATTCGATCGATTAAAATTGTATATCTGACTTAGGTATATTTTTAGCCCACCGTGTTGACCATCGGGTATGGCCAGCAAGTTCGCCTTTCAACAGAAACTATCGTCATCGCGTTATGTGTTTCTTGCGGAATCATACACCTTTTGTCCGTAATGTTTCCGTTTGTTAGTTGAAATAATAGATATAGCTGACGTGGACAGAGAGTTGATATGCCATCCTGCACGACTGTCATTGTTTATTCCCAGCTAAACCGATACGATAGAAAATATCATATAACATCATAAGCTCTCCACTGAAAGTCGTTCAACAGCATCCGTTAGCTTTGGATTTTAATATCACAGGCGAAAAAGATAACGACAAATGAACAACGCGCGAATGCAGATACGAGTGCGCATCAAGTGCCAGACGAGGCATTCAGACGACTAAAGACGGAAGTACATGCAGCTGACGGATCAAAGCGAAAAGCCTTTGCCAGACGTAACAGATTCGCATGGTTCTTAGTTCCATTAACTGGCAGGCACCTTTCAGCACGGTCTGACCCTCCTTTTCTTTGTGCGAATTGCAGACACTCGAATAAGATCGCCTCTCATATCCTTGCCTAACCCTTACCCCAGTCCAGACACTTTAATCTTTGCTCTACTTTCCATAATATTACCTCTCCGAAGGACAACAGAAGGCTCTCTCTTCAGGAATTCGATGATATTCATGGATTTGCAACTTCAGTAGAAACGACGGAATCGCTATCTGCTTTGCAAACTACGAATCTGATTACCAGCATAAATCCCGTAACGTTGATGCCCGTTAATTCGATAAACACTTCACGCTTCGCGTTTCACGCAGTAATATATCGATTTACCTGCATTCCGTAATGCCCATTGCTTTTCTGCTTGGTACATTCTTGGATTAAACGGATCTTCTCGTCACTTTAACGAACTTGCTTAATCGGAGATTAATATTTCGATTTCGACAAAAATAAATAGCTACTGTTTATCGACAAACTTCAAGTAAAAATCATTTCAACTAACCAGCAAATAAATAGCTACGATTCTTTAGTTTCCAATGTATTCGTCTAAACCGATTGCATTGTATATTTTGGACAAAATGTTAACGCCTTGAGAATTTCGCGAAACCAGCACAAAGCATGTAATTGTACACAAGCGGTGATCCCAAAGCAGATCACGAAACGCACGCGTGTATACGTGTTTGTAACAAAACGTAGCGACGCGGCCCTGAGGCTTGAATTTTAATTATGTGTCGAGGAATTCATTTAATTAAATTCAATCCAAAGAGAGCCGCTAATTTACGGCATCTCAGGGCTGTGCAATTTTCACGGGAGAAATTAAGAAACTCGTAAAAAAATCAGACGTTAGGCGAAGTTCGTTGGCCGACAAGTTTCGTCCATGCAGAAAAAGAAACAAAAAAAAAAAAAAAGAAAAGAGAAGAGTCACTTTGTGCGTCGAGGTCCGTTCTTTCCACGGCAAAGTCCACGGGAGATGTCTCGCGGGTATCGCACAAGCTCAACCATAGGAACTAGTTTTAAAGAATTTTTAATTAATGAAGCCACCTTCGTAGAAACTCTATAACGACCGTAACACGCGGCCTTTAATAACCATTTACGACTTCGCCGTCGAGCGTTCCTTAATTACTAGAACAGACGATGGCCAAAAAACGACGGCAAGGAGTACGTAAACGGAAGGCGACAGAACAACGGAAAATTACGGCGGCAATCGATTTTGCAATTGAGCAAGGCGCCTTAAGCAACCCTCCGACCGAATAATTATGTCGAACCACCTGGTAAAACTCAATTGTAGAGAATGCTCCATTAAAGACGCGATCTTTAATTGTCTACTTTAATGTTCGAAATAGGAAATCCACTCATTTTCATGGTAGAAGATAAACGAAGGCCGCATGCAAAAGGTACGATTGGTCGGTTTCTGTTGATTTTATGTTTTTTATGTTACTTAGTAATTAAAGCAAGTATTTCTTTCGCGAGTTTTTATGCGTTTATGGGAAATTTAAAATTGCGAAAACGCTCAAAATACATACAGGTAATATGCAAAAATATAGGAAATATGTAGAGTATAATGTTTATTATGATATTTAATGGATAAAAAGATCCACGGTCTAAGACAGTATGCGTGATTAGAGACGAAAAGGATTTCTTGAAAAATTTACTTTTTTAGTCCAACGTAAAACGTGTAAACTTAATCGAGATAAAACTCGAAACTCGATCGGTGCTTCATCGCGAGAATTCCCGAAATTTCAATTACTTTTTATCCCGTACGATCGTAATTTTTCGAGGAAGCCTGTGAAATGAATTGGCAATTTCGCCCCGAGGATAGATATCGAAATTGGTTCCGCATTGCGTAATAATTCTGATTTATCGAGGACGCGGTCGAGTCGCGAAGGAAACTACAATAAAAAAAAACCGTTACGTTTCCCCTAACGACATTATCTCGTCGCTTCATTTTCAGTCGCCACAATTAACGTGCTTCCTTAATGTAAGGAGTCTGACGAGCTCAACTGAAAAACTTTCAAACAATTACCACGGTCACGAAAGTGTCGCGCACTCCAATTTTCGTTCTTTTTATTCCGGTCAAGAGCGAACAGATGCGTGCGAACGGACGATAATTATTACTGTACAATGAATTCAACGCGCTAGATGATCACAGGAACTTTCTGACAGCTACCGCGTGCGTTTAGTTTGCAGCGCACCGCTTTGGCAAACGAGGCGAAGTTACAAGTGTGAACAATTATTGTGCGGCAATTATTTTGGCTTTGCTCGATTGCTTTGAATGGGTAGAAAATGTTGACACACTTTGTGAAACGAGATAAAATCCGAACGAACGGTAAAATGGAATTCTGGGTCTTTCTGAAGAGCATGAAGTTGCGAGATATCGAGAATGGTTTCTCTAAAGTCGCTCCACATATGGGTGAGCGTACTTTTAACGTATTTCACGAATCTCTTTTTGACGATATATCCGAAAAACGTATCGAATACTTTTCTCCATTCTTGGTGCGATAGATGTTTAAGTGAATGCTTATACACGCAGTAAATTTCAGCTTCAAAATTATGATACGAATTGAAACGTGACGCCCAAACGAACGCAAACGTCGTCGGAGGAGTGGTAAGCAATCCATCAAACCACTATCTGCATTGGAAGACAATTTCTATTCTGTAACGAAACATGGGCATCCGGCGACGCTGATCGGTTGAATGGCCTTGAACAGAGGAGCAGGACTGTTCGACCGCACAGAAAACCCGGAACTCGGGGTGTACGTGATGCCACATCAATGCTGAGTATTTCGGTTCCCAAAGCGTGCACGGAGAATTCCGTTGCTAAGGAATATCTGTCGGCGAAGTTTCATCTTGTTCTCTCGTTAACGCGTGGCGATGTGCCAGTAACGAGGAAGGAGGAAGCAGGAGGACAGAAAATGGAATCTCAGAGGAGAATACACGAAGAAGAAGAAGGACGCGATGAAGTGACGAACAGAGACAACTAGGCAGTGCATGGGAACGTTCGGAAGTTCGAAAGTCGAACGACAGTTCGCGGCTTTGGCCCCGAAAGATTTTAGAATGAGCGCATTATCACAGTACTCTGACAGCATCACCTGACTATTATACACTCTGAGATATTCAGAGAGTAATCAATTCTTTGGGCTCACTTGGGATGAGATAGACAGCGGCTGTTTCATTATGACAGCGTATAAGTTGTCAGTAGAACAAGGCGTTGTGCGCGGACTAAGCGTAAACCATACTACTTACGCAGCTTCAAACAAGGTGTGAGTGAGTGTGTGCGTGCGTGCGTGCGTGCGCGCGTGTGTGAATAACTTTTCAATATTATTCACGATACATTTTTAATGGAATAACATATGAGTTTTATTATATTTAAAATTATATGTAATTGAGTATGTAAATACATATATAAATTTTGTATAGCATAAATATCGTGTTATAACTAAGTTCGAAGTGAAATAATTACGGGAAATACAAACGGCCTTACGTTTGAAAAACATCGTAACGAATTGGAACCTTGATACAAATGCATCAATTAACGTGGACCACAAACTTCGAATCCATCGATGCGGAAGATACGGTCGGTTACGACATGTTTCAAACCGTGCATATCAAACAACGATCGCGTGTAATTAAACGCTTATTTACGAGAAGTTTCGACAGAACCGCGTGTAACATTAATAACATTTAACCAGCACGAAATTCCTTGTTAACGTACCGTAACGCCACGCAGCCCAATAGTTTATACGAACATTACGCCAATGCATCGTAGATCTATTCTAATTAAAACTGAAATTCGAATACGAATTCCAAATAGTATCGATCAATTAAAAGGAAAATTAAATTTCGCACGAACGAACGCGTTAGGTGGTCGTGTGTTTCGCCTAAATGAATCCAATTTTCCCATTAGCCGGTAATCCCTGTAAAACCCCAATTTACGTTCAGCTTTATCAAATGTTTTCCAAGATCACGGGTTACAAATAAGAGTACTGTAATTTTAAGTTTAAATTACGCTTACTAAAAGGTACTTATCTCGAAACGATATTTCATATATCGTATGTTCATTATACAACTACCTAATATCCATCATATGTAACGTTTCCACGAATCTGGCTTCTTATTTCGATCGACGATGATCGCGCTTTAGCAATTTTCAACGGTCTTCTCGTCCGCATCCGCAATCCGCCTCGTTGTCGCTGGATATAACGTTTTTATACTGCGGAAGCGAGGAAGTTGAAAGAAGCTGGCACTTCGAGCATCGGCGAAACTTTTATCTGGCTGACGTACAACTCTGTGTCTCTCTTTGGTCGTGTGTAGACGGCAGCGGCGAGTTTCCTGTATTTATGGCGCACAATAATGCGGATGCACCGGGATGCGAAGTTTCTAGTGGATATCGCATGTGTATATAGAAGAAACCCGAGAATTGCGGAACGAGAGGAATCCGAATGAAACTGGGATTTCCCTTGCTTTCCATGGTGCACAATGCTGCCCTAAACTGCCAGAGTTACGGACGGAATTACCTATACGGTGAAAGGACCGACAATTAGCGCATGGAACTCGATGATCCGTTAGCCTTCTCAATGAGATAGGATTATGCAGCAACTCGGTTAAAACACTGTCTCATAAATACGGAAGAACTGAAATTTCCCCCGAGAAAGAACTATTGTATTAGCTCAGTACATATAAAATGTCGTGTTTACCTATTTAATGATGTGTAGACAAAAACATATCGACAAAAATTTCACATTGAGACGTTGTGTCTCATTGAGCCTTAAATTTGAGATGGATCAAATATCTTATCTTATTTAATTATATACGTTTTATACATTACACTTTTTATGAATAACGTTAATTATCCTTACCATGTAAAGTACAGAGGTAAGCTACGTTTCAATAACATCAATCGAAGCTTAAAATCATCATATAAATTCAACATCGGCCCGAAGTCGTTGCGAACTTGTTATTATACGGGGAGAAAGAATCCTCTGCTTCGTGTCAGCCCAATAAAAGTTTCATCGGTGCTCAGGGTGTTAGTAGATGGTAGAAGGATTTGAAGACACGCGTGGAAAACCGGTTTCAGTCTTACTCTACTTTATAGGAGTTAGGATAAGTGTGAAGAGAAGTTCCACGGTGTCTGCAATGCGAGTCGGTAGCTCTGGAGGATATCTCCTCGGTTACGTGTCAGTGTAGCTCTGGTTGTTATCTTTTTATACGAACAGGTTATGGTTGCCATTCATTCAGCTGCGAATTAGCCAACGATGACCTGTTACGATATTTTCGAAAAGACAATTAAATGCTCGTTAATGACTGGTTTCAATGGACACAAATTTGTTTAACTGTATTACAGTTTCACATTTCACAATAAAATTAAAAGAATACAGCAATTTAGGTAAATCGGCTTGGAATTAAATATGGAAATGTAGTTACAATTGTTCATTTGATCGCCAATTAATAACATAATTAATTCAGTTAATATCATTGTCCTTTTCTACAGTTGGGTCAGTTTTATTCCCTCTTCATATTTAACTATGCATTATTTGTACACTGCCGTCCATGAATATTTGGACCGTTCCATATTATTACAAATGTGTATATAAATTAGTTGTATCTGAAATATAACTCCTTTATTTGATTTTTGCCTCTGATGGCATACAAGGCAATCATATTATTGATGAAAAAAATATCTTAAACGCATAAATAACATTTTCTAACATACATGATCTCTCGATCAAAACAACTTTGAAACCCGGAGGGCCACAAATGTCCGATCGAATTAACGTGAAAGTTTAAAGTCAATTTTAAGTTCGAAATTCTATGTGTGAATTATTTTAGTTTTCCTTATTTCCATTGAGTTTTTGTCCCAAAAACATTCAGAAATTATTTCTGGCTTGCAGACGACGTGCCTAACAGAACTGCCAGACGTGGCACCGTGCAACGGCACAGTGCGACTGCCACCGCCGTGCGAGGATTCCCCAAGTAGCGGCAGCAGCAAAGACCGCAGGGAAGAGAGTCCTCGCAGAAGATGCCGAGTATTGGCGCCCATCTTGCTCCTAGTGATGGCTCTGCTTCTCGGAGGGCTTTGTCTACCATTTCTTCTACAATCCGCGCCTGTCACGCATCAGCAGAGGCTGGACGTGATCAGGAGGATCCTCACTGAAGTGCCTCTGATCGACGGGTAAGCTCGTGCATTCACGGAAGAATCGCGTCACAGAAAGCTAACGGAGGTATCGATCGAAATTCGAATGAAATCAGCCTTCCAGTTTTTGCAAGCATCTACGAGTACCATTTATTCTATGACATAAACGAATTAATAATTCACAGGTTCTAATGATTTCCAATTACTATTTGAATATCTATTACATTTTACTTTCTCTCTTTCGTCCAGGCCTTCTTGCACGATTGAATTAAAATCATTAGCGAAATTTTACAAATTACAAACTACCGATGACGAGCTAGGTAAAAAACTAAAATTGTACAGGTAAATTGTACAAATTACAAATTGTACAACTTAATATTCTGTTGGGTATAAAGTTGTAAAATTATAAAAAAGGAGTTCATAAGTAGTAGTGTGTCGATTTACGAATATTGTTAGTTGGTAAATTATCGTATAAAAGGGCCCTGGATAGTACATAAGGATAATCTACGTAAAAAGATGTAGCAATATAGTTTACCTATCTAGCAATATAGTTAGCGAGCGATTTGTATTAAGTAATTCTTCACGAAGCGTTTTCCACGGCTTTGTTCCCCAGGCACAACGATTTGCCCTGGAACGTCAGAAAGTTCGTACACAATCAACTCGGCGAGGTCAATCTGAGCAGCGATCTCGGCAGAGTTGATCCTTGGGCTAGATCAGACTGGAGTCACACAGACATTCCTAGATTACGTGCTGGTCTCGTCGGTGCACAGGTGAGCGTAAAATAACACAGATCCCAACCCGGTCCCTGGTAGCTTTTTCAGTCATCTCTAATTACAATTTCAACTTTGCCAACGTGACGAGATATCCGCGTTTAATTACTTCAATCCAACTTAACGTTATTGTTTTGCGTTTTAAACAAACTTTACGAGCACCTTGTCGACCCTCGATCGTGCGGTTTCTGTTTGAACAACTGTCTTCGACCTACCGTCTAAAGAGACTTTCCGTACAAATATTATTGTAGCCCGGTGAACGACACTCGACTCCTCTGTTTTAAAATGAACACGTGAAATGAAACTTTAGAGAATTATTGTAGACGTTCTGTAATAAAGAGAAAATTGATAATATATAAAATAGAAACTACTATGTAGACCAATAACTATAATAAATAATAAAGCATGGGATCATAAAACATACAAATTATTGTGGAAAATTTGAACGATATTATCATCGCAACTTGGCTCACGCAGTTGGAAATTCCTAGTCATTTCGAATTTCACTTCGGGGACAATTTTGGTGGGAATGATTACTTACCGTTTAATGGCACCGAAACCTGCTAACTTTCGATTGAAACTATTCGACTGGCTTCAGAAGGAACGTATCGGTAAATCCCAAGCAAGTTTATGCCTAAACCCTTCGGGAGTAATTCAAGAGCGCTCAATTAAATTCGGAGAGAACCTGTCGAACTGGAGGAAATAGAAATTGGTTGTGCAACGTTTGCTTACAGACAGTGCATGAAATCACGGAATGTTAAGTACGAGTCGAATACATTACTACAGCAGTGTCGATCGAAAAATTCCGATAATGGTTTCGTGTTTAATTAAATACCCGAATACGATTAATTGGTAAATGTGTGTTCAATCTAGTAGTGCATTTTAATTGGGATCGAACATCGGAGATTATTTAATTTCCAAATGATTTAATAAAAATATTTGGAATTAAATTTTGCAAGAGACGGAACAACGTGTTCGTTAGTCATTAGAATCTTTTTCATTGTTGGTATATATAACGCACATACGTGAATATATCAATGCAAGGAATAACACGTAATTGGTAATTTTGTTATTTGTGCTTAATTGCACGAGGTAATTTAACGTTTAATTAATAATACAAATTGTTGATTGGTATATGTATGTCATCAATATCGGTAGATCGATAATAAGTGCAAATTAATTAGGGCGTTTGTAATTGCATTTGGCGAAATTTTTAAGTAAATGATAGCTACAAACATTTCGTCCTATGCGTTATTTGCATACGTATATTTGTATACGGAACAGAGCTATAACGTTTGTAAATAGACGAACTTTTATGCGTCTCTATATTCTCATGAATATAATTAAAGAAATGGAACATTATGTAGTTTCATTACAAATTATAATAAATATTATTATATTAAAATATATTTATACAAATATATATTAAAATATATTTGGACATTTCGTATATATTTGTATTTGTTGAGATTAACTGATAGAGGAACGAGTGGATGAATTTGTAATAGAAAAATATATTGAAATAAGTAAAGGTATATGGTAAGTATAAGTATAAATATAAGTTCAGGTATAGTGTATGCTGATCCAGATTCTCACTCTTACAGTGTTACAATACAATACAACAGAAAAAGCTATGATAGGAAGCACGCTCATATATTTATAGCAAAGGACATTATTAAAAAGTTAACCTTGTAGTTCTAGCTGAAGGCTACAGGAAGCAGTAATAGAAATCTACTTATAACCCTTTTGTTTCTAAACCTTGTAGTCCAAAACAAAATTTATATTCAAGGGCACAATAATATAGACCTCTCCTTATTTTGAATTTTTTCACTAAATTCTATTCTCTTTGTAACAGCGGTATCCAGGTCACGGATATACGAAAGTAAAGATGTAGAGCTTTCCTTGAAGTAATTACTTCAACAGTATTACATGCATTGTGTACATTTTTGCACTTTCTAATTACCCGTAGATGCATAAAAGATCGCAATCTAATTATAAGCAACAAAATAATCTGCGATTATTTTATCAACAATTCTGTAATAAAATTACATCCTGTGAAAACCAACCAAGCGAATGCTTTCGACCGATGGTGTACACCATTAATCCTACTTTTTCCCCGATAAATCAGTAATAAGTCCAGATCTTTCAGCAACTGGCCACACCTTCAGCCCGTCTCGCGTATCTCGATAAATTACGACCATTGAAACGGGTCAACAAGTGAGCACTAACTCTTATCTGACCTAGAGATCCTGTTTGTATCGTCGCGTCGGTTCTTACCATCTTCGCAAGATATTGGCAATGGACAGATATGGATAGGTAGGCCGTGAACAAGGGGCAGATAAACGAGGGGTTGGGGAATAAGAGAAAGAGGCAATGAAAAAAGAGCAATGATCGGCCACGAATGCTACTATCATCTACGTGCGTCTTCCTTTGCGGCCCAACCGGAACGGCAATCGACGTTAGTGCAACTCGAAACGAGTATTTTACCCGACCACTAGAAAATGGATTCCTTTGATCTCGCGTAACGAGACAGCTTTTAATCTGATTCGTGAGATAGCCAGTAGGTATCTTCCTTGGGATCTTCAATTACTCAATAGAGCAGGATATAGAGCCGCACAATCTTTCGACAATCCTAAAAGTCTGTCATGGAAGTACCTCTCTTTTGACTTGACGTTTCCAGTTACCCTTCGTGCGTTGTCCAGCCGCAAAAGCCCAACTATAACTTCCACTTTGCCAACAGATTGGAAAGACTATATATCTTCGACAGGATATCGGTTTCGCGTTCACTGTTATCAGTTATAACCTTTGTTCTCGCGAATCGGCGTGACACACTGGAAATTCGAAATTAAGGGACTTTCTATCGCGTCGAATTGGAGACAGGCTTGTAATTAATCCTTTGATCTCGAAATCTGATAGAGGGTGGGAGTTAAGGAGGAAAGAAATCGTCGCTTTTGTGCTGCTGAAAAGATGGCAAATGTGTTTCTTTCGACCATGGACAGCTTGTTTATCGGATGCATGTTGGCCCGTTAGATTGTTTGTCGATTGTCTCGATGAATCGATTACCAAAACGAGCGCAGAAGGATAAATATTATAGGATAAAACGGTCGTAATTTAAAATGGTAATAGCAAAGCTGCTCTCATTCGTAATTCGCAGATGGTACAATGATAGTTTTCGAAAGACCGAATGTACAATACCGTACAAGAAGAACCTGCAAGAATTCCGAGCGCGTCCGACAAAGGAAAGCGCCACATTTCCATATAATTGACTTCTCCCCTAATTATGAAGTCCGTCAACGTACATTATCGAACCAGTATATCTTGCACAAACTCGTTCAGAAAACCAATTCAATCTCACGAATTGAATGCAGACACTCGATGGATTCACCATTGTAATCACTCCTTTTTTTTCCTTTCCTTCCATTCTTCTTTCCGTGCTTGCTCCAGACCATAGAGCTCGTTCTATTTGTGTGTGATTCTATAGAAATTTCAGTCGAATCGACGTTACTTGAAAGATGTTGCCAAGTTAATTTGCTATTATTAAATATCATACTAGACGATACAATCTCGTGATACGAAGATCCTTATATAATTATTTATAAATTTCTGTAAAATTATTTTATACAATTTATTACCGTGTAAAAGTGTAAAAAGTACGGGATCCGTAATTAAAAATATCCTAACAAAAAGATTGACAATTCACACGTTTGAGTTCACTCGTCTTCCCGAAAAACGCAAACGGGAGAAATCAATGAAAAAATCATTAAACCAATGCCAGAATCACTAGAGGTTGCCTATAAGTCTTTCCAGAAACCTCATAAAAAGCCAGAGTCAGAGCGAAAGTGATCCCGATCCAAAATTAATAGTCTAATTACGGAATAGATTCATGGTGACAGGGTCGCGCGAAGTCTTCGTATACCACAAAATTTGTGACCATCCACCCCTTTCCATTTTCCCCTGGCTATTTCTCTGCTTCCATCCAGGCCCCCAGGAGGATATTAATGGTCCTCTGGGCGCGTTCCATGACAGAAGCAAGCCAATTTCGATCTGGATCAATGACGACACCATAATCAGCAAAGCCCTCCGCAGACCCATTCACTTAGCCCAGACCTGCTGCGGGCAATCGGTGCACTAATACGGTGCTGCCAATGCCTGAACGTCCATTTCCCTCTCTCTTCCTCCATCTTGTTCTCTCTGGCCCGTTTTCTCTCTCTATATATATATTTATCACTGTCCTTCTCAGTGCCACAGCTTTCATGTCCATCTCTATTGCTCCAATTTCGTGGCAACATGTACATACTCGTATACTTAGTCACATATCGTCATCTCTCTTTCCCTCTCCGGCGCTCCCGCTGGACCAGCTGAACTGTACTTGCGTTTGAGATTAGGTCATAGATTAGATGACGCTGTGTCGTGTCAAGTGAGTCTGCCTCCTTAGGGAAGCTACGTCGCGAGCAGAGGAAATTTTGTTAAGAAAAACCGATATTGTGAAGTTAAGAAATTTCCTGACAAAAGGTATTTCAAGAAATCGAGAAACGACCGAATATGATTCTTTGTACGCAAGATGAACAAAGAAATACTTGATTGTATCCTATCGTTTCTTTAATTATTCGTCCATTAATTATTTTTTAAATATGGAAAGTTCGCTTACAAAAGCTGAAGTAGAGGGCTTTCGAAGATTTTCAGATCACCTTTATCTTTCTTTTTAATAGCATGCTGTACTTTCTTTCATAATAGCGCCATATTACCATTAAAGAGACCAATCAGATAATTAATCTACCGCAAATGTATTACAGAATCGGTAAATCTCTCAATGAAACTCAGAGTATAATCAACGGAAAAAGTATCAAAACTTTAACGACCTACCATTCGTACCTACGATATTCCTTCGTTTCTATGACGTTTTTTTCCATTGCAGAAAGCATCTCATAATTGGTACGATATAACGAACAGGTTTGAAATCAACAGGAACTTGACGTAAATCGAAGTTAACGATCGAGCAATTTTCATTCTTCTCGTCTGGGTGGGAAGGCTCAGCCGATCATTCTCGTCGCAAAATGTTTGCCTGGCCCCGATAGCAAAGCATTCCAAGCGATTAGTCATAATGGTCCGGCTTGCATAATGGTCCAAAGCCAAGAGGCCACGTACTCATTACGTATTCGGGCTGGGCTGTGGTGCATTCGAAACTTCGACAAGTTTGCACCGGGTACTATTTGGACTTGGCGGAGCAGGAAGAAGGCTTGCTAACGACTCTGCCAGTGTCAATGGGCCGGGAAGCTTCAAGAGAAACTTTGCCCTTCGATTATTGACACGATAATTACGCGGGCTTAGTTACGTCGCGCGGATCACCTACTACTCACCGTCTTAATAGTTCAATTTCGCATTTCTATCGGCTGAATTCCGAAGAATGTGATATTTTATGGTTATAACTACTGCGGTTATAACCTACGGAAGAGTCTATTAAAGCAGAGTCAAGTAGTATGATTTTAACAACTCTTCATAGACGTTATATCTTTTTCAACGTATATCTGATTTTAAAAGTTCGATTCTTTTGTTCGCTCATTGGAGATATGCGTTATGATGATCCTGTTTCTTACGAACTCATTACGACTTATGTCAAGCGGTATTATATAGCTTCTGTAAATTTTAAATATTTGATATGTTCTGTACCTGATTCTCAGGACTGATGACGAATTCAAAATGTATCTATCACAACGATTAGCAAGAGCCGCATCTAAATTCCAGCATCGTACGACTGGCGTCTCACGTAATTACCAAGCTCTAATCAATAGTTTCTAATCACCAAATTCATACGTAAACTGGTTTTGTGTTGGACTCAAAGGATTGCCCTCTAACGATCCAACCACACAGATTACTAATGAGTAATGTTCCATAGTTCGGTAACGTCGATACATCACGATTGAAGATAACGAAATCGACACAAAGTTGTGGTAAAATTGCGCGAATGAAATTTCCAAAAGTTCTCTATGATATATACGATATATCCATTATAGTTTCGTGAATCAGCGTACGTGTTAAAACATTTATTCAAACTTTTACGTAGAAATTCGTCTTGTTAATTTAACCTACACGTTTCGAACGAAATCAACGAATTCGATTCGTGAAGGGAACTAATTTCGCTTGAAACGCGTATCCATTCGAGGTTCGTTAATTCGACATTGAAAGTCACAAATAGAAAAAGCTGAAATTTCATTGTACGAGTGACGAGAAAACCAGGTGAAAGAGATGGCACGTGTCGATACGTCAATCACTATGAAAATCATTGGAATCCACCCTGCATAACACACATCCTCTTTTTGCCTCTTGTTCACCTACGAACAGAAGCATCACCATCATGCGGGCTTTCTGTGCTTACACGCCACTGCGACTGACGCAACGCGAACAAAATTCTGCTCGAACGTTTAAATTATTCAATTATATATATTCCGCGCGACGATAAACTACCGAAAATGTCACTTACGAGCATCGGGTCAAATTATTGCCCGTCATTGTTAATTATCACACGTTGAAATTAATTCTTCCACTTATCCTATAGGCACTGACTGAACGAACGTGGAGAATATTCGCGTGAAAAATAAAACAAATCAATGGATCAGTCAAAACGAACCGACCAAGTGTTAGACAAATTTTAAACATTTACAATTTTTAGGAACGCAGATTTTATATAGATATAAGATTTTTGTGACTGGCAGCATAAGGGTTGAAACTTGTTCTTAAAAAATACCTATACGAGAAAGTTGATTTCGACGTTTCTTCCTCTATCTTCGACATAAAACAGCACCTTTCTTCGACAAAAGGAATTTCCCTCGCATACATCGCCGTTACTCGAAAATAATCAACGAACAAAGAACGATCGATGAACGCAGCTTATGCATACGAGCTCCTCCAACTTCTCCATCACCCTGTACAATGAAATTCCAATGTTTTCATCTATATCAAACCCGAAGGAAGAAGAATTTTCTCCATCTGTTGGAATCGAATCAAAAAACTCTGAATGAAATTTCCGTGAAAAGTGGAGCGTGGTTGATTGTCCTCGTTAACGATTAATCGTTAAACAACGAATCAGAGTTTTATGAAGGGCTGATAAAATCGGGCAAAGGGGTGGTTGCGTTTGTCGATATGTCAATCACTTCGCCGGAGTTACGGAGATGCGGCTCACAAAACGTTACTTCCGCACATGCACCTCTCCTCGTCATTTATGGCGGTGGCTGGGAAGGGTGAGACGGATTGGTTGTTATTACGAGAGGGTATAATCGTGATGCAGCACATGCAGGACTGGTTTACGGGCATCCATTTATAGTAGGTGCATGGCACTCTGGCTGGCGTACCGCTATCATAATTAGGTCATACCAGCCAGTCCTGATGCACGCAGCCATTTTCAAAGAGTAAACGCACTCCTCTGCTACTTAACGAGAGGATTTCATTGGGTTCTTTATTTGAACGAAACCGACGAACCCTCGGTGTTGGTTACAAGCAAACGAATCGCGTACAGAGGAATGGAAAATTCTTTCATGCGGCATGTTTCTAGGCAAACGTACTGTGAATTCAACCGAACGTAATTAAAACAGTGGAAAAGGAGCACTGATTATAGTTGATACACATCGAAACGAGATAAATTCTTGCTTCGTAAGAAGATGCTATGATTCGATAGAAACGTCTGTTTGAAACTACGTACCTGTAACGTGCATCTAAATATGTGTTATGGATGATCAGAATTAAACTGACGAAGCGAAGCGAACAGAATTAAAGTGATAGCATGAAAATAAATAGATATATATATAGTAACCCAGTTTTATCGGGCCAAACTTGTTTGGGATATTCTATGGATATAAATAAGAAAAAATATAAACATAGTTATATAAACATAGATCGTTCTAAGCTTCATTAAAAAGTTATGACAAAAATATAAAATATGAAAAGGGCAATATTTAGACCCGCAATGTCGTCTGATTTCATACCACTACAATTTTATGCGTGTATTTTCGAATCGATTTCGTGCAATGTATTATCGAGACAATGCTACGTTCAATCCTTTGAAGTAAAATTTATCGAACCGTTTTGGACCATTTTTCTCGTGTAAGAAATGGCTCGACAAAATCCAACGGGTGCTAATAACGAGAGGTGTGTTTTATTGCATGCTGTTCATGAGAAGTATTGATTGCATAGGCTGCTCGCCAAAAGCTTAATTTCCTGTTCTGCAATAAGGATGACTTGATCTGATTGACTTTTAAATTATAAAAACGTAATAAAAGAAAAGAAATAAGCCCCGACACTTTTTACTCATCACTACCTTTACGATATCAAGAAGAAGAGAAAAGATGTAGTACAATATATTATGTACAGTAGCTTACAAAATCTTCGATTTCAGGCATTTCAATTTCTATTCTCTCGAAATGCGTCAGTTTTGGACAATTTTAAGAATCAAACGATTCGCTGTTAATGTTAAGTTAATAATTTCATTACTAAACATAGTTTTCATTTAATACTTTGCAAGTTTAAGTTCGCCTGCGTATTCTTACAACGTCAAACTAAACACCGTAGCAATCAAATCACGCTAACTTCAGATCCTAAAGTTATATAAAACCTGAAATTGTGTAAAAATAGTAATACACCGTATAAAACTTCACTGAAAAACGCACAGATCTAAGAATGTCATGGGAATATCGTTTCTGTTTGTGAAAAAAAAAGGAAATATTAAGACCATTGTGATCTGTATCCTTTTTTAGAACTGCGGAATTTTGACGCGAAGAATAGAATACGCGTTCGTAGCATAACAGATATTCCATGCATATATGCGCAGGCACGCACACAAGCGTACGCATGTGGGAACAGCAACAGAAGAGATTTATTAAAATCACGAAGGCGACTCACGTGAAAAATTTGAGACACATCTTTCGTTCGCGGATGTTTTCACGGAAATTCGTGAAACTTCTCCCTGGAAGTTCGCAGATGGATCATTCGTAATTCAAAGATGCATCCATCTTACATATACCTATATATGCGTGAGATGCTCGCATTTGCAAACTTCTCGGCAGTTGCGTTAGTTCATTTCAAGTGTTTGTTTTCTTCAACGTTAGTTCGGCATTCGCAAACATCCTTCGAGATGCAAACTCGTAAAAAGAGGGCTCACAGCCTGCAGGCTACTTTCTTTTTTCCCACCCTGGCTGCGCCTACCGTTTATTCCGATCTATTCGCGTATGACCCATCGTTCCTTTTTGTTCGTCTAGTGTTACGAAACATCCTTTTCCATCGAGATATTGTACTTCGGTAAACAACCCCAGCCATCCAATCTTTTAATTTACTTTCTTTTTTGTTTTTCAAGTTTCAACTCGATATCACGAATTGGTATTGACGCGTTGGATATCTCTAACAGACTTCGAAGGCATTTCCTTTTTATCTTTTCACATGGATCCTGTATCTGAGATCAGTTTTAATCATAATGTGAATTTTATCAAAGTATAAGAATCAGTAGAAAAGCAGTAGATAACTAGAAAGAGTACTTAATATCTTCTTATACAACTAGCAGATTATAGGTTTAAAGTATCTAATTTTAAAAATCATTTCAGTAATAGGTAAACCTGACGAAAATTATCTGTTCATGGCATTGAATCTGTAGCTTTTCAATTTATAAAAAAACAAATTATGCAATAATAGAAATATAATTCAGAAGTCCAATATACCACTTATAATTTTGCCATAGAATGAAATTATAAATTGTAATTCGCCGGATAAGAAACTAAACTGTCGGCATCCTTAAAAGCTGAACCACACGATTAAACTTGAATTCTCGAAACTTTGGCTTACATCACCACAATTCTTAGTCTGCCATGTTATTACTTGAATATGCGTTTTTGAGTGTTTTGAAACGCACCACCTAAGTTTTCGAGCGGATTAACTTTCTTGGAAAGTGTATTTGCATAATATTACGTAAAAACGAGTTCGTTTTGTATGCATCGTTTAACAGCGAGTTTCATAAAACTGTGTTGCATTCTATTTAATATTCAGCATTTCGAAGGAATTGAACTTCTACGAGCTAACGTTCGACGAGCTCCTTCATCGATGGAAATTTTATATAATTCGAACAGAGAGGATTTGTCCAATTGTAATCTCACCACTGCTCGCTATTTTCGAGAGTTGTTTTCAGAGATAATCATAATTCATCCTGATGGTTGCAAACGTACTACGTAACTTCTTTATTAATTCATTTTGCAATACTCCCACATACTTCGTTTACTCGATTTCACAATTTTTTAAAATATGCATCGGCGTACATTGTCGCATAAAAATATTCCACGGTTTGTTTATTATTTACAAGATTTAATCTCGTTACAAAATCGCGAGTACCTATCGTAATCTTTATGATTTATATAGAGTGGAATATTGCAAAGAATGCAGAAAATGCTCGATAAATGATATACTCACACTCGCATATGAGATTCATCTGCATACACTGGTGTGTACCACAAAATTAAACACGAGCATAACGATCCAGAGCACACGAACGTTCTGCCGGATACTTGGAAATGAATACCTGCGTGCGTTCCACGCGATAAATACGAAGCGCATGCGAACCATGGTTATGCGGGAAGGTTAACAGGAATTCGCAAACGTGCTCTAGAAAGTTATTTCAGTAATTAACAACGAACCGCACCGTGTCGAAGATTCATTTCGGATGGACCAAAGATTAATGCATCACCTTTATCGACAATTGGTCAAGTACACGTATATTTGACAGGGTTTCAAGTTCGTTTCTCTCGAAAACGAAACTTCCACCACCACGCTTCTATCGAATTGATTCTTGATTTTCGCCTTATTTCGAACCACAGAATTTCCCTGATTTCGTTTGTACCACGAATTTAGACCCACGGTGTATTAATTTTCGTATCATTCAGAGGTAGCACTTTTATATTTGTACAACTGCAATTTCGTACCATGGAAATGATATATACAACCTGATAAGAAAGCACTTCGTTAAAAAAAAAAAGATGTGTAGAAACATTTTTTGAAGTAACTGTATGCGTACGCTACACACGTAAAATCTTGTTAAAGAAGAAAACGTAGAATGTAAAACAATTTAGTGCGACTCGTAAACTAAGATCCTCGAGCTCCGTAATAAACGGTATCCTAGTTAACAGTTGTAAATGTTTTAAGCACGCCTTAAATACATCATATTATACGAAGCCAAGAAGAGTACTCGAGAGCCCAACAAAATTTCTCTTCTCCCACTAACACGAGGGTAGTTTCTATTCTCTTTGGATACGTTTGGGTACACCAGCGGCTCTTCCGGCCAGCTAACGCAAACACTAATACATCCGCCAATTTTCGTTCGCGTTTCCTCCCTCGTCTCTCGGTCTCGTTTTCCTTCCTCTCTACTTAACCTGAGTTTCACTGATAAATCGACAGGGCGTTTCCTCGGGCAATGGGGTAGCTTTAAATTTACTCGAAAAAAGGAACGGGGGGAGGGAAAGTAGGAGGATGAGAGATAGGGAAACCGTGACGAGGGTAAGAAAATCGAAGGGATGGGTAAAGGAATGAGAAACTGGTGGAGCAAGATTAAACAAGGTAAAAGGAACGAAACAAACATTGAAAAAAGCAGCGAGATGCAAATGAAAGTTGAAAGAAAACGAACATAAGGACGAAAGACGTAGGTAGTCTGGATCTGAAATTTTCATGGCAATTATTTATTCACGGTCGGAATTTAGTAAATTAATAATAATAAATTGAATAACATAATAGTAAATTTAATATATTTGGACCTAATCGATTAGTATGCAAATGCTATAGTAAATGCAACGGTATGCAAATATGATAAAATAATATCATAAAGTAATACTGTGATAAAACTCAAAAATAAGATTTACAGAGAAATAGTGGCGCTCTTATCCCAATCGAAACAGGAAAAACAGGAGAAATCGAACAGGAGAAGAAATAAAAGTTTGATGGAGAAAGAGTAAACAAGGTAAAAAGAAGAAAACAGACAGGGAGAAAAGCAGCGAAATGCAAATGTAGATAGAATGGACGCGAGCATAAGCGCGAAAAATGCAGGTAATCAGGATCTGAAATTCCGATTGCGTTTATTGGAGGGTCAGTGAGGAAAGCCAGGGCAAAGAATCCCCTGTCGTGCTATTGGCGATTTGTAATTTGATTATCGAGACTCAATTCCAAGAGGGTGGCGATTCCATTGTCATCGATGGTAAGCGCCTACTCCAGGGGAATTCAATTTTTTAGTTTCTTCGAGAAAATGCAGTCCCGCGGCACGAATAAATATTAAAACTCGATAAGACCGGCGGCCTCGGCGCGCTTCCAGTACTTCGCCGCTTCTTCGTTTGCATATTGACTTTGACGTCTAACAAGGTAGGGTTACGTGAGAGTGGAAACTACTCGGAAAAGTGCGGACCCCTGTAAATTGATCGAACACGAGCAGCGCATACAAGAGAAGGAAATTCTCGTTGCGGATGTTCTGTTGTTTCTTCAACGCATAAATTTCTTTCATTCGCTTTAAATTGCAGATTCTAAGTCCCTGTATTGCACTGCTTGGTAAATACTCTGTTCTTTTTTCGAAAGAGAGAGAGAGGGAGAGAGAGATTAAGAAAATTGATCGTAAGATAATAACGTTCTCTGAAGCGAAACAATTAAGTAAAAACAATAGTATTAAGGTGAAATATAAAGAAGGCAAGTGTAGGAAAAGGTCTAAAGCCAAGTCATCCGATAATCCAATTGAGTACTTTCCCATGGAAACGACGCGACGTCTCTAAGGTTTCCCGAAGGAATCACTTTCACGCCGATAAATCGATCGTAGCTACTTGAAAATGAATCCATATCGTATTAACGACGGACCAACGACGAGAATCGTATCCAGTGAACCCTGTTCGCGACTGTCTATGAATAGCGAAAGAATAGATAAAGGCCTACCAAGAAAATGGAGAGCCGATCGGAAGTGGGATGCGAAACCATTTCCCTGACCTGGATTCTAACTGGTAAACGACTTTGCTAACTACGGGAAGATGCACGAGTCGTAAGCTTCCAACTTGCAATTTTCAAGAGAAAAAAGCATCATCCGTTATTTCGTTAATAATGTAAACAGGCAATACAACGTTCGCACAGAAAATCGAGGAACCGGAAATTCATGCTTTTAAAGGCAGGATTGGTTTACGACGTGTTGTGTTCACTCTCGTATTTTTTTGCCGATGGCGTAAGAACATTAGCTTGCAGCCAGTTTCCACTTAACGATTACTCGATATTTATAAGCAAATCTAATGTTGAACTTTACAGTGATTAGATTGCAGATATTTTTGCAAATTCATATTTTTACAAATATAACTAAGAATACAAGGGTGAAGGTTTAATACGCGATCGTGGATTTTATGTTGGTCCTGAAAAACAAGGACGGAGCACAAAGTCGGAGACGAAAAAAAGAGAAGGAAGGAATACGATGATCAACCGAGGAAAAGTAATAGGGCCGTTCGCAGAAGTAAAGAACAAGTATGGATTTGTTCTCACCCTTGCGAGAGAGCAACAAAAATTGGGGGAGCAGTATGTTTTACGGCTTCTGGGGAAGATTCGATCCGAATTGGTTTCCTAAAGGATCATTTTCCTTCCCCCGTATTATGACCCTACCGCTCTGTATGGCTTTCGTTCCACCATCGTTGTAATGAATTGACACCATGCCGCGGGCTAACGTCAAATATAACGAACAATATTGATCACTGGTTACTCTTCGTGTACCTACAGTCAGTCACGAAAGCATACATACATCTACCTAATTTTGTGTATCTAACTTACCAAGGAAACTAAACACTTTATCACAAAATTATTTAAGTATATTTACATGCCAATACGCGTTTTATTTTTTCACGAAAACTTGCTTTCTTGTCAATTATACGATTACGATTACTGGGATATCCTATTTGCAAATTTGTACAATTATTTGCAAATTCGTTCCTATATTCGTTTTAAAAATTGATTTCAAGGTTCGTTGATGTATTCGTGACCGTTGGTGTAATTATACGAGCTTTTAGACGCGAACGTTGCAGTCTAACAATTGCTGTTACTTCTGTGTCATTGTCTGTATTCAATTATTAATTACGCGACACATTCCTATAGAAGACAATTTAAATCACGCTTCCTTGCCTCGCGATATAAATTGCTGCAGCCCGCGGAAATTTCACTACGATTACGTCTGTGTACGTAAAAAATTCTTACTTCCATAAAAGAGAATTACGCTGAGCACTAAAATATTAAATTGACGAAAAAGATAGAACCGTATCGTATCATTCTACGTTTTTATATTACACTCCTAAAGCTACGTTATTATTGAATATTTGCCTTACTTTTATTATTACGTAAATATGTATGAAAATCATTACGAAGATTAAATCTATATTCTATCAAATTATCGAATCATACTTAGATTGTATATGCATATTGCGTTTTAAAGATGTTTACAGAACACATAATACAACGATACTCAAAGATCTAAAGATATGTAAAATATTCAAAGTAAAATACTCGTTATGGTATTTAGTAAACGAGACAAATTTCTATTCAAATTCCATTTCTTCGGTTGCTTTCATAGAAACATGAATTTGCATAACTATCCACGGTCTAATCGTATTAAATCAAATTTCTCGGCACGTACTTTCCCCACCAGTTCCGCGGCTCTATTAAAGGGATACGACTCATTCTCATTTGGAAAAGTATATCCCGCGGAAACTAACAGTGCATAACTCACTAACGATTTTCAATTCGCTTAAATTAACTTGTTTTCCGCTCAGAGCACAGTTAGTTAAGTTTTGCGTTGTGGCATCCGAAAGTTGCCGCGGTTGTTTCGTCGAACCGAACATCGGAAATGATGTAGCGGAGTGTCCTGGCTGATTCTCTTTTTACGATTACTGCGCTTTCTTCGAGTTTTCGTCGGAGTTAGAATGGAAACAAGATTTCATCTCACTACTCTCCGCGTATCCTCCGCGAGTCTTTATCTATACATAAGTGCCCGCGTGCAGCGAACTTTGTTGATGCAGATTTCTTTTGCGTGTTAACGCACTTTCGATGTCCCCTCGAGTTGTTTGGAACCAGACCACAGAGAAGGGTAAAGCTCTTTCTCCCGTGAAACCATCATAGGAATATGAAAACATTTTGCGCGACCAGCTAACACGATTTGTTGCATGTGCGCGACAGAGAAAGTGGACTAGAAACTGATTTTCTAGTTTATCGCGAGGATAATCGGAGATCGCGAGTGGAAAACGTGACAAACCTGTACTTCTTATTGTCACTGGTACATAGAGTAACTTCATTCTTGAACATCTTTGCAGCTATGAAATGCAAGAATCGATACTTCAAATTTGTAAAAGAAGAAAAAAACGAATTTCTCCTTGGAAGAACTAAATTTCTGCTTGATAAAAAATCTTTCTACGCGAAACAGATCAGAGAATTTCTATTTCCGTTCGGGTTAGTCGGAAGATCGCGGTCGAACCTCGGGAAAGTCAAGAAGGAAGCCGTGGAAGCCAATAAAAGAGCCGATTACCGGAAGCGCCCACCGATAAAAGAGAGAATGCACGAGCGTCGATAAATATCTCGCGAGAATTATCCTGTTTACCGAGTTTGGTCCACGAAGGATCCTCGGACAATGGAGAAATAACGAAATTTCATCCTCAAAAGCACGAAAACACAAATCGACTCGCTCCGTTTTCTCTTTTCTTATCGATTTCCCTCGAAAACGTATGGAAAACCACTGGCGAAAGATAATCGACAACACGTAGACACACACCGTGAACTGAATTTGACGAGCCACCGGCAATAATCGACGACTATCGTTGCTCGTTTACCTCGAGTAATACTCCGTTATTTCGAACAGACGAGATAACGCGTAAAGCCAGGAGGCAGGCAAGAAAGTCATTTTCTTGGTGGCGAAACTGCTGTTCGACGGTAGAGAGGACAGAAGGGAACGGAAGGAAACATAACAACGAATGGCACAAAAAGGAAATACGCGAAGAAACCCAGTGTCGTGTAAACGCACCCTTTACAGCGGTCTTTCGTGAGCTGTTTCCTATAAAGAATTTCGTTATAACGTAAATAACCACCATTATTACGGCTCCTCGCTATCAAAGGAACTTTTCATTCTGTTAGTTACCGTAAGAGAAGAAAGGGGATCGGACTAAACGACTGGTTTTAAGAATATTGAGCAAACCGGGCCTTTTATGACTTTCTCGAAATTACTGGCGATATCTTGGAGTCTTAAAGTGACAACAGTGGCTACAACAGAATCATTTTTGGCACTGGTATCATTTTCTTATTAAACGCGCCCGATGTTTAGCGTAGTATGTACAATAGAACCGCATTTATCTGAATTCCATATTTCGACATATTTTGAGAAATAACGACGCTAATTTTCAGTACAGTAGAACTCCATTTACGTTGGAACTCCATTTATCTGAACTTGTCAGAGGACAAACAGTTTATGTAATTGGAGCAATTATCCCCACTATCTACTATTTTTCATTCATATAATAGGAGCTCAGGTTCAGATAAATGAATCCAACCAGCAAAAGCTCAGTTAATCGAGCATTAATTAAAATTTCGTTCAGATAAATGCAGTTGACATAGATGGAGTTCTGGCGTATCAGATATTCTAACTGCGCAAAATAAGGTAGACACGCGCTTAATAGATAGTGCGCCAAACATCAATAAGACGTTAAGCAAACGTCGTTAGTCCAGTTATTGCGCCGCTAAGGATAATAGCCTGAAAACGTTCGAACTAATTTCACACAAAAGCAGACAAGAAAAAACGACAACCTACTGTTCGATACGAAAAACAAAGCAGAGGAATCACATCGCGTGTCTCGCTTTTAATTAACACGGCCGAGGAAACTTTCGATCGGTAATTGAATTAACGAGACTTTTTAATTTCTACTTTCGCGATGACGTCCGAAATTGCTTTCTCGCTGAAAACTCGGCCGCGATGAAAACCAAAAGAATTTTAATTGCCGCGCGACGCTTTCCGACGTTGGCCACGCGAGAAGGAACAAATTGTTTCCTATCGAACGTTAACTTGACGGAACACCAACTGCTGTACGAGACTCAACGAGCAAGTTGCTTTGAAATCGTCACCGGCTTGATTGCATTTTCCCTGTCCTTTTTTCCTTTTTCCTATCGAAAGCATATTTCCCTGACGGTGAATTCGTGTTTTGAATAAAATAAGCTAGCCGAACTACCTACGTACTACGTTACTACCGTATTATCTGCTTCCCTTCTGGAAGAACGCGCGTCTCTTTCCAGTCAGACGGCTTTATCTCCTGTCCGCTTATTAACCGCGATTTCCACTACCTGTGTATGCACGCTTAGTGTGTGTTACTACTTACTGTACCGGGTGTCAGGGAAGAGATAGACTTATCAGACTCGTTTCGCTGACTGGTTGAAACGTTGACTCGATCAGTAAGCAATGTCAGACCTTTCGATCTTAAAATTGTAAGTATACGAGTGAAAGCATATAGTGCATGTAGATAAGCAAATTTAGCTATCTCAGATGAACGTATATAGCAAAGAAAAGAATTTCTATTTGATACGTTCATAAAACATTTTACGCGCGATATACAAACTCCTGTTAGATTTTTCATTTTTACGCACATAACTGCGTTCCGAGAATATCCAGCGTCGCGCCTTTTAGCTGGATCCTGTCATTTTATAGTTGGGAAAATACCCAATTTACCGTGAAAGTTTCAGCAACGCGGCAACAACTCAATTATTTTCTCTGAGTACGAGGTGTAAAAAGCCAACCATGGAACGTTGTCTCGCTTCATATTTAATCCGTTTTTCCAGCTCGAGATGGAGAAGCCATTTTCCTTATATTCACATCGGAAACATTCTGGTTATAAAAAAGGGGAAACCGACGACGGCCGGTTAATTTGTAACCGACTAATTAATAACAGGTGACTTCAAAAGGGGCATCGTGTTCAGTGATAAAGGACTCTCATTAAAATCTAGTAGATTTAAATAATTACGCGAAGCCGATTTAAATTACGGAACGTGGAGCGCATAAGTTAAAGTAAAATGAAGCCTTGTGTAACTTGTATTTGCTGTTTCCATCTTCTCATTACCTGGCTTTCAGCATTACCCCCAGCTTTGGAAACGTTTAAATCGCGTTAAAGCTGCATTAACGTTATAATTACGATCGATTTACAATTGCGTTACGTAGAATAAGAAGATAATACTATTTTTGTGCTATATGTTATAGGGATTACAAGCACTAGTTTGTACAATGGTTTTACTAAAGTTTTATAAATATACGTTACGAAAATATTGAAGATACTGTTAAGTATTACAAATATTACAATTTTGTATCTCTCTCTCTCTCTCTCTCTCTCTCTCGAATTCATTGCCACGAAAGTTGATAAAAAATTGAGTACGAGAGATAAACGTTTCATTACGAAGATTGCAAATAGTAATCGGTGGATAAAATTCGAAAAATTGAATCCTGTGGTAGAAAAATATAAATTCCAATGAAAATCAAACGATTAATGGAAATTTCAAAGTCGATTCGGATTTACTAAGCGACATTTAAATGAATATTCGAACTTTTTCAAACCTGTAATTTTGATTGATTTAATAAGACATCCCTTTGTCCACTCTCGTTGAAGATTGAAATTCTTTTTCCTCTCTTATACCACTCTCGTTAAAATTAAGTTAAACGAAAATTAAGGAATATCGTATAAAATATGCTGAGCGGGTAAAATTAACAAAGGAGCCACCGCCGAACTCATGGCGTATATTTCACTTAATCATTCCCCTTTGTTTAAAAGGTGATTTGTTTTCCATAAAATTTCATGTTGTCACCGCCGACGTTATATCGCCACGCGATTAGTATAATAACGTTGACGTCATGGCAGCTGCATCATGGGAATCAGGGATGCCAATCGGGTTAGACGAGAGCCGAAATTCAATATTTACACTGACACAGAAACTCTACGGTAATCAGACCGCTGAGTAATTGGTAACGTTGCTTCTCAAAGCGGAACCTAGTGAAATGCAGAGGCGCGCCTCATTGCTCTTTGCTTTGTCCCCTTCTGTTCCAGAAAACTTTTTATTCATCACTAGGTACCGTTTCGTGTACAGCCTTAATAACATTTAGGTATCGCATAGCTTTAACCGATAATCTCTTTCGACAATTCTCTTTACGCCACAATATATTATAATCTTTAATCTAAAATTATAACAGCATTTAATATCAACAAGATCTATTAACTGGTTTCTTTTATCATTTAATAGTACACGGAAATCATTCCTAATTGAGAAATACGCTCGTCAACGTGTTATACCCCATTTACCTATTGAATAAAATAATATTTATAAAAAAGCATCTATAATGAATAAAATGGTAATTTGGTATGTTATAGTACATACCTAATAATTCAATTTTTACGATTATTTTTCTTCCGCGATATTATATTTTCGTTGTTTGACACGAAACGAAATTAGCGTTAATGTACGAGTTGATTAATTGTCTGTGCACAATAATTTTCAAAGTAGGGAGGAGCACTCCACGCGAGCACGTGAATGTAATTCGGCTCGTACAACGACAAGTGTTAATTAACTGTCTATCGTCCAGTGCTAAGTGTTCTCAAGTGTTATGATTATGGACGTATTACCCGCTACAATCAGTGGCTAACTAGAGTCACACAATACCGAAACCATGCAAATGCGTGGACAATATCAATAATAATCCATCCGAATCCACTTTACTTTATCAAAGTCTTCGATCCTACTCAATACGACAAGCGTTAAATATGTATGTCATGAATATGGGAAATAAGTAGAAAGCATGGTTTATTAAAAATGTTTCTATCAAGAACTTGTCGCCTCTCATCTTCGGCTTATATTTCTCACAATTTAATATTTTAGAATTATTAAAGTATTTTAGAAAAGGTTAAGAGTTATACGTGTGTTTTTAGTAATCTCTCATAGAAGTAAGGTTGTAAACTATTCGTAACATTTGCTTTAATTGTTTTCAGTTTTGGTCTGCCTACGTTCCATGCGGTGCAGCACAGTTGAATGCGGTTCAACTTTCCTTGGAACAGATCGACGTGATCCGCCGGCTCGCCGAGATGAATGCTCAACATTTAACTTTGGTTACCTCCGTCAAAGGTGAGCTTCGAAACTTCAATTCACGATCAGTTTTTAATTGCAAAACATTGATCTCGAAAAGGATGGAAACATGGATCTTTTTTTTTAAAACATGAATGTTTTAAATTATTAAATAGTATTTTGATTTAATAATCATTGACCCAAGTAATACATGAAAAGTACATTAATAAAATTGTTATGCGAATAAAATTGTTGAACACACTAATTCTACTACTTTGATTATATTTTACCGAAGCTTCAAGATCTACATATATAGAGCTGCATACATTTAATATAATTGAAATTATTCCTTCAAATATTAAACTATATAACAGTTTTTATTTCACAGTGCAAGATATGAGATTTAGAGTTTGTTCGATTCAACTTACGAAGAAGAGATAAGAGCGTCTTGAGGAAGATTGGTGCACAGAATATCAAGGTGTACGTAATGGTGTAGGCAATATTTATCAGGTACGATTCCCTAAGGTTGCTACAGAAATAAAAAATGCAGCTTCATAGCACTGAGAAACAGAAAAGGAGCGAGACTTACGTTCTACGAACGAACAATGCATTACCACGGATTTCGAAAGATTTACAATTCTCTATTTTACTACAGCAGAAATTGCATCGTGGAATGGAACTCCGATGTTGTTTGGTCCTTATTTAATTATTATTCAGGCTAAATTATATGTACGAGAAGGTACTATTTTAACAATTCTAACAATTCGTAAAAGTTACTTTGGAAAATGAAAATGTAATATAATAAAAAAATAGGAACTAAGTGCAGTAAACAAATCTCTTCTTTGTTCTTTCAAATAATATGAAAACTCATTTTTGTATGTAATATTTTCCAAGTGATTTACAAGATGTACAATTACGTTGTAACAGTTTTGCATATAATTCGAAATCAATAAAATTAAAAATCAATGCTACGTAAATAGACGTATGACCCATTTTAATTTACAAAAATTTAATGACTCATTGAAGCTAAAGATATTTTTGATGAACAAACTGTGCAGCTCCTGAAGATGAATAGCCATATTTTAGTAGCAGTGTATATGTTAATGGTTAGAGAGTTGTTGAAACGAGCCGCCTCTCGTATAAAATGAAAGATATTCAACGAATTGAACAAAGTATAATGCAATTATAAGTTTCTATAATTACCTTGCGAAGTTTATACAAGCGATGGAAATTAATAATTTTGAGGAACTTGGTACAATAACAGTCAATAAGCAGTAACAAAACAGATTTTCAAGTTTAAGATGTTGCTACTTGTTCTACTGATAATTAGATTGCTAGAATCGCGTACCAACTGCAAGTAACAATGGATGCAACAGAAACGACAGAGCCGGGTAGGAAGTTTGCTCTCGAGGAAACTCAAGAGGACAAAGGAAACTAGTATTAATTGCTCGATTTCTCTGAAGCAGTATCATTCAAGAGGAAAGTAATTATTGGTTCCAACTTGGTAGCACCGTTTCATATTGTCGTAGCTTTACCGACGGTTGAGAAAAATGTTTGCTTATCGGCGGCTAGTTAATCGATAAAATTGCCTTCATGCAAATTTTCACGTCTCTTCTACTCTTTCCTATATTTTCTCACTGAGTTAACGAATAAAGTAGTGCAAAAATACACTGTAACTCGCGGCTTTGTTTCCACGAAAATATCCTATTTGCTTGTTTAAATCAAACAATTTCACAAATAGAACAAACAATTATTACACGTTTTTTAAAAGCAAATTTAGTTTCGTTCATTACTGCGTAGATTGACGTCAAAATTCTGACGCACTTGTATTTTGTGAAATATGGCTTTGCCAGAAATACGCCGAATATTCTTTCGCGAACTCCCAACTCTAAATTAAAATTTTCAAATATCATAATAAAGTCCAATCCATTCGTCGACAGCGACGATTCTATTAAAAATATGATAAAATCCTATTTGCCGCCAAAGACATTTTCCTCTCTCATCCAGCTCTGTTCGGTCAAACAATACGCAAGTTTCGGACTTTTAAAAACGCAAAGTTATTCCTCTGGCAAAGAGTTTGGAAAATTACCACAGGGAAGGACGAGAGAGAATGATAAGGAAGAAAAACAAAAACGAAGGAGTCTATAACCTGCGCGAGGAAATTTGCAAAAGTTTCGGCGACAAGTAACCCACGTCGGAAAGCTGTCAGCCATTTTCATAAGCTCAAGAAACTCTGGCAACTAGGAAACCGAATCGGGGTCGCAAAAGGAACATCCAACGGAAAGTCAGGAATAGAACTTTTCACTTGTCTTTTGAGCCTCTACATGCATTTTCCTTGAATTCTCAACGAAGCCAGACAGTTCCACGCGAAAACCATTACCAGGGTAACGTAACGGAAACATACGAAATTAAATAAAACCAGAAGCCCCGTAGGAAACTTCTTGACAAGTTATGTTTATAACACAGAATCCCTACAATTGAAATTTTAATCACAGTCCTGGTTCGAGATAATCTTCTTTTTCATAGTTGAAACCTGAAGATGATCGTAAAACCAGTCTTAATTTGCTCTTGATCTAAAGTTTATGATATGGACGTTAGTATTTCCTATACAGTATGAGACAGTATAACTTAAATTCGACGCACGAAAAATTTTAAACCAGGATACTTAACAAAATACGAAGCTTCGTAACAAATCCTATCAGAGTGTTGTAATATCAATTTACAACTTAGTATCGTGTCAAATGCGGTTTCTACTCTCACGCTTTTTCTTTGCAAAAGAACCACCCTAATATTCCCGTTGAATACTTTACGACCCCATTTTTTATCACTATGGGGTGAACAAAATTCTTCGAGTACTTTGGAAAGAGAATTTATCTTCGATGAATGGTCAGTACGTTAGCATAACTTCCAATTGTGTGACCTATTTTAAACTTGCACTAGATTCTTAGAATTTCGCACTCGTATTTGAAGTTTGTGACCTACATCTCGAAGTTCGTATTTGAAGTTCAAATAAAATAGAAATGGACGTTGTACTCGTGTTAACGTTTTTAACTGAGTTACATATGTCAATTTATTATTGACTTACATATATTATGGTCGCAAGTATATACATATATATTAGATGATAATAGAGCCTCCCATATCCGAACTAATAGAAAGACAAAAATGTTTGCATAATGAAGCTTCTTTACTTTATAAAATTTACTTTACAACTTATTTTACCTTTATTTCACCCCACAACGTGAAATAGTGCGGAAAATAGTGCAAGTTCTAAAATAATTGTCATTTCAATTTCTGTCATTGCAAGTAACTCGGAAGGTTAGGTACAAAGAGTCGTCGACAGAATTTTGTCAGTTGAAATTGCAGTGCGTACTCACGGTGCAACAAACGTAAAGTAAAGGTCACGTTATGCATGCGCCGTTGCAGAAAAATGAGAGGAGGACGTAAGGCAAGTGCGACAGTCGGAGTCGAGCGAAGTATAGCAAACGCCTTGTAAAACTTCTCACAAGTAACCTGCTCCAGAAAGCTGTCAACCATTTTCATAAGTTTGAGAAGCTCCGCCAAGTGAGAAACCGAAACAAGGTCGTGGAAGGAAAAGGGCAGTAGGTGGAAAAGAAGGTGATTTGTAGAGAAACTGGTGGTTAAACTCTGCAATACCTCGTATGACTGATCGACTTATTAAATTCATACTTATATGGATACTTATCATTGGCTGAAGAGAATAGTACGAACGAATAGTACGTAACGATCACCTACTCTCATAACGATACAACAAATCAGATACAAACAAAATCCAAATAAATGATAGAATGAAGAAATTATAAATTGTTTAGTGAGTGAAAAATTTAATAAAAAGGTCAGATAAGATTCACGTGAGTTTCGACCAGTTTACGTCACGTGTATGTAACGAAACGATTTTATTCTGTATTTCCATTGTTTAAAAGTAGGCAACGATAACTGCTGACAACTACATAGGACAACTGATGCTGGGTAAATAAAAAATCAGAAAATAAAGAGCCTCCTCCATTCAGGAAGAAACTACAATTCTGTAACCATTAAAACGAACAAGCAGCGAATTATTTGCGTACTTACGTATTCTTCACTCGATTTGAATAATCTAGTATGAGAACACTGGGTCTTGTTCAACTCGTTCCAAGCAATTCCTTGATACCTGATTGGTCTACGGTGATAAGAATTTTTCTATGGAAATCCCACCCACTTTCCCGCCCTTTTAGAAATTTGCGGACAACATTAAAAAAACCGACAAAAAGGACAAAAATAATTTTACCATGGTTTTTATTGGAGTAGAGAACGAGTTTGAGAGAATATTTGAGGGGAAAAAAAGGATTTTATTGGAACAGAGATTAAAAATACATATTTTTCTAACTGTCGGCATATCTTCAAATTATTCTGTTCTTTATTATTATTCTGCTCTTTCAATCACGATTAAGTGGATACATCGATAACGTGTTTATTTTTCTCAACGAGCATAACCTATCTTTTCCTGGTGAAAAAATGTGGACAATTTCAAATATACGGATGCAATAAACGTACTAAACAAAGTGGTACTTTTTCGTATTGTGTAGGTCTTATCGAAGCGCATCGAGAAGGCAAAATCGCAAGTCTTATCGGGGTGGAAGGTGGTCACTCCCTGGGGAATTCCTTAGGTGTTCTCAGGACATTTTACGGCCTGGGCGCGAGATACCTTACCTTAACGCATGCTTGCGATACTTCCTGGTGAGTACATTCCATACCACTTTCGAAAGATCCAAAAAAATTTATAGTCAAACTTCTAAATAAAGTTTGGGTAGGAGCGGAGGCAAATGTTTTCGCTATGGTCTTATATGCATAAATCAACAGCTACGATCGAACAGGATTAAATTTTCAGTTTCCAACATTTGGTGTTAAACTTAACGAACAAGATAAGTTAGATTCCAAATTTATTTTAGTATTTCAATATTCCGTGTATAGACTTCCAAACTGCCTAATTGACCTGATAGACCTTTAACTGTCTCCGTATCATTTTCTATAATATCAGTCCATTAATTATGTATCAAAATATACTCGGTACAATTCACGTTGCGATAAATCGATAATCAATTCGAGAAACCAGAATCTACGAGCAATTTAATTAACGATTGAATTACAATACACGCAATTTCATATCGAAATGTTGTCATGAAGTCGACCAAGTGATTTAATTCAGGTCTTTATACGTACGTACATACATCTGCAAAACCGCAATAAGTGGCATAACAAAGGATAGAATGATCTTAAATATAAAAATGAATAAAACATTTAAGTTACAATTCTCATTTCGGTTTTATAAATTTTCACTGTAAAAGATTGATCGTACAAATTTTCGCAGTGTAAGTATTCAATGGAATACTTATAATAATAGCGAAAGGAGCGCATTAGTATTCAATGGAAAAAGTTTATTGCTGCCAATATTAGTCGACCATTCTATTCGTATGCCAATTCTTTTAATTTTGTTCTTAATTATGCTACCGAGTACAAAATATACCCCGTAGAAATATAATGGGATCGTGAAAGAAACGTACAAAAGAAAAATGGTATTCTTTCGGCTCGGTGAGAAAAAAGGAAGTCCCGAAAGCATTGCTATCAGACCGAAATCGCACATTGAATTGATTCCGTACAAAACATTTCTCAACCAAAGGACCCTTTTCCATTTCAATTAATCGGCCAGTGAAACTTCTTTCGTCCCGCTCTTTCGTCAAATACGACTACTACGAGTACTTTTTACCAGGTCGTTCGGCCCCGCTTTATACCGTGATCCATCGCCGAAGAAAAACCTATGCCATGGCCGATCAACCTGAAAGAGCTCGACGCAATCTGAAACCTTGGCGCACAGAAAATTTCCTCCATCTCAGCGGTTTCAGTACCCTGCCAAAAACCTCCATTCGCGTCTTACGTTCGAAGAAATGAACGGTCAAAAGAAGCTTGTTTCGAAAGGAAACAAAGGAACTTTGATTCGGATCGACAATCCTGTCTCAATACACAGCAAAGTACATCCCCTTTCATCGATATTAGGACATTTCTTGATCCCGACTATATAAAGAAAAGATGAAGTTCAAATACTACATATTCATTTATATTTATATTACATTACATATTCAATTCAAATTAAAACTTTACAATGGCGACAAAAACTACTCGTTCTCTTATTTTCCAATGCAGCGTTTTTTATCAGATTCTATACATTTCATTCTCATAGAAAGATTTCATAGAAATTTGTCAAATCTTTGATAAGGCACTTACGTTTTGACAAATTTCACATGTTATTACCGTAAATTAACCAAATTGTCCAGAGTAAAGTAGACTCGTTAATAGTACATAGCACATATAGGAATTACTCGCATGAAAATTCATAAAAACGTCCCTTGTGTTTAGAGACGAAAATTCATGCAAAAGTTCCTTCTTATATTTATTCGATCCTAACTAAGCAGTGAATGGATCGAAAGATGCCTCAATGAGTCCACAGATTCCCGTACGTCCAATAACCGATTCCTTTTACGAGAAGTTGATCCTTCGCAGGAATTTCTTTCAGCATCGATTCCCCCCTGCATCGAACAAGTTTCGTGCGGTTTCCTTTTCAGTCGCTATATTTCAACGAAATTCCCGGGGTTCGCTATACGGTTCAATCTCCGGAGACCCGATCTGGGTTCCCGCATTTACAGCCCGCAAAGTTTCTTATTATTTTCTCTCTGTTCGCGGGAATCCCGAAATCGTCGCGCTCGGACTTTCCAGAAACATGGGATTGCTACTAGAATAATGTCGAAACGAGCTAGAAATGTGAGTTCCTTGAGGACATCAATCGTACAGGCAAGTTTTATGCGTCCCACGATACCCCACGCTCTGTACCGGGCTCCGTTGTAAATAAAGCTTTTCTTCATGCATCTCTTCAATTCTGTCGGGTTTTACCCTGGCGAACGGCGAGGTAAACATTTTAAATCCTTGTTCCTGCGAGTCGTGTAGTTCTGAGATACGGTGACTTACGAAAGTATTTGAAAATTCAACGCAAAAAGTCTTTTATAGATATATCGTGCGTTTTATATGGAACTTTTTACAGTTCTGTTTGCTCAATAACGAGTAGATTATAGATTTTTAAGCATTTATAAGAAACATAATTTGAAAAAATACATAAAATTTTCAAAATTAAATCTTAATTATGATGTTTAAGGTGTGAAACAAATCTTTGCTCCATTGGGTCTAAATCCATGTTAGGTACCATAAATCTCCGGCTCCATTTGTTTAACAACGTTCATAAACATGAATTTATATGAATTTGACTACTTTGATTATTAAATTTGTGTCCCAGTGTTGATAAATTTTTGCCGGTACGATTCACGAACAAATACCACTCAAATATCCGACAAAAACTAACAAAATTATCTTACCGGTAGAACAACGAGTGGAATGGTTGAAACCTCGATAGATAGATGCCCGAAAAACGTATCGAACGCGGCGGATAGGAGCAACGGAATAACAAGTTCCTTTCAGATAGCAGATACGCCGCTATTGAGCATCAATTTTGCAGAGAACACTTCGCGAAGCTACAGACCTTAAAGCGTATCCACAACACGACCTACATACTTTCCACACCGAAAGCTCACCATTAAGATAGAATAATTCCTGTCACAAAGCTGGAATTTATACGCTCGAGAGTTTGCAACGAGGAGCGAGCCGGCTATGTATTCGTCTATGATCGTGAATGCAAAATGTACTACTCGATGGCCGATATCGTTGCCCGTAACTAACAGTTCGAGTCCAAAGTATCAGACGACAATAGCCGCCGCGCCGACCCGATTCACAGCCTGCTTTTCAATCCTTGCCTACTTTACGAGTCCCTCGACGCCGTGGCTGGCGGCGCTGTAAATAAGAACCAGAGTCACGTTGTCCTCGAACAAATCTCTGTTTCGATGCTACATATTTTTCTCTTCTACAGGCCTAATGCGCCGTGCTTCGCCGCAAGGTGTCACGGATAAGGAAAAGTAGATACGTATGTGAGGGAAGCATGTCGAGAAAATTCTATCTAATGGAATTCAGCCTCCGTGTACAACGAATTCGTGTACATATTGTAACTGGCTGAAAAATTAGGGATCAGTCGAGACTAAACAAAAGTACAGCAAGTAGGGAAGTAAATAGTTCGATTATCCGAACTAATTACTTACAAATTAGTTTCAAATTTGACCAATGTAATCGTGTAAACCATGTCTCGGTACCGTGCTAACGAAATTTCAAAATATTTTCCATAACACACATAATATATCCATGAAAAATTTCTCTAAGTGTCCCAATATTTTCGTCAGCCACTTTGTTTCATTGAACCTGGTCTCGTCCCTAATTATTATCAAACAATCGTTTTCTTGCGACGATACCGGAATCGCTTTACAGAAAATGTTAGGTAGGCCTAATCGATCTCTAATCCTTGACCTCCGTCTCTCCATCTTTTTCTCACATTCTCCTTTGTCTTCGTCCGCTATTTCCTCGTGGGAACGGGGGATTGCCAAGACGATTGGATTCCCCGCGGTTCTCGATGACGACGAGCTGTCGGCCCTCCTTCCTCTGAAAACGTTTCCGCGGTGACATCGGCATCGAGGTGAAAATCGACCGGAGAAGAAAGATTACCGGCTTTCGTGGCTCGGATTAAATTTTCTATGGCTTCGCAAGTCGCCGACGATCTTTCGATCTTTTACCTTCTGAACTGCGACCACCCCCGAACGATTCTGCGCCTCTGCCGAACTGTTCTTACGATCAGAAATTGCTTTTCCGCGTGGTGATAAATTATTTCTCGATTTTAAAACGATTCGTAGGATTTCGACCTGGCATTTCCTTCGTCTGGATAAATGAAATTTTTCCATTGGCAAATGAAAAATTAACCCGTGAGAAATCCATGTTTACCGAGTGAACAGACAGAAAGCGTGTATATTAAAAAATTATTAAACCTTCCGGCGTCTTTACGCAAAAGAAGAAAGAAATTCTAACAGACATTTTCTTGGCAGGGCAGTCTGTTCAGTTGGCGAGACGAACAGTACCCAGGATTCGACACCAGGCCTCAGTGAGTTTGGAAAGGTAAGTTAACAAACGAAGTCACCATATACATGCATATGCAGGCAACAAGGGAGAGAAATTATAAGTCACTGTTCCCTGCTTTACAAAACAATAATTTTTACGTCGAATAAACTGTCAATAAACAATCCCTCTTGCTGTCTTCGTACGTCACAATGAGCAAGCAATTTTAAATCAAATTCCATTGAATTTTAATTCTATTGGGATAAATATCAATACATTGCTTGAATTTATAAATCAATTGCGCGAAATATTATATCTAAACTACGTTAATTATACTCGTTAAAACATAAGCTATACGGCGATTATATTAATAACTGTGCCATCAACGACCAAGGTAGTACATGAAAATGTTTTCTTGAAAAGATATTCCATCTCATTTAACATTTCGCTGGGAACAGTTTCTACAGCGTATTGAAAACAGGTAGGCGGGCAAATATTAAAGAACGATCGATCGATCGTCTCCGAGCGATAAACGCTATATTTATAAGTAACCGTAGTACTCTCGATGAACGAAGGTAAATAATAATCAATGAAAAGCAATCAATGACGATGCGCGTTCTATTTACGCCACGTTTCTTCATTCTTCCTGAAGTTATAAGCGCGTGACCTATTTGAATAGAATCTCGCGGAGAAGTTTCAATCGTTAAAACGGAATGGGGAAAATTTTCCAGCCGAAATTCGTTGCACGAATCTCGATATACCGACGACAAAGATAAAAGAAATAAAGAAAGAGAAAAAGAAACACTGGTGAATTTTTTTGTGAACAGAGATGGGGACGAGATGGAGCATTTTTTATCGATCTTGCGGAATTTGCACTCTCTCGGTGGTAGTCTCTGTCGCGTGATAAAAAAAAGAAGAAAGAAAGGGGTTGGAAGCGGAAGAGATGCAAGCGAGAACGTAAATCAAATAAGCCATCTCTGCTATCTTCCCCACCACCTTTGCTTTTCAGTATTTCCATCCCTCCTTCGCTAATCTCTCCCCTTCGAATTCTCGTCTCGTTCTACTGGATGCTGCCCTTTCCACCGTTTTCTCTTTGTTACTCCCCGTTCTTTCTTCTTCTTTGCCTCTTTTCCCTCTCATTTACATGCGCACCACCGTGGACCACGGTTTCCATTGTGTTCGTGTGCAAGCTACATTGCCAGACATAGCTCGATTGTTCAAGCACACCATCGACTATATTGAAACAACGTCGGTACAAAATCGTTATTGCGAAGGTACCACATGGCAACCTTGCTAGACAATTTACTACAAAATTCCACTAATCCGAGGATTTCAAAGCTATTCCCGGTTGTCTTGCTTCTCTCTCCTGCTGCACCCTCGCCTCGACCCGCTGTTACGATACAGACTGTAAATAATTTCGTGATGTAACCGAGTTCCCGAAAGGATTTTCCTCGCGTTTGTTTCTTTCGATATTGAATTCGAGTTGCTTTCAATACCACTGTGTGACATTACGTAAGCATCCGGCAACGACGTGAATCTTTCGTATAAATCGCTGGAAAATAATCTAATATTTCGTTCCACGCCGCTCGCGAGGAAATTGCGTTGTCTATATTATTCGATAGTACAAACTTTTGAGGAAGAAAACTGACATATCGAGCTAAACATTTTTCGTAAAATGATAATATTATTAACACTTATAATATCGAAGGAAATTACTTTCCTCGCGTGCAATATAAATATTTCAAGTGCGTGCATATTTTGATTAATTCTGAAAGAGGAAGATTCAAACTGGGTATTTTTACGAATTTCATATTTATAATATTAAACGCTTTTTTCACTAAGAATAAATATCAGGATACTTTAAAGTCTTAAATATTTGTCTATTATCGTCATTTATATAGCATAATGTATGAATATTCTCTTGAACAAAATAAGATAATATTGAAAAAAATATCCACCAGTTCGAAGTTTGCCGACCCGCATGGAGGCGAACGAAAAAGCTGAAAACAAACAGCGGTGCGTTTCGTTAGAAAAGTGATCGCAAACAAATGCAAAAATAAAAGAAACTGACAGCTGGAAATCCTACGATCAGCTTCGTATTTACATATTTATTTGTCCTCGTGAGTCGCGTAACTTTTGCACGGAATATTTTTCTCATTTAAATACGAAACTGCATCTCTGTACCTTGTGGACCAAATATATTTCAAGAAAAGATTTCGTTTCGATGTGTATGTACACTAGTACACGATATTTACGATATTTTCCTTGTTCCTTTTCTATTTCCTTCTTCGATTACCTAACACTCGTATTGCACACCCATGGTATTCTCCTTCGTTGCTTCGCGTAAGCACGTGCACGCTTTTCTTTATAGAATACATACACTGCGAAACGCGGTATAGTTCAGCTAGAGCGCGATTCTTCGCGATAAGCTTAAAAATTCAACGAAATACGTTACATTAATTTTTGGAAGAATATCTTGTATTCGTTGTTACTTCATTGCCCAAATCGATCAATGAAATTCGTATGGACATACACCATACATACACCATAGTTTTTTTTGCAAAAGTTTTGGCAAATATATTTTTTAAGCCATATCCTTTTTATATGCCATTTGATAATGCCAGAAAATAATCCATCTTTTCAAAGGTCTACGGTATAATATTCTCTCGAATTACGCCTGAAAATTATAGCTTCCGCAAAGTCAAATTATTTCCAGCAACCTCGCTAATAGAATCTCGTTATCTGAGAACGCGCGAACGTTTAAATATTCGTTATGAAGAAGGAATGGCTGCGCGGAAAGGTAGCTTAAATCGATGGAAACACCTCGTCCCCGTTGTCTGTACAAAATCGCGCATACCGAGAAAAACGAACATCACTGGCTTCTTGTTAGAGCGAGAGTACGCTCGCAAAAAAAAGACAGCGCCCATTGTGTTTCTTCTTTTCCTTTCTCTCGTATCGACGTCCCGGTCTATGCACCGCAGCAGCTTTTTTCTTCTATTTTCGCGCGATAGGAGAGGCGGCTTGCTTACGCCATCGACTAATGTTCGCCAGTCGAAATGTCGACGTTTCTTCGTCCTCTACGCTATTTTTCAACCTTACCACCATCCATCCCCTCTCATCCTTCACCCTCACGATCTCTGAATTTTTCTCTTCTCCTCTCTTTCCTCCTTCTCTCGCACGTAATACCTCGGGACCATCCCGTCTCTCGTGTTACGAGAAACTCCGATCATCTTTCTTAATCAACGCCCTGTGAAATCGCGCCGAATTAAAGGTATCTCTTAAGTCCATGCACACGTATATACTGACCCTTCCGGCGTTTCAGAGTAATTGCCTCCAAGTGGCACGTCTTGTAATTGTGCGAGATTGCCAGGCTCCCATATTACTTTACCGCGGCATTAAGGAGCAAAGAGGGCGTAGTAATTTTCAGCACTACGACGTCCCCACTTTGGTCGCCAATAATTTTTGAATTGTACAAATTCTGATTACGAAATCGTTCGATTAATCCCGTTCCCTTTCTCTACGCGTATGTAGAATGTGTAATTTCATAAGAAAAAAGCGAGTATTGTTTTCGATCGTTTGTTTGCAGTGAACGTTCGTGTACCGTTAATACAAATCGACCAAAATGTCCATGACATAGGCAACAGTGTACACTTTGGTTTTCGATCTTACTGAAAAAACACAGCGGCCGCGCCAGAGATGAAAAAATCGACGCAGAATAATACGTTTAAAATGCAGTGTATGTAGTGTATGGCCAGTGCGTGTATATTTTCGTTTTCGAGTTGCTCACGATTCACGGGCAATTAAGTTTTATACGCTAACCGAGCTGCGGTATGAAACAGAAAAGCACGGTGCATGGAAAGAAGAAAAAGGTTCGCTAGGGTGGCGGATACTGGAGAGGGTGAAAAAAAGATTGTTAGAGCAACGCAACCTTGTACGGTCAATGTTGCGCTCTGTGAGTTTCGTTCTGTTAATTAAAGAGCACGTATACGTATGCATCATGACAGAATACACGGCCATCCGTTATGTCAGTTAATTTCTATAATGTCCGTGGCAGCGACGAATGCAAAACAGGAACACGTGGCTGCTCGAAAACTAGGCTGCTGAAACGAAATTCGAGTCGTTTTGCGTACGAATAAAGTTCGCCGTGGCTGAAGGTAATGCAAACTGTAAAATCATGTAATCTCTTTGGCGGCGGTGGTCAGCATGAAAATTTGCATTCTAACCGTGTTCATGGAATTACACGCGGTTCGACCAAATCCACGTATCGAAAGCCAACCTCTGTCGATCTTTAAATACGTGACAATTATTTGGCCACGTCATCGGCACATTTAACAGTCGACGGTATTTATCCTATCTAGAGCCAAGAGTTAATTCAGTCACGTGGGCGGTGATAACGTACGCGATAATTCCTTGAAATTATTCTTGAAATTATACAGTAGTGTCACAGTGATGTGCTGATTTAATTAAAGGTCAACGTTGTGTTAACGTAACATTTCGCTTGAAATTTCTTTTTCCATTATTGTATTGTCCGTTTTTCTCACGGTGTGGTTATGAAAGTGAGTAATCTTCTATGAAAGAGATTAGTCAATTTTCTCGTCGCTACTTTTTTCGTCCGTCTAGTTCTTATCATTTTATGAAGTTCAAGGGACTCGAAGTATATAAAAGTGTGAAAACTCTCTGTATAGAAGTATTTTTATTCGTACAATAATTTTTGCAATAACTGCAGAAAATGCAATTTTTTATTCAAAAGAAAGGGTCGACGATTACAGAGTAAGGGTTAACAAAAATTAAGCATGAAATATGCATACTTATATCTTATTATTTTTCAGGCAGTTGTCAGGGAACTAAACAGACTGGGAATGCTTGTGGATCTCTCTCATGTCTCAACAAGGACTATGAGGGCGGCCCTGCAGACGACGAGGGCACCGGTGATTTTCTCTCACAGTGCTGCCAGGGCACTTTGCAATTCCACTAGAAACGTGCCAGACGACGTGCTTAGAAATCTGGTAAGTTCCCGTGCAACCACATCGACATGGAAAAGTTAGGAGTGCATGGAAATGCGATAGGATAGTGCGGCAAGGTTAAGCCAATTTCGATACTCGATCAGACGAACGTTATGCGCTTCCCTTTCCATGAATTGGACACTGCATAAATCCTTGTTTCCAGTAGAATTCAATTCTTTTCAACCGTAACCTTTAGACAATAAAACGTAGTATCGAAAGACTGCCAGAGCGTTCAATAAAAAATTAATAAAAAAAATATATATGTAAAATAGCATAGAAACTATTAAATACGACGAGCATAAAAATAATTAAATACAACAAGACAATGTTAAATTTTACGTATTGATGAAGCTGCAATATTCAACCCCAAACTTCTTATTCTTTAAATGTAATAATATATATTGCGCTGAATAATAAGATCGTTCTATATTGACTAGCGTATACATTTTAAAAAATGTTTACTATAGAAACTGCTATTTTTATGTAAATATATTACTTTGAAATTCTTCGATTTCGCTACAAACCGACAATAACTCGATAAACACAGTATCATTTAACAGAAGTATCAAATGATAGGAGAAACACTGTATATCAATTAGCAAAGGAACCTATAGAAAAGGACAAAGCAGAAGAAACGACGTCGTAAAAAGCCAAGTATTTGGTTGCGGAAACGAACGTTTTTTTTTTTTATTTATTTATTTAAATTTTACAATTTGTCCAGTAGGATATTTGGTAAAATATTATAGCTTAGTGGTATAATAATATAACATGTGGGTGGCTAGCCCCAGCGGGGTACCATCTTCGTGTTTGTTAGGTTATATCCTTTTTGTCGGAAACGAACGTGGACGAAAAAAGGGAAAGTCGCGCAGAATGTTGTTGTAAACCAAGGGAAGGTAGATGGAGAGGGGGTAAGAATTAAAATGGAAGGAGAAAAATCGACTTACACGTTCGCAAGTTCATCTGAAGGCGCCGCGACGCGGTGTAAGAGTTGAACCGCCAAGAGCACTCGACGCCTGCACAAAGTGATGCAATGAGTGCAGCAGGGTGCCGCGTGTTGCATACGAACGGAGCAAGTTTGACCAGCTATAGAAAATGTGCGATGGATGGTCGAAAATGTGTTTTCACTATCTACTTTCATCCATTTACTCGATAACTCCACTTCTCTTGATTTTCTACTTTTTATGTTACTCAATTGTTCACACGTTGACTGTCACGGTAATCACTGATGATTTGTTAAACCGCGCTTTATTAAACTTTTTAAAATCATTAAAACAAGATAAATTTCATGGACTAAAGAAATGTTCAACAATGTGAATGCCAGAGACAACATTGCGGGAGAAAAAGTGTGCGAATAGAATATAATATTTTGCGAAAATTTATTGTTATGGTGTAGTATATTTCAATCTATTGCGATTCTTAGAGTAACATGTATAAAGTTTGCTCGCATGATTAACACTGTATGCACATGTCTATGTACATTTTCCGCGTAGAAACTATTAACCGGATATAGGAGATAGGAACCAACATAAAAATCCTAACATTACGGTTACGAGTTTTTCTACGTCTCGGAGGAGCTAAGTAGATATTTTATTAAGATCAATGAATTTGTTCTGGACCAAGCCGTAGAGTCGTGGAAAATACAGTCATCAATGTTTTTCCTACTCTTGATTGCTCTGAAATATGCAACGTCGTATAATTCTGAAAAATTTCTGGTAAATTATCGTTAAGCGCGCCAGTAGAAATATATCAAGTCATAAATAAGGTAACCTCATATTTTGCATTTTGAATTTCTAGGGCAAAGCCAACGGCGACTGTTGAACTTAACAGACAGTAATTATTTGGTTGTAGCAATAATAAGTGTCGCTTTTCAAAGACAATTTTATTTTATCTGTTTCAGGGTCATAAAATATTCAATAATTAACTTCATTATATAACACATAAAGTGCAGCCGAATAACATGTATAACATGTTTCTCGGGTGATTCCTTGCGAAAAAATAAGAAACGAATGTATAGCATAAATTTTTTTCGTTCCAGGCTTGATTTTCGAGAAAATCGAGTTCGAGAATTTGTCAAGTATATTTGAATTTAACTAATTTCCAGGCTGGACAGGGGTAAATAGATAATCGTTCGAATACTTCTTCCAGAAAATAAAAAATTTATAAATATTAATACCACATTTTGAAAAATAAACTGAAGCACTAACTAATCTAGTTGTCGCGTATCTTTTACAAGCTCAGCGTTGTTAAAATCTCCAAGCAATCTCGTTGGTCCGCCCAAAATGATGGTCTTTGTACGCAAAAAAGCAGGAGAAAATAATTCAGTTTGAGCGTAAATACGGTAGCAGATAAAATTGTTAGTGAGCATTTATGATGTAATCCATGCTTAACCCACTACCGACCGTCGCGTCGTCGTAGCTTTTTGGGTCGCTCGATAAATTTTAACGTTTTAGTTACAGTTTTCCAACTGCTACATTGAAAGTTAGTGAACCGACATTAAGTTTAATCCCCTTTCAGATAATATATACTTAAAGTTCATGGCATTCTAATGTTAAATAACAAATTTTGAAAAGCGTGCGCGAACTCTGGAAATCAATTACAGCGATATAATTTTTAAAGTTAATGAAATATGTGGACATAGTAACGCTAGTTATAATGTCAAGGACATGAGATACTTTAAAATTACACATCGGTCGAGTAAGATTGAAAAACATAAAGGAAATATTTTGCGTTTAGTAAACTTACGTTCAATCTGCTTTCGTTCTATAGTAATGGAAGCTATAAAATTTAACATCAAATAATAAATTATAAATGTTCAATGTAAACCTTTAATGTTTAATGTCAAAATTAATATTAATATTTAATGCAAAAATTAATAGTTAATATTAATATTAATTTTGGCGTTGAAATTGATATTGAATATAAATATGAATTTTAAATCCTAATTATACATTTTGTCCATTTATGCACATTTATATTTCCCACGATATATATATATATATACATTCGTAAATAGCCCAGCAATAAGTCTAATAGTCGAAGCTAAACTTTGTAGTCACTAGATCAAAATGTTTCCTCTATCATCGGCTATCACTTCTTGCTTCGAGTGATTAACTTACTTATAGTTCGAAAGTATATGTGTACAAAAATACATACGAGTATTCCTAACCCTTCCATCCGTTTTGACCAACTGTTCGCAAACGTTGGCCAACGAAGAGATTATTTGGTTTTAGGTCAGTAAACACGCGACTAGAACCAGGTCGGGTGTTTCGAAAAGTTCAGGGTTGGCCCGGTCCAGCCTCGTTCTAGGATTTGATGAAAACGCATTACGTGCCTCTCCTTCTCTCTCTTTCTCTCTCTCTCTCTCTCTCTCTGTCCTCTCTCTCCGTGTATCTATCTACCTATCTATCTATCGTATCTATCTATCTATCGTATCTATCTATCTATCTATCTATCTATTTCTTCCTCTGTCTTCTTGTCTGAAATTCGAAACCAGTCGAGCGGTTGAAACGTCAGCTGAACAACAAGGAAAAGGGGGTGAATTCGTCCGTTGAATGTGTCAGATCCGTGCAAACGAATCGAGAAAAAAGCATAGGGGATGAAAAAAGAGGGAAATTCGAAGCGAGTTCGAAACGACCAAGAGGATATATTCAGGGCAGAAAGTACATGTTCAACGTGGCGCGGAATTCGCGCTTGGGATAATGGTGGAAAAAAGTCACACGGGATACTCGTATAAAATAATATACGAGCTGGGTCAATGAGGCTAGCAAAAAATGGTTCTGCAGAGAATTCTGTAGGATTAAATTGGGATTACAATACGTGAAGGTACATGATTTATCCGACAAGGAAGTCAACTGGCCAATGAGAATGTACAATCTGTTTTTAAAACGTTCCCATGCATCATAAACACTCGGGCTAAACAATTATCTATATATTTACGACCCTCTACGTGCGTTAAACTTTCCTTTTCGGACAGTAATACTCTCCACGGTTTTCGTCGAGTTCGCGCACGAAAGTTAGAAAGCCGAAGAAATAAATCATCAGGATTCTAAATCAGAAGAAACTCGAATCGCGATGATCTTCCATTCGAAGCACAAAGTTCTCGCAGTAATTTACGCTGTAGCGTGTGGCCAAGCTTCCACAATTATTGGATTCGTAAGTGATTTCACATTAACGACACAACATTGGGTAAACTGATTGTAAGTGATTAAGTCTCGCGTGCAAAGCTCGATTAAAATTTAATCCAATCGCTGCGCCTGCCAATCACTGACGTCGAAATGACAATTACCCTGTGTCGATGCTTCAAGTTAATCTATCGGATTAAATTTGAGACGACGACAACAATGCCTTAAATTCCATTTAACCATGCGTTCGTGCACTCGACTGGCAATTATTAATTCTTTTTTGTATATGGAAAATCTTTTTGTATAAAATTCGTAATAGGCGCGCGAATTTTTAATGTGAACTTGACAAAGAATTTAAAAAGAAACAGTGAAACATTATATAAATATTCTTAAAATAAAATTTGATTTATATGAAAATCAAATCACAGTCGGATATTAAGAGGCAAGCAATATCTACTAATCCAATTAGTTTGATTAAAATCCCTGCTAATTGTATCTTTACAAGAAAGAATCAATATGTGTTTCTTATTTGCTTCACCGGTACAATCAATACTGGCTCGATCATGACGAAGCGACAAGGGGATGAGTTACACCAATCAGAGGCCGAACGATGGCCTGTCTGGTAACATGTTATTAGCTGTGCCACACTGCTGCCCCAATTAACGCTGGCTACTTCATAGTTTAAGTCAGGTCAGGTATCGACTAGACGGGAGGGCATTGTCTCTTCTCTCGATTGGCACATTCAGTAATTGTCGATAGGAGGTAGAGATAAAAAGGTCCTGATAAAACTGGATGGCCATGGCGCACTAGCTCCAAGCATTTCGTGTTAACCGAAACGGATAAAAATCGGTCCAGTACTTTAGGAGATTCTTTAGATTTTCATCAAAAGTTCGGCATTGACGAATCGGCCAGATGTAGCTGCGTTGCTATCTTGGACCGGATTATAAAGTTAAGTTGAACGAGGAATATAGAGGTCAGCTAAATGGAGGAAATTAGAGTAGTTTATCGCGCTTCTTTCGTGCCGATTCTATGTCTATAGCTAACTTTTCTTTTTAATTAGAGTGTATCGATTACTGTACCGTAAAATCCGTAAAATCTCTATCATGCAAATTGATAAGAGAATCTGCAGAGTAGCTTCAAATAATTTCTCGTAATGCTAATCTTAACATATGCGAGTAACGTAAATTCCACTTATAAATTCCGCTTAAGCTGCTAAATTATTGGTTAATGGCGCAAATTAAAATTGGATAGATCAAATGAATATTCATCTAAATATCATCGGAAAGGAGTAAAGCAACCTCATGCCAAATTTAAGCGCGACAAGCATTGGTGAACGAACTTTATAACGTCAAGCGAGAGAAACGTTTTCATTGTACTATGGCAAAATTCGAAAAAGCAAAATTTTGTATCGGGAAACACGGCGATTTCCGATGACACGACGCGCGGACACGTCGCGTCGTGGATATTAAATGTTTCATGGAATTCCGAATCAATTGTTCAAAAATCCTAGTAAGCGAGGAATATGATTTATAGCAGTTGGTGGTATTAAAATTTCAATGCAATGTGTACCGTCTCCGCGGAATGGAAGTGAAATTGCATTCCTCTGGAGTAACTTTACGATCTCTTCGAATTTTATTGGCGAGCAATTCAAGAGCTGACCGCAAGACCCATACCACTGGTCTACTGAAAAAATCACACAACTAAAGAAATTAAATGCTTCAAAAAGTCGGCTTGAAATAGAAAATTATCAATGACTCTGTCATCTAACAACGTGGAAGTTGTTCCTTTTACAATCTAACGTAGTTATACTAGATAGTAAATAAAACTTCCGGAGAAAGAACAGACGCGTAAACTTTTTGCAACATAACCACCGATTTCTTTGTTACCCTATAATATCGATTGCGTGCAGATCTTCAGATGTCCCCTTTACCAACGCTATAAGAACAGGAACATAAAAGCAAGTGGAAACAGATGATTCTGATGGTAGCCAAAGTCGTTTCCGTTTGTCTTTTGAAAAAGGACTCTGGACGAAATCAATATGGAAAGCTACGAATGCGTCCCAGATTTGAACAAGCGACCAGCTCATCGAATTTCAACGTGCGTTTCCCAGTCGCATTTCAGAAAGTATGCCGTCTCGAATCGCAACTTTTTTAATATCGTCCAACAGCGTAGAACATTCGAATCGTAGATTGAAGCGGAGAAATCGTAAACTACGAATCGATGTAAACCGTTACTTTCTGTAGCTTCCAAAAGCTTGCGTGTCACGCGAATACTTTATCATAGCATCTTGTGCTTTTCAGATTTGACAATTAGAGAATTGAATTTACAGATTCGAATACTTTATTCGAACGATCTATGTAATTTTTGTTTAAAGATTTCGTTAATTGTGCGCTATTGCGTTCTGTAGATACATTTTGTAAATTACGTAATACAGTACGTCAAGGTAAATTACTAAATTTATCCGAAAGCTGTTATCCTACATAAATAACGAATTGAATTACGAACGATATGCGCATTTTCCACAAACTGACCTCAACAGTTAATACATACTCTGAAATTGATAGCTTTTTGTCGACTCTATTTATGAATTTTACAAACTACCAGCAACTTTCTAAATTTTTTACCTATATTCATCTTTTGAAACAGTCCATATGTATACTGCAAGAATGAGAAGAATTTTTTGAAAACACAATAAAAATCCAATGCCTTTGTATATTCGCAGAAAATGAAATAACCGCTTTATTCTTCTCCGCACCATTTTACAATCGCTTCTCTTTGCGCGAATAATATTCAGAGCTGTACAATTTTGGCATATCTCAGGTTAATACATCTGTTCGCAGGCTAAAAATGGCGGTGTAGCAATGGTTCCGTTTTATACATACTTCATAACGTGCAACAGTACAGCCACCATAAAAGACGTTATTGGTACGTAAAGCATCATCGATATGTTATTTCGTTCTTACTTAAAGCAATAGTCGGCTGTAGGAGAAACTCCATTGCAATTATTAGCTTTGAAATTCTTTCCACTACGCAATAACATGGTCCATTTTACAAATCACGATTGTTTGATATAAAAACATTTAATTTCGAATACTGAATTTATTATTTCGATAAATGTTGTCAAACCTTCGCAAATACTGAAAATATGGATATTTCTAAAACGTAAAGATTAAAATTCAACATCGATTGTGAACTGATTTGCGAAGTACGCAAGATAATATAATTTATAACTGGGCTGTTGACTGAAAGATTGAGATCGCCGTGCTCTGTGTAGGAGCTGAGAATTCAAAAATAATTGGAACTTAGAATCCTTGAAATTCCGAAAAATTACCTCGGAAATCTCTCCAGTCCGAACTTCAGCGAAATGAACACGCGACAGTCCTATCGAGAAGAATGGTATAAAACAATAAATATAAGAATGGATTGACTTCTACTATGTTGATAAAACACATTTATATTCGAGCTGAACAATGATTCGTTTCTTCTGTTCGATCGCGTTCACGTAAATTAATGTGAAACTGATTAACACGCGCGCCGGGACCAATTAACAATCAAGCAGAAACGCATTTTGTTCAAATGGAGTACAGTAATGACGGTGCAGGTTGAAAATAATAAAATCCACATTTCAAATGCCACGGCACGACCAAGTTTATTAAGGACGACCATGCTGTTTCAGCACACATCAATCACATTCGAAAGGTGGCGGGGATCGATCACGTTGGAATAGGAGCCGGTTTCGACGGGATAAATTTGTAATTATCTTTCGAGTATCCTCGGCGCAACAACGCGCATTCAGAGAATAATCATTATCGATACTCGGGTCAATGAAGCAATTACTGTTGTATCTATGGGGAGGGAGTTTGCCAACATTTCACTGGCACACACAATGAACACTTAGGCGAACGCGTAAATCGTAAAATTGCTTCCATTGATACGAGACTGCTGAAACGAATTTTAGTGTCGAACATCTATTCTCTGAATGATAGAGGTCATTATGAATCAAATAAACCGACACTGCGATTATCGATGCGCTTTTCAGCACTCCTACCGGCTTGGAGGATGTTTCGAGGTATCCGCAATTGTTGGCTACTCTGCTGGAGGATCCAACGTGGACGGAGGAAGACATTAAAAAGCTAGCTGGCCTCAATTTATTGAGGGTATTCGCTAAGGTCGAGCAGGTGAGTTATATTTCTTGCCAATTAATTAAAATGGATATAATCAAAGAGTAAAATAGGATTTGTGCTGATTGTATAAGAGATATACTTGTTCAAGAGGAATAGATGGAATGGATAAGTTTATACTACAGTACATATAATATAAATTTATATTAAAAGTTCGTATTCCGAATATAACATGGAAATTATCTTTATTTGTTTATTACGATTTATAAGATTTACCGGATAAAATTTGTTGTAACAACCAACTAAATTTTAAAAACAAAATTAGCTAAAATAATAAGGACTCTAAGATAAACAAAATGTCCTTATCATAAAATATGCAAAATGTTATAACCTCGAGTTTGTTACTCATAAAACGTTGAATAATTCAAAGATTCCAAAGCAATTAAAATTTGCCTTCTACGCGAGATTATTATTTAAATTCTATCGATATTTATGTATATTGCCGTACGTTCTTAGCTATTAAAAAAATGGAATTTTAGGTGCGCGACGAATGGCACAGAGCGGCAGTATTGCCAGTGGAGAAAATCAGTCCACCTGACAACTCCGCATGCGTCTACGGAGCGTCTTGATCTTCTTTGAGGACATTCACAGCAGGATTCCTCGATTTTCTACGATCGCCGAAGATTCGACACGTCTCATGGAACTATAGGACCCTGTAAACGTGCGGACTGGATCAGCTGAAAGATCGTTTTTCCCTGAAAACATCTTTTTGAGTTCTCCGGGGAACTCGATCGCGCCTTATGAAAGATGAAAAATTGAACAAGAACGTACGTTCCATCTGTGAAAATTGATAAGATCGAGACCATGTGTTGAACGATCATCTTCAGGACAAGTTCAATTTCCTTCCTTATCTTTTTCTCCTCTCATTCACACGCCGCGCCGCCATGAATTATGCGATTGTATTTTTTTTTGCCATTTTTGACTAACTTTATGAACAAACTATCTTGTTCCTCATATTGTTATCGCACTTCGCTGAAAGAACATATCTGTATAACGTATAATGGTTAATTTGCTGCTATTTTAATAGCTGGATACGTCCGTCCATACTATCAAGTAGATATATAATTATTGAGAACTTTTTATTTGTTTCCCTGTATCGATTGCATCTACGGAAATCAGCTTTTTGATACACACTGCGCCTGTATTACCTCCCAAAGGAATTTTACTGAGAAACCGCGAACATTTGTTTTATTTCGTTTATAAAAGTGTTAACACTGAAACTGTTAATTTATAGGAACTGGAAATTTATAGGAACATAAATATATTCAACGGCAAATTTATTTATAGCATAAACCGTATTTATTAGCGTGTTTATCTACATAGAAATTTTATACAGAAATCTGAGCTCGTCCTGAAGATATTCATAGATGAATACTTATAAGCGTAAGAAAAAGCGTTCCTGAATGAATAGCGTGTAATGATGCGGACAATCGAGGCGGCCAAAAATGCTTGCTAGGAAGAATTTCATTCGAACGAGGATACTCTTTAAGAAACGTTCCCTCGGTATTATCCTGACAGAAATCCAATAAATGTTTTTCGATACTTCTACCTTGGAATAATTATATAAGATCTCAAGCGATGGATACTAGGTGGCACGCGTTCAAATGTCAATCAGAGAAAAGATCTATTAATCATGATTTAACGTTGAATGATTTGATAAATTTTATTTTCTAATTTACAACTGCATGATAATATCCTTGACATAGAGGAGCAATTAGGATATATTCGAAATAACTACTATATAAAATAGACGAATCTCCCAAATATTACACCTATCCTTGATATACTTTCTTTTTTAATACGAATGATATGAAGATTATAGCCTTAAAGACGCAGATAATCATTTGAATGCTTGCTCCTTGTCAACTTAACAAGTGCGCTTAAGACCAAGGAATTAAAGAAAAACCAAAAAAGAAAAAAAAACGAAGAACTAGAAAAACCGGCGAGAAAATAATGAAACTTTTATAACATTTAATTAGAAATTTTGAAACCAGATCACAGAAACCAATATTTACGTATATACGATTGTTTAAAGCTTTTAGAGTTTCTATATTTACAAATGACAAAGAATTTTTGTCATTTAGAGTTCGTCACCAAAGACCATTAAGAGGAAAGACTTGTTCGTCACTTATTAAATGTTTCCAACCTCCGACTGAAATCCTTAAAAATGTTCTTATAACGTTTGTTATAACGAGGCTTCTATTACGCATGCATGACGCAATTATTTGACGCAACTGCTGGTTCATTTGTAAACGAAATACCTTGTTAGGACTGCGAATATCCGGATATCGATAATATTCGAATATTCAATTAATATTTATATAAAAAATTGAATATTTCATAGAATCAACTGCGCTATTCAATTATCATTATTTAGATTTGCATACATATGTATATGCATACTGTGCGTTATTAAAAACACAAATGAGATAATTACCTTTTTATAGTAGTGTTACATTTGAATTTTAAATAACTAAATTCTTCTAAATTCTTTAGATTCCAATCAAAGTGGATAATTTTCAATCTATATGAAACATCCTTGTAACAGGCGCCTTTCTTTAACTAGAAAATTAAGTAGAAAATTCAACTAATAACCGAATAGAATTAAATTATACTAAATGCTTTTGTATCTAAAATTTCCTTTTTCGATAGAAGATTAAATTCAATATGAAATTTTTAATCAAATCTCTACTTAGCTTGGTCATTTTGGCGTAATGACGTTAATGTTGGATACTTGAATATTATCTAAATTAGATCAAGCATTAAAAATCCGGATAAATTGGCAGGTCTATTTATTATGCTCACCAATATGAAACACTGCCAAGCCAATTTATACTGAACCATTATGACATGAGAAACTATAATTGCCGAAATCCCTTTTCGATATAGTAGTCGAGACGTAGCAATAAACTTTTTAGTCGATAAATCGTAAAATAAAACCGAGGACTCGGGAATGAGAACACGTAGAAAATACTTCTACATATCTAGAAAAGGGAACTTCTTTTGGGATGTAACTTAAATTAGAGACAGTGAGCAAGTACTAAACAAATATTTCATCTGGTTTGCCAATCGCTCTCGGACATTGTCCTAAGTCATCCGAAAATCTAGGATACGCGCTGAGGATCAAGAAGAGAAGGATGCGAAAATTTTGAACGAGGCAAAAGCTGAGCTGCGAAGTGAAACGCGTTGTGAAACATTGGGAAATAATATCGGATCAATTACTATTATTGCAGACACTGTAAATATATATAACGTCGTGCTCGCATACATCAAATATTACACCGATTTCCCTAGCGTTTACTCGACGAAATTCTCGCAAGCGTCTTTGATTTTTTCGTAACGACGTTTTTCCATTATCGACTTTGTAATATCACGATAAGTATCACCGGTAGATAGCAAACGGAACGCTCGATTGTGAAAATAAGACACAAAGAAGAAAGGCAAAAAACGCACTGCGAATCAAAAGATGCGAATGATACCGAAAACTAGCGTAGACTGTCCTAGCTTGTACGAACATTTCGACTTTTCTTACTTTTTTCCGACGTGGGGAACGCGTGCGAGAAATTTTTAGGTACCTGTAATTAACATTGTTAACGACTATACATATATATATTATATACATATATTATATAAAAGAAACCAAGGCGCCTTCGACAACTCGCAGCACCATTCTACGACTCTGGTAGAAGATTAATCCATGGTGAAGGAATTAACAAAAATTCGTTCTGTATCAACCCATTTGTATCCACAGACGCATTTAAGGACAAAATATCTCGCCATACGATGCTTCTGCAACACTTTGGACGATATATCTTGCGTGTTTAATTCGTCGTCAATTAACGTCATTAATTAAATCTTTACTTTTTGTTGAGATTCCTGTGTCTCGTATTTATAACGTTTTACATCTCAAAAACATTAGTATTTCTAGTTAGCTTAATATCATCGCATTTGATCAAAAACTTATTGCACTATTGGGTAGTACTTATCATTTATTTTCTTCAACTCTATGCCACAAGATTAGTCATTCTAGTCGCTTACCCAATACGTACATAAAATACATCACGAAAAGTAAACACGGATCGCTATACAAACTTATTGAACGATCTAATACAACTAAGTATCGTTTTGTACAAAAGAAAATTTTAAGAGATATATCGTCTATAGATTCGACAGGATTAAAAGAAGGGTTCAGAGGAAAACTAGTACGAACGAAAAAATTCTCAATTAAGAAAACTATAAATAAAATTAAATTCTAATAGAGAAATGCATATGCTTCTAATTAAGACACGTCGTTAGATTGCGGATTTTTATGCATTTATGAGAAATTTAAAGATGCAAAAATGGATAGAATACATTTAATATATAAAAAGTATATAAAATACCCAAAGTACTTGCACTATCACTTGTTATAATACGTATTAGCTAAAACAAATCTCTGCTACTCCTATTCTTTCAACTATACACAATAACAATACTCGTTATTATACCTATAAAGGTTTGATTATTCATAGCAAAATCTTCTACGTTCTTCATAAACGCAGATATCATTTCTTCATATTTCTGTCCTATTTAGTGCCGAAAAAAAATTCGCTTGTACCACTTTTTCACTGAGTCCCTCAAATATGCACAATATATCGCGAAATGCAAAGGACGTCGAGAACAACAATTGCGTTAAAGGCTATCGGTTTATACAGCGAATGATCGTTAATTACTTTACACGAAGCGAAAGGTCTTGAGTACGATCGTTAGTGGAAGCTTCTTTCCTCGAAGTAAAAATACGTACGCTTGCGTTTTCCTCGGCGTTGACAAGGATAACAATTTCAAATCGACAAGCAGAATTTATTGTCTACCGATAAAATAACCTTAGCGAGACAGCAGGATCCTGTTGAACGAACTCTTAGCAGCAATAACACTGATAACCGCCACGTAGTGAACGATTAAGTAGTGTAAAAGACCAATAGGACGATATTTACGATTTCTAATTCGTAAAGAGTAAGTCTAGCACGTTAAAAATATTGATTGGATCGATTCTTTGAGAAATACTTGGCGTCGAGAACAATAAATTCTTCGAATGCTAAAAAAGAAAAGGAAATTCGTATTTGATTCGCTTCTTTGATTCCGACATTCTATCAACGATGGTACATTATTTATAGCTGTTCAAAATTTTTCATGATCGATGTTCGAGGGAGACGAAGTATATTTCTCAAACGATTGATTCGACGGCAGTACATTGCTCAATACCATTGATCGGGACATGGAGATGGAAACAAGACTCACTCTTGTGTTTACGATAGCGTTACAACCACACGACTCATGGAATTATTCACATGTAGACAAAATGATACCGTTCTAGTTTCGTATAGCCGCAACGGTGTATTCTTTGTATAAAGAAAAAAATGGGGAGAAAAAATAAGGGGGAAGAAGAGATCACGTTTTTCCTTCGAGGCGAAAAAAAAATTGCCGAAGATGGGTTTCGAAGCCGCGTGGATGCCGAAAAGAAATTAATTTCGAATCGACTCGTGAGGGAGGAAACTCTAGATAATCATTGCGAGCGTGCGTGAGTACATGAGTGCAAGTGGAAGAATGAGAAATGGATACGGTTGAAATAAATCGTCGTATAATAATCAAGAGAAATATCGAACGAGTTGAAGGAAATCGATGTTTCGAGCATTTCAAGAAGATAAAGGCAAACATTTGTTTACATTTTTTTATTCTCGCGTGAGAATCAAGTCGAATTCTTATTTTTGCAAATTTTATTTATCGATGATTTTCTTTTGTGAGTCGAGTATCGATACGCTGAAAGATCTTTTTAAAAGGCTCGAACGTCGAACGAAAACTGTTCAACGTGTTCATTTTCTATGAATTAAGTAGCGAAACGATCAAGCACGCATGCGTAGATGAACTTTCCTTTTCTGAACCGATTTAGCAAGAAAACAGAGGCCAAAATCAATTGTTCGTGTAAAGGGCGAAAGTAAAACGTTTGAACAGAGAGAGAAACAGTGTGAGAGAGTGTGAGAAAGAGAAACAGAAGAACCTTAGAGATAAATCTTAACGTACATAACATAAACAACACACAACTGCCTAGAAACTCAGATTAATAATATTGTAACTTACTATATTATATACAATTACAACCGACATGTCCAAACGCACAAAAGGGCAAGTTTGGCAAGACGAGACACGCGCATGTAAATAGGATATATCGACGTGTAATCCACAGATGTATATAACAGGGGATGTGCAAGAGAACCAGTTTCAAAAACCGAAACTTGAGAAAACTTGAAGCCGTTTCTGTCTGATCTTGGCTACAATTTTTCACTTTATTCCTCGAGAATGTAATACTTACGACCATTCGTGGCGAAAAATTTTGTAGCCAATGTACGTATGAAGAGATAAATTGAACGAAGTTGCAGAATTGTGTTTTCCCTATTTATTCGGTAAAGATAATAATCGTTAGATAATTTAGATATTTATGAACTATTACCTAAATGATTGAATTTGTAGGCTGCTTTCTTTTCTAGATATTTTCTCCTCTCTAACGTTTCCTTTTCCCTTAAAGTTGCTTCATCCCAGCTTTCTCCTTCGCGAGTTTTAGTGTTTGAAGATTTATAACTTAATTTTAATAAAAATTCAAATTAATATTTAATGTTTAAACTCTCAACAATTGCCACTTTTAGACTTGGAATCGATTAAATACTTAGAAAACATAATGCTGATACTTCGTTCACTTGTCTACTTAAATTTAAACTGTTATAATGTCGAACGCTCGAGAAAAGTGTATAAGATTCGATGATTTTTAGATTGTTTAATAATGCTTCGATGCAATCAGATCAGGATGCAATATAGATGAGAAAAAAAGCTAAACTTAGATCAGCCCAATCCATATAGAAACATACGTTTTCCAATATTAAAAATGTATCCTACAAATATTTTTTATCTTTCTTTTTTTCGACTTGCGGCAATCTATCCTGTTTAAACCATCAATAAAGCATTTTTGTTTATATCATGTTTATTATTTTCATTAACTCAACTAGTTGTTTGTTACGATTGAATTATACTTTTTTAAATAGAAAATTATCAAGTAGACGAATTTTGAAATAAACATTTTTTAAATAAATGGAAGTATACAAGTTTGTTGTTATGATAAAACCGATTCTCGAGCTATTCGACAAACACTGCACGCGAAAATCTTTTTAGATGAATTTAAAACTAATAAAAGAGAGAGTTTACGAAATAAAAGGGCAGCTATTTACGAGAGAGCGAGAGAGGGAGAGAGAGAGAGAGAGAGATTGTAAAGAAGACGTATGATGATAAGGAAGGGAGAGAAAAGGGAGAGAGCGAGATGGAATGTATAGGCGATTATTAAAGAGACTATGAGGATTAAAATGATATAGAAAGTTTTAATAAATTAATTATTAACGCTACAAGCAAGAGACACTATTGATACCTACTACCTAAGGAAAATAGTACGTTTACAAGCATGTATACAATACAACAAACATTCACACGATCTTATACAATCATTGGGGAATACGCACGCATACATGTACACGTACACGGCATACAATCCTATGAACATGAAATGGTGAGAATATGCAGAATCCCGTGCGTAAATAAATTAATCTCCATTCGACTCGAGATTGCTATAATTACGAACGTGAAACGGACACATAAGACTAAGTTACTTGCTATTACCTACATAAAAATATATATTATATATATTATATAAATAAAACAAAACAAATATAGATATATATATAGAAATAAAGGATGAATGCAGAATGCGAATGAGGGAGAAAAGTGACTGAGCGAACGTAAAGGGAAATGAAAGAAATCGAGCATTTTTTAAAAGAATCGTCAGGCCAATTTTTCACGAGCTATATACGCTCCGAATGGCCCTGACGAATTTAGAAAAAGAAAACATCCAAAAGTGATACGTTATTTATCAACAGTTTTAGTTATACCCAAAGTGGTGAACCCTAGATCGTGTATAAGCTATTATAATTTTAGGGACTTCGGTTTGTTTGATGTTGAAAGACTCGCGGGAATGTTGAATCGATCATCGTGGACTCGTGTAACGGAACACTAAAATCGAATGATGTTTATTAGAAATCGGAGGCCAACTGCGCGTTTCTATCGCGCCCGAATATTTATTTGATCAGCTTGATTTTGAGGAAGAGCACACCATTCGGTTCAACAAAGTGATTCATCACGTTGCACGATGTAGTCGATCTTGTTTAATAGTTTTTTTCTTAGAACATGAGTTAAACTAGATTAAAGTTCTAACTCTTTGAAGTAAAAGATACTACAAACCTGAAGAATAAACCTCGTACTTAAATAAACAGATAAAGATCCATCCAGAAGAATATCTTTTCCCACACGCACATGTCGGCTTTACTGACTTCGCGAAACATTTTTTACTATCCGTTGACGCTTCGATATTTTAAGATATTTGCCGTGAGATGCGGGAAAAATTTCTGAGAATTCAACAAAAGAGCGAGTAATGGTCTCGGAGTTTGACAAACAGATTCGATTTTAAGTGTCGATCAAGATAAATGGCTCGCACGGTAACAAACTCAGGCGAGAGAAATAGATTTAACGAATCGAACAAGGACAAAGGCGATAGCGATGACAACGATGATGATTTTATCTATGTTAATCTAGAAGACATTGCTGGAACAATGATTTGTACACCTTCTATGAAGGACCGTAGAATACATTATGTTACCTAATACTCGTAAGCACGCATTATCTAATAAACATTATTTACAAAACTAGTCGATACAGTGACAAAAGAATTTTTTCATTTCTCTCCCTGACAATTCATAAATACGAAACAATAATTCGTTAAACGTATAATATTAACGTTATACGATTGATGCATATTGAATTCTTCTCGCTTAATCTTTTATAAAATTTTCTTAAAACCAAATCTTCTCGAGTCTAATAAAGGTCGTATAAATAGTACTAACATATCGAAACTGTTAAAGGGATAAAAAGTAAGTATACGTAGTAGTAGCATGCTAAGCTTTTACGAACCAATGGACTTGATCAACAATTTCTTGTCGAAAGAAGTTATCCGTCTCTGAAAGGAAGCGCAAAGAAAAATATAAGAATCGATAACGGAAAATCGATTAGTTAAAGAATATACAGTTCTTTGCATACCTTAAAAAACATTTGATAAAAGAATAATTTCGAAACGTGTTGAACTAAAAAAAAACCTATACTAACAAAAATATTATGTGTATCTAGTAATTATATTATATATTATATATTAAATTGAATTTTTACCAAAGTTTGGTTTCTTTCAACTTTAACTCCGACTTTAATTGTGGCTTAAAAACGTATAATGTATCGTGGCATTTCGTTTCGGACTGAATATACAGTTTTTGAAATTTACTCTCAATCTCGTTCTTGGTTCAATAAACAAAGAGTTTTAATGCTCCAGCAAAATAGAATAAAATTGAAACATGAAATCAATTATATCTATCATATTCTTCTGAAACTTTGGAAAGCTTTGAAACAGAAAAACACGGTTGGATTGAAAACGAATGGAATAATATGGTAAAGTAGCAACGTAGCAGAAAAATCGCAACATAACTGAAATTATTTAATAATAAAACATTTTCAAATAACTGAATCAATAAAACAAACCAAATTACAGTACTAATACCAAAATTTTCCCAAAAGTCATCAATCTGGTTTAATCATCGAATTCCAACTTCAGCTCGAAACGAGGACCAAAGAAGAACATAAAGGTTTTATCGAGCTGTAGCCAAAAAAGGAAGAGAAGCAAAAGAAAGGAAGATACAAATCAATGTCCGATAAACACAACAGCACTCGTCAAATCGACGATAAGCGTCGACGTCGCGTCACGTCTCATTCGCAACAAACGTTCAGAAGAAGGAGACAGAGCTAGAGCAGAGGATCCGTATAAGAGAGCTTGCGATATAACACATCGATCTGCGTTCGCGCAAGCGTGTTTTCGGCGTCTAGCTCGAGCAGATTTTCCCCTTGCCACCCTGTATAGCCCGTGACCGGGATACGATACCAACAGGTGATGCTGGAGGAGTAGAGACACTCCCTCAAGCGGCATCGTTGATCGTCGTCCCCCGAGTCCTGATCCTGACGGTGATTTAGTAGCGTTTCCAGCCGTTTTTCCTTCTCCGGCGAACAGCCAGCACCCATCCAGGGTGAACGAGGACAAGGCTGGGGGACCGGATTTCGTTAAAGAGACGCAGGAAACGATGAACAGAGAAGAAAATCGTGGCGGTTGAAACATTGACGATCAGCGTCGCGTCTTCAATCATCGCGCGATGATTTAGTGAACGATTCAGTTTCCATCGGTTCGGTGTTTTCTTTCCTTTCTATTTATTTCAGTTTATACGTAAGACTTTCTGTCAAGCACTCTGTGATACCTTAGGAGACACTGAATATACCGCCAGAAGGATCAACCTTCGATAAACCGACAAATATCTACTCTGCTTGACCGCTTTAGAAACACCTAGTGATCGCGCTTTCCACCTCGTGCTTTCTACGACGAAGTTCAAAAGTTGTGAGCAACGCGTGTCTCGTAAGGTGGTTGAAAGGGTGGGAATCGTTTTCCGATGGTGGGACAGAGAAGAGTTACGATCCGACGATGATCCAGTGCAGATTTAGTGGCTTCCTTCCGCGATGAAACGCAGAATCGTGTGAGAAAAAGCAGGAGTTAAGCGGACCATAAAATTTAATTCCATTGGACTCGTTTTAAGGGAATGGGAGTTAGGCGAGTAAAACACTTCCATTTGTTGATTACTCGAACATAGTAAAACCGCAAAATAATAAAAATAAAGAGAAACATGACTGCAAAATAGTGCTGCAAAATAGACGGAATAAAGATTCGATATTGCAGTATCGATGAAAAAGTGAAGCTTATATTTTGCAATTTTGTCTCGTATTTTATGAGAGTTTAAGAATTTGAATGAATACGAAGATCATAAACATCTCATCGAAGAAAGAAACCTGCAGGATATTTATATCTTGAAAGATTTCTTAAGACATTTCTCAGCATTTCTACGAGATAAATAACTGTCTCTCACAAAATTTATCGTAGAAATATTAATGATATTAGTCGAATATCGTTTTCAAAAACACATATAAATCATGTTTCTGCATTCTTATTAAACCACGAACAAACAATTTTCTTCCACCTTCGTAGATTTTATACAAAGGAATAAATTGATGTCAAATATCAAAATTCCTTTCTAAAATCTTCAAGCTATTAAATTAAACTATTAAATTAAGATATAAGAATTCTATGGAACCAAGTGTGAAACAAAAATATGTACAGAATATTCATACGTATAATGAATAAATAAATATAGTGGGCATAAACAGTGCGAAGCGATAAATAATGCAGATACAATCGATGCAAATAAACAGCATCTGGAAATTCGGAATGAACATGCAAAATTGGAGCAATCGATCGCTATTGCGAAATGACTCTGGTTTATTTGATTATATTATAATGTAACGAAATTCCCGTGTAATTTAATCTACGATAAATTGCTAAATAAGATCGACGTGTCTAAGTATTAGCTAAGTAAGTAGCTATAGGAAGCTAGTTAATAATAAAAAAAAAGACGAACTTTCATTGTAATACTCATGAGAAAAATTTGCATACTGTAAGAAAATACAACAAAATTCCTATAAAAACATTTAATGGACGCAGCTCTGTTGAATCAAATTCGAAAAAAGAAAAGTTATATTCGTAAGAAAGGAATCGTAGAAATGATCGAGATAACACTTGCATAAGTTATTGATGAATTAGCTCTCAATGAAACTTTTCCCTCGACCAAACACGATATGACATCTGAGTTGTTCTTTCGCAGAAAATACATGTTCGATCTGTGAAAACATCGCGCTGCAACGTAATTAGAATTATTTACTGGTATACAGACGAGAACGGTGTGCATCCATTAAAAATATCAAACAGAAGAGACGTTTCAAAGCAGGTCCAGACGAGTGACTGAGGAAAACATTCGAGGATGTTTTTCAAAAGTTCATCCGGTTGTGCCAGTTACAAAATTATCCTGTAACGCGAACTCGAATCGATACTCCCAAAATTGCGAAGGGAGATGTTGGAAAGAAGAAACTGTTGAAAGGAACGAGACAAAAGATACGCGACGATATCACGGATAGATCGACGAGTGGAGTTGTTTCATGAATGGAATTTACATGGAAGCTAATTGGCGTTTGCTCGGTGGCTCCACACAGCCACGTTAATTACGGAATTAAGGAGACATCGTAAAGAGAGCTCGTTGAAATGACAAACGCGGTTCAAGAACTACGGTCTAAGTACATTTTACACTCGTCTCCGAGCCGAGGTTTCTCGCCCGGGGTAATTCGCATACCTATACCACGTGCTGGAATAAAAATAAAGCGCAGCCCCGTCGGTACGAGTCCGCCAACTATCACCCCGTGAATTCACAATAGTTGATTGTACTTTGATGTTCATACGTTCTATATATATATAAACATATATCTGTGATCGCGATTGAACATAACCACGCGACTTATAGTGCCGTTCACATTTCTTTTAAAATTTATGACATACAGACTATTTCGTTGTACGATAAATTTCAACGGAGTTTCGAAGAGAGAAAATGGTACAAGAGACACGCAAACACATTGGTCGTTAAAAGGAAAAATAGAAGAAGATGCTGCGATAACAAATCCGAAAAGGCAGGAAGGTGAGTAAAGAAAAAAGGAATTTATTTTTCCTTCTGTATTTAACGTCATTTCTAAATCAGAAATTTTCGTAATTTCGAAATTAAAGTGAATAGAAACAAATAAATCCCGCTTGTGCCGATCTTAATCCTTGCAAATGTAGATATGATATAATTTACTTTCAGAAAAACGGAAAATCCTTAAATAAAGAAATTATTTTATCTAAGAGATTCTCAATCCGAATGTTAACTTCGCTTGAATTCTACCAGCAGTTCGCCAAAACCTTATACATAAAATTTTTTAAAACGCTTAAAACTAAGAAATAGTAGCATGAATCAGAGCTTACATTATCTCTCTTGAAATTTCTTATCTTACGTTCCACGTGAACGGTTTCTGTGTAAGTACCGTTTCAAAGAAACGCTTCCATAGGACTAAGTTTAATCACAAAAGCAATCCTGCTTTCTGCATATTAAAACACTGCTCGAGGGCGAACTTAAAAGCCAAATGCTTTTGCTCGTGTTCCTGAGAATGTTCGACTATCACAAATAATCTCATAAATGGAAGGAACATCTTCTTTTAACGATGAAATATTCGAGAACACGGAGAGAAAGTTACAAGGATACCAAATTCTTTTTCCATGAATTATTCAAAAGAACCATTCTGTTACTTGCACCCGTGGTCGAATTGAACAAAGGAGAACATTGAAACGTAGTCAAAGGTTGCGGTTATGCAAATGAAAATGGCTCGGTTCGATCGTTACAGCAACTAATACTCCACAACGGATGGAATTCGTCATTTATTTTAACTATGTTTTACACTATCCGCCTAAAGTTGTTGTGGCGAATGTATATTCGAACTTTATTTAAACTTTCATTCTATATTGTATTTCATTTTGCGGTATCCAGTACCAAAGTAGAATTTATTTATTTTTTATTCATGTTGAGCAGTAAAGTAATATATAGAGAAATTGCGTAAACGCAATATTATTGAACGGACACGAATAAAGTTGTTGTTTCATCAGGTAATCATAAAAAGAAATTTTATGATTTGAAAAAAATATAGTTCATCATAACACTATAAAGTACTTGAATTTTTTCAAATTTGATAAAATCGTAGGATCCAGATAGAAGAAGAGAAATAGCAACAAAGAAAAGTATCGAGAAATTATTGAAATTCGTTTTCATAATCACAACATGAATTCAATGTGAATGTGAATTCATTAAAAAGAATTAGAATAGAAAAGAATAGAAAGAAATTACATATAAAATGTTGCGTCAACACAACTTTGCTTTTTCTTTCTACTTACATTTTTCAATTTTATTCCCATAAATTCAGATGAAACGTCCTCTGTTCTTCTCAAATGTAAATATACAATAAGATAACAGTGTGTTATGATCGTATTAAATAAATTTCTCATTTATATCAAAAGATGAAAAAATACGATTGAACGTTGCATCTGAAAAATTTATCGTCTTATAAAGAAGATAACAATCGTCAAAAAGGATTTAAAAGCCCGAAACGTGTCGAACTTTAATCGCCATAATTGTAATGAATCTTTTTATGCTTGGAAGTTCTCACTTTATGCACAATGGAGCTTATGTTTGACCTACAATGAAGACTCCCCTCTGCGGACATTGTGTTCGAACGTAGCATAGAAGCAGTAAAGAACTTTTTTAGGAACGAGTTACACGATACGATACGAATAAAAAACAAGAAATCAGATGTTACAATATCAAATGTATTTTCTGAACTCTTGTGTTTTCAGAGGAACCTTCTTCTGTGTTTTTGTACGTCCTGTTAAAATCAGATTTCAATATATCCATAGAACGTTAAAAAATACAAATTGAAAACTTTAAGAGCTGGCAGTGCGTAGTTCTACGTTTGATCAACGTAAAATCTATAATCAACTTTCTCAGAGTTTTATAATCAATAATTAACGTTTAAAATATTAGGTCCTTCTGTTCAACAAACTGTATAATATTTTTCAATTTTCCGCATTTAGATCTCAATTACATGTACTGAAATGTTATGTTGATTATAGTATTGTAAAACAATTAGTATATCCAAGTTTCCTCGTTAGCGATTCAATTCGCTTTAGATTATTAATATCTTTTTAACGGTTCTAATATAGATATTTCTCGTGAAATATTTCGCGATTACTTGGAGCAGTGAAACTCAAAAGGTAGCAATATATTGGCGGAGGCTCTCGAGACGCGATTGAAACCGCAATCGAGCTCGAATGGGTCTCGAATCCGGAGTAAACCCGTGAAAGAGAAAATAGACAAGTTTTCGGGTTGTAAACAGAGATTGCGAAAGAAACCTTAAAGAAGGATTTGGATCGATACGAAATGGGAACTTTCTACGGTGAAAGATGCAGAAAAGATAGGAAACAGACCCAAACAATGCTTCTAGTTGTTATGCGCGTGTAGTATGCGAGCATGGCACATATATACATCGAAGACTGACAGATAATTTTACACGGACGTATTGTGCGCGCCTGGGCTATGTCTACCTACCCTTATGTAAAAGTGAATGAGCATGAGAGGGTGGTGAAAGCTGAGGCAAGTACTATATACATATCGCGAAGTTGAATTAAAGCGAATGCCGAGCAAGAAGTTACGCCTTCTGTTAAATGAAATGAGGCACTGAGTGAGCTACTACTCTATTTTCGTGCGAACAAGTTACAGCCGTAACTTGTTTACCGGAAACGTTTGCTACGAGTGTTAAATTCGATATAACCATAGTACCCACGAGGAAGACGTTAGTTGCTTTCTGTAACGATTTTGAGATAGTTCTGAAAGTCTTGTTATGGATAGATTACTGTACTTTTATAACGTTATCAAACTATTAAAAATTTAAAGACAATATTGATTTAAAGATAGCACAGTTTTTCAACCAAATTTATTACACCAAATAGCTTAAAAGTATTGATTCTCCTTTAAACTTTTAATGCTTGTACTCTTAAAGTATAAAAGTTGGATACCGTAATTAATAACTATAACCTTAAGTTGGTACTTTGAAAATTAAAAAAGGAATAACCGGTCTATCGATTTTACACAAAGTACTGAAGTAAAGTAAAAAAACAATGAATCTATGCAAAATTCTCAGTTCTATAAAAATTAGATGTATAAAAGTCAAAAATGATCTTCGAATTGAACTATCAATCTATATTCTACCGACAGTCCAGAACCAAAATACTTTTATTGAAAACCGATATACCTACTTTCAAAATACATTTAAATCAAATTAATTAAACTCTGTAAACGTTTGAGTGTTGCAACAACGGTGAAAATATCTCAAACCGCATAAATCTGTGATAAATGTTTCGTGTTTTCGTTTTATCTTGTTTCAACTCAGTTAATTTTAACTTCGCAACTAGGTTTTCACTTTAACTTCTCTGTTAGAACAGTATCTTTTATTAAATTTGTTGCACCACCAACTTCTGTTAATAATGCAGGATTTATTCAACTTCAGGAACGCAAAATGCCCCAAGGAAGCATTCACTGGCAAGGGACGCAGAGAAGAGCCTGCGGTCCAGGAGCTCACTGGAATGTCCAGGTATATTTCAAACTTCCAACTAGAACCTCTAATTAATATTAATATTAATACATTAATATATATCGCTAAGAATTTATTCGAAACAAAATCACCTTCTATCATTTATAAATACGAAATTTACAACGTTACGTGTTAATTTTTTTTTGTAATTTATTACTTCATTGGACCTGCATCTTTTCAAAAATTTCTCTCCAGTATTAATATTATAGATATCGCAATATTTTTATTTATAAATGAATGAAAATAAGTTTTCGATCATAATGAATAAAATAGAATTTTATTGTATAATGTATGTTCAGTCATCGAATTACGTAAATGCTTTTTTTTATAGAAATAAAATTCATTCACTTTTGTTTGATCGATTATGTCGTGTTATAGATATATATCATATAAATAGAGCGTATATAGTAATATAGGCACGACTTGTGTATAAATTGGCGCAAAGTTGAGATATGCTGATACATATTTTCTAAGAATAAATATTAAACAAATGTAGAAATAAATAAATTTATTACGAAAATATCGAAGATATAAAACAGTGTAATAGAAAATACATAATGCCCTTCGTAAACTTAATAAAAGAAGTTTTGCAAAAGTAACCAATGTTTCTTATAATAAGATATTGAAATATAATTTGTGAGAGAATTGTTAAATTATTAACATATAATTCAATTAGGAATATTGTCGATTTAACTAATATTTATTATTATAGTATTATTATAATATATTATACAATTATAATTAATTTAATTGCAGTAGAACTTTGTTTATTCGAACATGGAGGACAAGGTTGTTGGGATAACAGACAAATTCCGATAATAAAGTTTCACTAGCTACTGCACTAATTCCTCTTATTAAGTCCGATAGCTGATAACCTTCGGACAACTGAGGTTCAACAACAATTCTGACCCAACATTCAGTTGGGTATCGAACGTGTATTACTTGAGAATATATGTTCATATAACTGTAAAGTACAATGGATCGTAGTTCGGATGATAGAGGCCCAGTTATGAGTTTATATAATTGACGCTAAATAATTATTTATGCGTATAAACGAGATCCGGATATATGAAGTTCTACTGTATATTATTATAACATTTATTATTGTATACATATAATAATAGTACTATAAGTATTAAGAAAATAAATATGTAAATACAATAGCACTATTACTAATTCAATATTTTTAAAAGCTTTTAAGTACTATATTTTTTATACAGGGCATTACGTTAAAAGTAGAATATAGAGTTATGATCCAAACGTTTTCTGTTTCAAACAAATATTCTTTTCTTATTTGTAACCATAAAAAATGTTGGCACAGTTCGACTATTAACTGAAATATTCAACAAGAAATACATTAATAAACATGAACAGTATGTCTTTCTCTTTGGAAGATTGTTACTTGAATAATCTTCATACACATATAATTTCAAAACTGAAACACGTATTTGATTTGCGATATTATTCCGTAGTATATGCAAACAGAAGCTCTCTTGTGCATATAAACTCGACTACGGTATCTATATTTGCAATACGAGAAGCAATACATTAACGAGGTAAGAATTTCGTGCAAATAAAAGTCGCAGTCTGTGTTCCCTAAAGCTCGATGAAATTATATTTTGTAAAGGAAAAAGTAATCCGAATAAGTTTTGTCGTGTTTTATATCTTTGATAATTAACACGTAGCTAAATAAACTTGAACATTAGATGAAGCATGCATTCGATAAGATTTTTCTCTTATATCAAAATTTAGTTTTACCAGATTTATGTTCTTTTTAGTACTTCTCTCACAATTTCCTCCAATTTTTAAATTATTACATAGAATCGATTTATACGTTTTAATTATTCGTGTTTATTATTTATTGTATTGTGTACTTTAAATCACACAGAGAAGATAATAAAATGTGACGAACGAATCGATGTGATCGTTTTAGCAGATCATAGAACTAGGTAAAGTGAAATGATGAAGCGTCGATGAATGTGCCCAGTAAGTTATTGGACATCGTCCAGGTTATTAACTGTTAACGAAAGCAATTAAATCGAATAGGTGGTGAGAGGCAAAGTGACAACGCGGTGTTTGTGGTACGCCTGCAAAGCTCTCGGAATTGGTCTACTACTAATGGTTTTAGGAGCTTGCATGGCGACCATAGGTGAGTAGATTTATGAAGACTAATAAATTTCAATTGATGTAATTATTACTACACATTATCTGAATAATTAGAGATAGTTGGTCGAAACAAATTAATCTTTATATAATATCACACATTCGTTTTAAAACTTCGTACTTATTAACGCTTTTGCTACGATAGATGTATATATGTATTCATTATATTATATTTATTTGCATTTATTATATTTATATTTATCTTATTATATTTACTTATATTTGTTGTATCATATTTTTTTATGTTTATATGATACGTTATAAATATTTATATGCATAATTTTCCTGTATTAAAAAATACTGTTTTAGTCTGTATACCAAAAACGCTTTGAGCTATGACGCTATAGTAGCGAAAGGGTTATGAAACAGTAAACAATCACGAGTGCCATCGTTGTTTCTTAAAATAGATGAAAAACAAAACACTAAGATAGCTGCATGGTATTGATTAATAATTTCCTGCTTGCTCAATGCGTGTAATTATTTTAAAACATCTGCATAAAGCAATACACAATTATACAGACATAATACATATATCACACGCGAATTTTTGATTACTGCTCAGTATGTGCAAAAAGAACACTAGGATATTACTAATCAAGAACCACGTCCAACTTATTTAACATTAACTAATAATATTGCGAATTATTAAGAGCACAAGTTGAGATTATATTATATTAATAAGCAAATATATTCATAATTCAAATAAAATGCCACATTTTACATACAAAGCCAGATAATGTATTGATATAGCTCCGTTTCTTTTTAAAAATAAAATTTAAAAAATCTGTATTTGTACATCGTACAGGATACTTCGCAGATCAACTGTCCGTGGCACAAGAAATCAGAGGTAATCTAACGATAAGAGTGAAGAATGAATCACGTGGATTCCATCTAAATAACCTCAGTTATGCTGGACCGATCGTAATGGGAGTAGGAGGTAATGATAACATTTTATAAAAACTTTTGAATGATATTATCCCCTGTTTAAATTCTATACGTCAAAAACTACGTCCCTGTTTCAAAACGACTATTTCAAACAGTTTTATTCTTCACAAGTATTTAATTTCAAATGCAAAGATAAACAAGTTTCAGCGAAATTACAAACTACGAATAAAATTATGTCAAAGAATATAAAATTTTTAATATATCGTTTAACAATTTATCAATCACAGCTATATATATCTCTAAAAAAGAATTATAAAAGACAAGTGATCTAGAATATTGTAGAATATGATAGCAAATGGGATAGATTATATATTGTTAAAACTTTAATATATTTAAATAATGTTTGATCGTGACTGAAACAATGCTTGTACATTGTACATAATATTAGTTTTTTGGAAAAAAGTGAAAAAAAATATTTGCCCCCAGAGAGATTTGAACTCTCGACCCCTGGTTTACAAGACCAGTGCTCTAACCCCTGAGCTATGGAGGCTTGACGATTACGAACGTCTTGAGAACTCCTTACATGATTCTTTATACATTTATTAAAAATGTATAAATTATATATAAAAACTTCGACACAAATTAATTATTATTTATGCAAATATAACATAATATAAAACAATTTCTCTTTAAATTTGAAATAATTAAATAACTTCTTCTTTAATATTTGTACACATATGAGTTATGATTAAAATTTAAATTTCCTACTTTGGAATTAATAAAATAACTATAACAAATTTTTATTTAAATTAAATAATTGTCTGTATTGATATGTATATGCAAGGTCATTACCAATATTGTCTCACAATTTTATTTAATATAAAATATGATACAAGTTGAAATATATTCCTAAATTAACACATATAAATGCTTCCTCTTGACATCCGACATTACGGATAAATGTTCCAAAGCCTTATCGCACCACTTAATCCATCTATTATCGCTTTGTTTTCCCATTCGCTTCACGAATTGATTTTTTTCTTCACAGAAGAATAATTTAAAAAGAACTAATTATCAGCATATTCTGTAACGTTCCTTTCAATTTTCGATCAAATCTAAAAAAATTTCTTCAATCATTCGAAGTGCGCTATGTTAATAAAAAATCACAATTAACTTTCTTTTTAACGTTGATAGTTAAGTATCATTAAGAACTACCGAATTAGGTATACAATTTTACTAAAGCGCGATCTACAAATAACACGATGAAATCTCACAGGTTTTATCGTAGTAGCAGCCTGTGTAATGACCTTCGAGGCTCGTGATAACGCTGCCAAAGTGGTGCCGGCCCGTTTTCGCTTTAATCAAACGTCGACAATAAAAAATACGAGAAATCAACGGAATCGTAGGTCTACATCTAGTCAAACAACCAAATGGGATCACCAACTCGGTGTGTTCAAAGTAAACAGAAGTCCAAGTCCAAGCATACACGAAGTCTCTAGGAAACAATTGACCGCGGAGTTCTTGCAATTCTCTAAAGAACTAAGCGAGAAACAGACTGGGCACTCGATTAAGAAAAGTCCCAGTGCACCAACGTTAATTGAGAAGAAATCACCTCGTAAAAGAACGCCAAAATACGCTGGATGCGCGTTATTAAATCCAGAATTGTTACAGAGGCATGCTCTTTCTGTTGATAATCCAAGCTACAGTCCTCATCAGGTATAACAAGAATATAATAGCCGTATATTCTTTGTTAATAAGCAATTAAACTCATAACAAAAATGACCCTTGTTCATATTTGTCTTTTGCCGGGACCTACGTGTACAATTTAACTTAATATTTTTAATATCTATAAATTGAAAAATTTTGACGAAGACCGTTTTTGTCATGAGAGTTTATTATAAGCATGGATATAGCTAACGTAACTTTTTGAATAGGTCAGCAGGGAAAGTTTGGATCAACAAAAAATGGGAGGCAGCCAAGTTTCAATGGCAATGGATTTGCACATTCCTAATAAAGGTCCAGTTACGTTGAAAGTTAAAGATAGATCGGATACTGCGAGACGTCATCAACTGCTTCGACAAACGAAAGTTGATTATGTCGAAGAAGTTGAGGAAGCAGTTAAATCTCCGACGGGTCGTGGTTATTCGCCTAAGTTATCAGGTCAGTTGGAAACTGTGAAGTAAAAAGATCAGCCGACAGTAATGAACTTTTTAATATTAACTAATCAAGGGCCAATCAAAGAAATAATGCGCAAATGCAATATTATTACGAAATATATTCGAATAATAAATACTTTCAAACATAAAAGCAATTTCTAAAAATAAAAGTATCATAATGCTATAAATACAAATAAATTCTTAGAATTCATTTTTATAATCAACATTGCAAATGAAATATCACATTCGCGTAACGTTGACTTGTAATAGATTTATGACATTTATTATGAATGTTCGGTTATTTTTCTTTGCAGGTGCCTACAGCAAATACCCAGACGATTTTGTACCGAGAAAAAGAAACTCGATAGACATAAGATTATTTGAGGAATTGACCGCGTCGAAAGATCTTACAAAAATATCCCCCAGAGACTTCCGCAAAATCTCCTCGCCGAGCTTCCATAAAATGTCATTTGACAAAGCTGGAAGCGAACGTAGAATTGAAAGAATGATGGGCCAACGTAAAGCTAGTCTGGAGTTCAGGAAGAGTCCCGATTTTCGCAGAGGGGATTATAGGTAACATTAAGAATTATTTAATAACATGTTTCGTATCGTACAAATACCAAAAGTTGTTACGGAACTTAGAAAACGAAACGAAGTTCAAAATGCACATTAAATGTTTATTAAAATAAACCTTTAAATTAAAACTTACAACAATACAATAAATTAAAACTTAATACAATTTTCATTTATTAAAAAAATATCCTTTCTATATTTTCTACCTAGTATTTTAGCATTTTTCGTCTTTGATGATCATCGCAGACTACCACGTGTTAATTTTATATCAAGTAAAAAATGAACAAAAGGGAGATTCTAAACTATTTAATGAATTTTTCCTAGAAAATTGTCAGTGGACAGATTCTCCATTGATTGCACAAAATACCTATCTGACGAGGTGGAAATGAGGTCAAGGGCAAGCAGTGGTGAAAATCTAAAACGACAACGACAAGCGAAACTGCACCATTCTAGGTCGGACGACAATAAGAGAGCATCTTTCGAGAAACAGCAGAAAGACGCGCAATCGAGCAGATACTCTTTGAACACGCAAGCTGTTATCGAAAGTGGCGGTTCCGAATCCGAGTTCAAGTACTTCACGGCAGCATCTCTCGACACTGAAGAAAGTCGAGCGGACAATTCTGACGATAGTCATGCGATCGATGTCGATGAACCTATCGCCGCGAATGTATCGTCCGATGGACCGACTGAAGTTGATGCCTTACTTGAGGAACCTGAATTAGAAAATGTCCCGGAGATAGAGATAGAAACGCCGAGGGACGAATTGGACGAGACTGAAACACGCAATGAAATTTCATTAATAACCGAAAATTTGATATATAATAATCAAGTATCGAAGGAACAAGAACAGAAAAAGAATATTCATAGCGATGATGCGATATTGCATGATTTTGTAAAAAGCAAAGGAACTACTTTGTACATAGAGGATGATGAAGTTTGAAGAAACGATACTCTCAATTAATGGACTAATTACCTATAAAAAAATAATTGGATTGAGAGATTTAAGAGATATACGATTACTTCGAATGATTGAAAGAAAAAAAGCTTCGCAACAGGTAAAAATGAGAAATGTAAAGGCTGACTGTGAAAAAATTTATACGAATGAATCCCCAAGTTTTGAGTGAGATAGGTTCGCATTTTCCACGTTAGATACACGTTTAGTAGGATATTGTGAAATTGTTTGTTGTAAAAGGTTGATACAGTCACTTGTTATTTGATAACATATTCCTTAGAAAGGTAAATATTCATAATATTGAATATGTAAGTTTAATGGAACATTGCGCGAGTTAGTAAAATTACAGCCACGTTTAGGCAAGATAAACTTACAAGTCTAGATATAGTTTTACGTGCAAGTTTGTTACGATCCTATTTTTACTTGTAATTTAAACAAAATTTGAATCAGGAATAAGTGTATTGACTATTAAAATTAGAATAATTGCTTTATGAAAGATAAATATTTTGCCTAATAATAATGAACTCACTCCGAATCTTACGTTGTTTCACTGTATCTTATTTTATGATTCATTATATAATTAAATATTCTATCTTTCAATTCCGAACTACAATATATAGTAACGTAATGTGTGCTCAATGATCTCAAAACATAGTATAAGTGAAGCTAATATGGCTTTTCACAAATTGCGTTCTGTTGCAAGACAATCATTTTCAGAAGAACATTATTTTCTTAACGAAAGAAACATGATAAACATAAAAGCTTGCCGCGATGATGACAAATAATATACCCTCTTAAAAGTGATCGATCAATCTGTACAAAATTAACGTTTACCTATAACGAAGGTACATAAAAGTTATGTTGAAATTACGATACATATTTCTACCGAGAATAATCATACAAATCTTTTACGCTATATTCTTTTTACGTTATACAATTTTCTCAATGTCTATGATACGAAAAATAAAGCGAAAAGACAATGACAGTTGCAAAACGAAAATGTTGAAAATTATTCACGTGATTTCATATTTGGCAATGTATAAAAAGCCCTTCAAGTCGCTTGAAAAATATTTAACGTAAATACATAAATGCATTTCAAATATTTCGAAAAAATTGTTGATATGTATTTGTAGCGAAACTTTACTAAAAATGTATTTTCTAATTTTTAACACATATGATAAATCGTATTACCATTCCTCAATCTATATTAGCTATTAAATGACTGCTACAAAAAAATATATACAATACATATATATATAAAAGAATGCGTTGGAATTTCAAACAACATATTTCTTAAATTGAAACGATAAACAATATATTAAATAATATAAAGGAAAAATCAATGTATTTATGACATTTATATATGACACGATTTTGTCATATCGTATCAAACTCGTTTAAATACGTATGACGTACAATGTTATATTTACACAGCGTTGAGCTGTCCCTTGTAACACATTTGTGAAGGTGCAGTAATTCGAAAAGAATTAACTGTCAAAATCTTTCTTGTTCTATTGTTAAACGTTTCACGAGTTGAGGCCTATTTCATTATACCTGCATAAAATATCAAAATCGTTCTTAAATTCCATGAAAAAATACTTTTCCTTGGATGATATAATAAGAACGAAGGAATTAAATGAATTTTGTAGGTATACTCGAATCGAGTGTAAAAGAAAAGAAATGTAGCAAAAATGACAATCCATTGACGTCGAGTGATATACCGTATATATGTTGTTTTTTAAAAACAGAGGCTTAGCCAAATGAATATAAAAATCTATTTTTATATCTCTCGTACGATAAAATGATGACATTGATAAAACACAATTGAACATATTAAATCAGCATATAATAAAAAACAGCATTCTGTAGTTTAGTTTATTTTTAGTACGAATAATATACATATGAAATCAGTAAAACAGCATTTGTACGTGCAGAGAAATTTCTTCGTTTATTTTTATTCGATATTTTGTACTAAAAATTGGTAGTAAAACTGCTGAGGAACATTTTCTTGGTAAACGGAATAAAACGAGAAGAGACGAATTGAGTTTGTTCAGAAAACAAAAAGTTGTTTATTATTCGAGTTTGAATGGACCAATGGTTAAAGAAATATACATATAAAAATGATAAATCTCCGGTAATATTTGGAATATTATTTCTCTGGGCTAATATGTCCCACCCAATGTACTTACTTAGGGAAATCTTTGTTAAATATTTTGTGTATATACGTTAAAAGCTAAAATTTATTAAAATTTTTAATTGCGTACATGTTACAAAACTGAAATATTGTTGAACATTTTTTCGTATAATAAAATAATTTTTTTTAACTTTTATGAATAAAATTATTAGAAGCATAACTTTGAAGGAACAAAATATTTATATCGCTTTTTTTAATTTACATAATAAGAAATGTTAACTTTTGAAGTATAATTTCATATACACGATGAAGTGCAGTGAAATTTCAAAATGATGCATTCAATACTGGCGTTGCTCTGTTAATTATTCATACTGATAACATGTAAATATACGAAATACATAGTTAACAATTAACAATAAAAACATAATCAAGCTGTGATGAAATTGTAAGTAAATAAGGGTTAATAACAATAGGAAGGATTGCTTGGTATTATCGTTAGTGTTGCAAATTCGGTGCAAGATTTCAAGATATACAATTGAACTTAAGAAAAGCGGATTGTATTATTAACGACTTAAAGATACTCATGAAATACATGAGTAATGTCAATTTATATATTTATTACTATGAAATTTGAAAATGTGTAAAAAGATCAATTTCTTAAAAGTTTAATAATAACGTATTTAGTTTGTTTGTAATTCAAAACATTTTGTTTAAATTAAAGACTATTTTTTACAGAATTAAGAACTACGTATGACGAATACTTAATCTTTCTTTATATTACATGTAACATTATTCCTAAATGTCTGTATTAAAATCAAATGAAGGCAATAAATGTGCAATATAAACAACTTGTTTAAAAAATGTAATTCTTAAAGAATCATTATTTTACGTCCATGTTGTAAAGCAATAAAGAAACATATCAAAGGAATCTCCGGTTGGCAATTGAATGTGCACAAAATCTGTACTCAAGGGTATCTTTTGCAGCACTAACAATGTTCTTTGCTTGACACAAGTGGTTTTGTTGCAAGCCAATTGTATATTTAGCAAGTATATTGAAACAAATGAATATTGTAAGATTCTGGACTCAATGTAATCTTTGCATGCTGATTGTTGTAACGTCTCAATAAAACAACTTCGAAAACATAATTTGTACATAAATTATTACTTAAGAGATATAGAAGCGATTGCATACTAGGCGTGAATCATTTATCTTTTTAAAATACCTACTTACCGATTGCGGCGCAGCATTCTATCTTCATGTTGGTAACTTTCATAACTACAACTTTTCTCCGTTTATTTCTGATGAAAGGAATCCGACTAATCCAACAATCGTTAATATAAGTCATCATACTACATCTTCCTTATCTATAACATGCAAAAGAATTTCTTTATCATGTATATACATAAGTTTTTATTATAAGTTATTAAATGTTTCCTAACTATGATCATATATATAAAACCAACAAAATATAAAGAATGTAAATGCGCACATAATAAATAAACGGCAAATAAGAACTTAACACTGTAAATTTCTATTGTCTCAAATATACAATTAATCTATAAAAACACTTTCAAATTTCTACATAATTAAAATATATTAGATCAAATTGCATAGCTATTATAGAAAATACGCCAGTGTTGACAGTGCTATAGCAGATTAATTTTTAAAAGGCAGTATGAAAGTTTGTCGGTAGAGTAGAAATAGATTGCACACGTACGTAACGGAATACTGAACACTAGGTGGCGGAAAGTATTCCTATGGTGGTACCAGACAGGTAAGCAACGGCGGGAACTGGTAAAAGAGCGAGAGAGGACTTATCAATGTAACGGTCGAAAGTAAGATAGACTTGGTGAGGGACCACAGAACACGGTCCAAGTAATACAGTAAGAGTATAATACCTTCGTTCGTTTGAGCAGTACACTGCTGGACGCCATACTCAGCGCGTGTGGTTGTTTCACTTTGCTCAAAATATGCAGGATCTATGATACTTGCATTTGTTGTTATTTAAAGTGCATCTCATAGAAAAAGTGCCAAAAGTTCTGCCTCCAGCAGGGATGTTTTGCCATCGGTAACGAAACTTCCTAAAAGGATAGAGGAACAGAATGACGTCCGAACGATTTCACAGGTGAATTTCCTTTTATACGAGCAACAAACTTTGTGCATACCTTTCTGAGTTTTCATGTTTTTGTTTCTCTACCAATGGTACGCGGTACGCTTTAATATACTACAACAAGATATCTATCTAAGATCCAGGAAGCAGAGAAATGTCGTGGAGCCAGGTTCTTGTCTCTGGCTAGAGTGAAAAAATGACATGCCTGGTTAACCATGAGAACGAAGTATTGCACTTTGAAATCTTGACCACCAACTACAATTCGATAAGAAATCAATCGAAGAAATTTATTGTTTCATAATCACTGCGACATCACAATTCAAAATTCACCTATTTTTAATTTCTAGTTTCATATGTAGGTGTAGATATTTCTGTTTTTCTTTTTTGCGACAATTATAAAAAACGGGTCTTTTATTAATATAAATTAACTAGTACGTTCAAAGATAGTACACGGATATTAATTGATTTAATAACAAAATTTTGGTAACAATACTGCATCATTTAATATAAGTGATACGTGCAGTATAACTGAATGAAAGAATTTAAAAAATTTGAAGCATACCTACTTACCCAGAACTGTACAATGGCTATGATCATGTAAGTACTATCTCATCGGTATATGTACATCATAGCACGCGTGCGGAATTTATGCATGAGAACACCTTTGCTTTTATTTGATTCAGCAGGAAGATTTATCATCCAGCCCACTTCTACGAGCACCAATTGTATAATGTATACTACACTTCTGAATATCACCTTTCACTGAAAAAAGTATCCATTTAATTAAAAGGCGCAATAATTTACTCTTCAAATAGAAATACTTAATAAACTAAATCATTATTTAGAGAACATAAAATGTAAATCGTCAATGCTCTTTCTAATGAATAACGCATATACAGCTGCGTCCCACGAACTCTGTTCATCTGAAATATCTTTGTTATTTCAAACAATATGCGAAAGTATTACGAATTAAAGTTGTAGGATTTGAAGAAATACATACATATGGTAACAGATAATGGTTTCTTTACAGGTAAATGCACAGGAAAGATAAGGAGATCAATTTTATTTTTTTAAATGCAATATCCAATTTTTCATACTTGAGTTCGATACCATAGCGGATTCTGGGTATAAAAGGAAGGTACATTTATCCCACACCTTGCCGTTTCTGAGATATTTGATTATGTTCATCTTTTTACTTTCGTTATGAGTCATGCTGGAAGATGTATGTAATACTTCAAATGTAAACAAATAATAGACATATAAAATGGTACTGTTGTGCTTTTGATACATTTGTTCATTTTAGAAACATTTTCGCGTATTGTTTGAAATAACAAAGATATTTCAGGTGGACAGAGTTCGTAGGACACATTATATTTTCTTATAAAATTTTATACATAATTATATACAATTATTATGATTTTTAAAAATAACAATTAGGAATCTCATCTAATTTAATAAAAGTAATCATTTGTCTTACAACACTTCTACATACTTTCATTTAAGTAAAATCAATACGTGTCAAGATGTATTCATGGTTAATGATTTGTAACATAGAGAAAATTATCATGCAAGGAGCTCGTTAGAACTTTGTACGTGCTTTCTCTGACATCTTCGCTCATATTTTTCATTTAGGACTCTTTTCTCATTTCTTTTTTTCATATTACAAATAGACTCATACATCTTTAAATATATATATATGAAACAAAATAGAGTAACGTCAAATAATCGAAGTGTTAAAAAGTGAAAGTAAACTTTAAACGTTAAATTTCATTGTATACATACATATATATACGAATGTAAAATTTTGTATAATAATTCTTAATTAGAGAAAGACTAATTAAAAGAAGAAAACTCGAGCGAAGGAGAAAACGATGACGTGCTATGTCACATTATCATGACACAAGATATGCAGTTTAATTCATAAGTAGAGCTAGGAAATTATCAAGAAACGAGATAACTATATAGTAATGAAATATCTATTACTTCTAAATACATGTATAGCGGGAAGTGCTCCTACAACAAAAGATACTAATTATTTAAAGACTCAATGATCTTTTGGTAGAATACGACTTTTTTGTAATTCTAATTGTATTATATGTCGAAAGAGGTAACTTCGTTTATTATAAAATTTTTAATCTTGATTATTAATGTCTGTCATTAAAAAATCAGAATATTTTTGCATCAAATATCATTAGATATAAAATCGTATAATTGAAATATTTATCTTTTAAAAAACATACTATATCAAATATAACAGAATTCTTTAGCGGTTATATGTGATCAGTGATTATTTGAAAATAATTGTTTTCTCTATAGAGCTGCACGCGATGGCGCCTTAGACATCTTAAAAGAAGCAACAAAAAAGGATTGTAACGCACGGGATGACGGTGGAATGACCCCTACATTATGGGCAGCCTTTGAAGGTCATATAGATGCTCTGAGACTGCTCGTCGCCAGAGGGTATACTCACAAAACTATTTACTTATAAATACATTCGAGAAACATCCATACGCATCACAGGGTTTCTACGAAACTATACTATACTATACTATACTATACTCTTTTACGAGTTACAATTAATAACTAGTTTATTTCAAAAGAAGACTTTATCGCTGCATGTGCATGTTTATATTAATTTACCATATCACTTGCAATAGCTCGTGGAAAATAGAATCCCTAAACAGAAACGATGTAATACCTCTCGATTCTTGGATGAACAGTTTTATCGTCAAACATTTCTTATTTCTGGTTACATTCCTATTTCTGCATCTGCGCACTAAAACAGAAAAGATTCGCGGTAAAATGTAACTGCTCACGCGTGCACAGACGATACTTTTGATGTAATTTTTTACACAAAATATTTTACTTCGAAAATGTAGATTTCTTAATAAATATGAGATATAAATATTAGATAAGATAAATTAAATATAAATACTATATCTTGAAACAAATAGTTCAATTAAAATATTCAAAAATCTCATTACAACAAATTTCCTCCTACTGCTATATTGTATGATCCTACTATATTGTATTACCGATTTTTTTAACAATTTCTATTTATGGCATCTTGTAAATTTATTACTTAAAAAAGTAGACTTATCAACATGTAATACACAAAATTGAAGAAGCTTATACGTATGTATCTTTAGTTAACCTTGAAAGTCACATGTAAATTAAGTACGAGGCCGTTATGGTTAGTGAACGCGGAAACTTTAACAATACTCCATATGAATAACATTCACAAAACATGAAAAAAATTGCATTAATCGCTGAAACATAGATTACTTTTAAAACGTACCTCTAATATAAAATATTCGTGGTTTCCTTTTTCCTTTAAGTACGTACATGTATGAATATACACGAGAGTTTTGTATTAAACGATGACAGATGTGCGAAACCGGAAATATATGCTATAATCTGGCATCTATCGACCCCACGAACGGAAATTACGGCCAAGCAAGCACCGATGGAAAACAATCGAATCGGAGTGGGAAACAATACGAACGGAACAAAACGCAGGGGAACGGAATGAAATGGAACAGGGGAACAAGGAATTGCCATTCATGTAATCATTTAAAATCGTTGTTGGACGTTAACCTTCTCTAGTTAAAATATTTACTTACCCATTTTGTAGACAAAATAAAATGCAGAAATTGTAACTTATTCTTGAAGTAACAGAAACATTCAATAATTCAATCACTGATATTAATACGATCATACATAAAAAGAGTAATGTTTGATCACTACGATAAAAGATATAAAATCTAGTATAATATAAAATAGTCACATTTCTTACACGTATTGCACTTACTGTTACTTACATTATTATATACAGATAGTACACGGTTTAATGTAGTGTATACAGTATCATTTAATAACATAATATGTATAAAAGGGTAAATGCATTTAATAGAATATTACTATAATTTTTCTATTCAGGTGTCTTCTATTATTTGTTTCAATTTCACAAATGTTCTATTTCTCAAGATTTATTTTGGATGATAATTCGTATGGGATCTTTGAAACTACCTTACGACTGTACATTATTTCATAGGATCAGCGACGATCCGTGAAGAGCTGATATAAAAGCTGAAAGACAGCACGTGCCCTATTATGAATAAGATCATATGTCGTTCGACTGGCTTCAGTGTGGTCGACGAACGATAGAAATTCGATATAAGACCCGGTATCTTTCCGGAACTTTGTTCCGCTCGTGTGTCATTGCGTGACAGGATGTGATGCTACAGAACTCATTTATTCCCTCCATTCGTTTTCGAAGGTCAAATCCCCTAGGGTAAAAATATATATTTTTAACGACGATTGTAAAAATGCAAACTATTACTACGTCGTTCAAATTTGTCAATAGGAAAATAATGACATCACATATTATACAAGCTATATTATTTTAACTACATTCCATTCTACATAATCCCTTGTACTTCAAAACTTTAAAATTAAAAGTTAATGAAGATATTTGCAAAAGCAATGTGGAAATGAACTCGCAACTTCATCCTTGTGAATATATGCGTCGAGTAACAAGTAGCAGATGTGGAATAATTTGTATTTTAACGATTTTCTTTGTAGGGGAGATCCTGACAAAACCGATTATTTTGGTAATACGGCCCTTCACCTGGCAGCGGCAAGGGGTCATGAATATTGCGTCAAGTTCCTCGTGAAATTCGGCTGCAATATTTGGTCATTGGATATCGACAGGCATTCAGCTAGAGACTTGGCTGCTATAAATGGTAGAGAGATGACTCTTCAGTTTCTAGATCTTGCTCAAGCTGATCAAGAATTAAATAATCGCAAAAAGAGTCGTTTACTTCGAGAAAAGGCAGAAAAAGATGCTGAAAAACGGTATTTATACAATTATTTAAATATGTGCAAAAGGAGTATATAGATATAAGAATATGTAAAAGAATATAGTAAAAAAATGTTATACCTCAACACTGATACAACTTCCACTTTCAATTTTTATCATCATCAATTATGTATAAAACAGATTAAAAGAATATATGAAAAAACAGAAGATGGCGGAAATCAGAGCTGAAAAGGAACAGAAAAAGTTATCAAAAGATCGAACGAAATTGGATTTAGCTACGGTTAACGAAACCGGCATTCTACCTCACAAACCCAGTATGTTGACCTTCAAAGGTCGAGTGAAGCCTTCACCAACATTCAGCGATATCGTTGGCACTACTGTAAAGAAACAAGGCAGTGCAGTATGCAGAAAAGCTTTAGCGAGAAAAGCCGTTGATGATTTCAAAGTAGTAGAGGTAAAATAAATATTTAAACTTACATATTTTTTAAACATGGTTGTAAATAACTAAGAAACGAATTTTAATACTAGCAAATAAGTTTATTAGTGTTTCTTTGAACATAATTCAATAATATAATTAAAAATCAACATTGAATCTATTTTATTTTTATGTATAATATTTCTTTTATCAAAGAGAATTAAGCTCTGTTCTTTCTGATTAAAAATTTTTAGATTGAAGTAAATGGAAAAAAATCGATACGTAGTCTCACTGGTCTTAGAAGAGATTCTGAAGTAATGTACGTAGGAACTTACGAAACGCAAACTCAACAAGCAGGAAGGAGAGGAAAAATCTCTGACGTTTGGGGTACACTAAGCAAAGCACAAAGTACTCCTGATCTCTTGGGCGATCGATCCTTTGACGAAGATACCGAACAAGATGATAGAGAAGACATGGATGGCGTAGGAGATAACGTTTTGCTGCAAGAACCGGCAAGTATCTTCAATCGACCTGGTTTTGGATCGGTAGCATTTCGAAGAGCGGTAAGTTTATGTATTATATTTTTGCATGGTAAAAGAGATTAAACGAGAAATGCCTATTAATTAATTTAAATGTTGTAGCGTGATATTTTATGATATCTTATATGACTACGGGACATTTTAATTAATTCAAATTATGATTTCACGAACATATAAAATTTTTATTGCGAAACGTTCCTTATAACGACCATTCACAGAATGCAGAATTTACCTTAGCATGGTCTATTTTTGTGATTATTTTACTTCACAACACTTATTAATGTTATAATGACATACATAGCTGTAAAATTAAATGATTACACGGTCACTGCTCACGATAATTGTTTTAAATAGTTACATTCCACCCAATTTGATTATATTACTCATTTCTTCAACGATATTAAAGACATTGAATTCGTAATGCATTTCAAATGCAAAATTAACAACGAAAGATATTAATATATTCATCTAAAGAATTTGTTAATATTACAATGGATAGATAATAGAATAATAGCTCATTAATATTATTGAAATGTCTCAAATATAATGATTTTATTTAAAGCAGTGTATAGAAGACTGCTGTTTTCTAACTTTAGATAACAACTACTTTCGATAATCTACCAGTCTCGCAAGTGGATGCACATGAACAAAACGGTAACTCTTGCGTGAATGGTTCTGTAAACGGTTCTATAAATGGTCATAGAACCAACTCAAATGGGCACAACGAAGAAATCAGCATAGGAAGCGCAGGTAGTTTAGCTCGCCGACAAAGTATGTGGGATGATGATTTACTTTCAGGTAAAATCCTTTATATTGCTAAATTCTATTGCAAATTGTTAATATATTTATATGTCTGTTAAATTTTTATCTTAAATACTAATAATTGATATAAAATCATATATAATTATAGAGGAAGAAACCGATGAGGAATGGACACCATTGCAAAGATTTTTAGTTGCCAATAATCTTTCATCGGTACATCCGGTTTTAGAATCAGAACAAATTGATCTAGAAGCCCTAATGCTACTAACTGAAACTGATATAGCGGCACTTAAACTTCCACTTGGACCTAAAAGGAAATTAATGAATGCAATAGCTAACAGGAAAAGAGCATTAGATGCTCCAGAAAATGTCATTAAAGATAGTAGACTGTGAAACTTGAAATATTACTGAGGAAACAAAAGAATATTAGCTTTATTTTCGAATATTTTAATCTTGCCTAATAAACTGCTTAAGTGCCTACTAAAAAATTATACAACTAATTTCTAACACAAAACTAAATTGTATACAACGTATAAAAAATCAATACGAACAGTTGCACTTACGTTTTAATTATAGTTCATATAAAATTTCGCGTGATTGTATGATTAAAGTTATTTTAATTACACGGATGTGTAGGTGTTATAAGATTACATTATTTTTTTGCTATAATCAAATCATAAGACGCGATGTATCGCTCCTTGCCATTTTCCTTATAATTAATGTACTACAAAAAATCTACTCATTTCCGGAAAAAATTACAAGCCATAAAAGTATAAATTGGTAATTCACTGTATGAACGACATGTTGAAATACTATTTCATCATGCAAAAATCCTAATTTTTTGCTTGTACGGTGCCTTAAAACAATAGAATACATTACTAAGTTAATCAATGTAAATGAGAATGTAAATGCCAATTTAATAGAATGTATCTTTATACATTCTTTAGACAATAGGATAAGTGAAATTAATTTTTTCTTATTGGTCATATAAATACAATATACAAAGTGTACAAATCGCATAAAACTAAAACATGTAAATATGATACGAATAAATATCAAAAACATTTTATAAAATAGTCTTATTTTGTAAAAAATATGTTAATAATTTGTACACAAAAGGCAAATACTAACAATATAATATTTTTTTCTTTGTAATTTTATTTGTAAATGATTATCTTACAAACAAGAGACGCAAAAATATACAAGCTTCTTATAGTCGCAAAAAATTACAGCACCATTTCTCGCCTCGCCGCGAACAGACATTTCATGTTCTCTTACGGTTTTTCCGTGTTCGTGCAAGTAGAATTTGGTGATACATTTGTTGACAAAAAAGTACATCACGTTGCAATTAATGTGCATCAGAATAAAAAAAAATGGTTTGTAGAAAATTTGTTGGTGCCCTGTGTTTGTGACACGTACGCGTTTCTACGCACCTGTATGATTAGCGTACGAACTACCATTACTGTGAAAAAGATATGATACAGAAGTGATTCTCGCGATCTCACCTACTAAGGCTGCCCGATTAATCGATTAATGAATAATAAATATTGATGTTTAACTTGTCCGATTATTCTAGAGTACTATCAATTTATTAATATAAAAACGGATTAATTTATTTTTACTATTAATCGATTAATTTCAGAGCCCTATAAGCTATGTCTTCTGTTTCTATACACAACAGTCGGTTTTGCATAATGGCAATTTCATTGAAAACTCCTTTTGGCAGCAAATATGAATGACAAATTTCATTAAAGAAACACGGAAGTCATCGATTCACAAAAAGATTACTTATAACGTAAAATTTAATTTCTTCATAAAAGATATGATATTCATATCGCTTCCTATTCATTTACAATCTCAAAATATTTACCTAAAAAAATATCGCCTTCTAGCAGTTTTCATTATAAATGATAAGAAATTTTAATAAACCCGTATATTTTCTTTTGAAACTGTGCACAATATTTTGCACTGACTGTATAAATAAAAAATATTGTATCAGTATAAAAGACAACATAGATTACTAACAAGATTAACTTCCTATGAGAAAAGGAAAGCTCACTATATATGTGGGAAAACTTAGTTTGCTGATCTCGAAGTGTCGTCTCACGTATATGAATAGTCTTGCATTATACAAGGTAGGAAAATGTCAAATACAGTAACAAATTCTTGCAAATAGTCGAACAAGTAACACGTTATTAGATTATAAACAAATATCGATTTTCTTACGATCAAAATCAAACTTCTCAAATATAAATCGAAAATGTCTCTTTACTAAGAAAGGGAAAATAAAGATGACAATGCCTGTACAAAATGACTCGATGTTCCATCATTGACTATTATTTTCTTATCAATAACGTATTCCTAAGTATGGCATCTTCAGCGTGTTACTTTCTTCTATTTAAATGTTTAAGTAGAATTACCTTTGTACGAAAATCTACCAAGAAATGAATCAGATCAATAGAATATTATCGTCTGAAAAACTTAAAAACAAATAATGCGACTAAATTTTTTACGTACAAAGATACTTCTCGATATAGTATTATACTTTTCGTTTGAATTGAACTTTCAGAAATTTCAAAAACGTGACCCTGCGTAACCAAAGTGGTCAGGAAAATTGAGTCAAGTGGAATCCTTGGAGTTTTATTAATTGCCGATCATATGATAAATATTATTAAAGCTATCGCATAGGTGTCGATATCAATAATGATAATATTAGCAATACCCCTAAGGCTATTGTTTATCGTTATCATTATAAACGTACGCTATATTTACAACTGAATAACAATTTTTCGCTTGTTTCCGGAACGGTGCTCAAACGATATGAAGGAGAAGGAAACAAACAGAAACAAGTTTACTCCTAAGTGATTTTCGAAGAACAAATGAAAGGAAATTCGAAACGTGAATAGGAAGAATGAACTTTGTTCTTAAATAAATTTATAGGCAGTTCGGTTAAAACATTTTCGAATTTCCTATAATTGATGATCTTCAAAATTCAAGTAGAAGCAGTTACAAGACACAACACTAGAAATAATATACATGTACAGTGACCTTATAATCCGAGTGATGAATCACTCTATTTCAACTTCTCTCTTTGAACATAATGATTCTTATAAAATATGCACGTATACGTACAAATACACATATATACATTACATGTGTATATGTGTATGTGCATATACAGCAAAGAGCTGCCTGTGTCTCTCCGACAATGGCTACATCTAAGACGGAAAGCTCCTTTATTGATTAAATCCATACTAGAAATTGTGGAAAAGTAGATACCTTTACATTGCACGGTTTTCATACTGACTTTCCATGAAACACATCTTCACTACACACTGCTCAACCCTTTGCTTGTAACAAATACACAAAAAAATAAAAATCAACTTCGATACTATGATAATCTTCCATCATTGATGTCAAATACAAGAAGATTGGAAGAAACTTTTTATAGAGCCTTTCCACCGATCCGCTAATTTTATCTGTCGATTCTGTTTGATATAAGCATTGTTTATCCTAACTTGCTTAAGATTTATAACTACACAAAGTCTATTTGAGAACCTTTTATCAATTAGTTACACAATTATGAGCACCCGCGACACATATGGAAAGAATAAGACGTGAACATCATTTTTCAGCATTTTCCTTGAACCTTGCTTCTAAACTCGATCTCATGTTATTTAAAACTTAGGCGTGGATGTCATGACGCGTAAAACATGGTAGTAAACACTTTTCGATTGCTTCCAAGGGATCGCACACAAAACAAATAAAGCAGATGTACAATTACAAACAAGACGGATTGCAGAAACAATTAAATATATTATCCAAAAGACATTTTTATGATTCCTCTACATCATATAGAGGTCATACAACAAAAAATGTAGATCCCTTGTTTTTACATGATAAATAAAAATTACAGAATTACAGAAACCAATTCATGAACACATTGTTTTTCATTGCTTTCACTTATGTTCTTATTCTTTCTCCCATCACATATTTCCCTTATATCACCAACAAAAGTCGTATAAAACGTGATCATTTTATTCACAAAAGCGTCCAAGTACGAATTACCTATGATCATTTAATAATCATAACAATATTATAATCAGAAAAGCGATCCTTTGGATTGTGAAAGAACAATCTACAGTCATTTTCTCCCCGTTCCCTTTTTTTCCTATAAAATTACAATCATGGACAGTAATATAATTACAAAATACTAGATCACCAATTCATCACTTGTCAAACATCGCACTCGAACAAATTACAGTATATTATGAAGTGACTAAAAAATATCACGAAATATTAGCTGCTAATTTCAAGATACACATTAATTATGTGTAAAGCATGTTAGTTGCAGCTTTTAATATCTCATAGTATGTTTGGCAAGGTATATACTCTTGGTTTATAAATTGATCAACTAATAATCACATATACAGATTTTTGCACAAGAAACAATGACATTCACTCCGTATGGGCACTTTGAATGGTATTTTGTAACACGTTTTCATTACTTCACAACTTATATATATATATTATATATATATATATGTATATAAATAAATAAATAAATAATTTTCAAATAAATTCTAACCATTTTTTTTTGTAGTAATTTTAAAAACTTAAGTTAACAAATTAATATTTCTTCAAACAATGACAGTAATTTCGATACCTTAATTGCTCCTCACAATTAAATTAATTATTTAAAGCTAAATTAACTGCTCCAATCATTAATAATAGGACCAAAACTTTAAAGTTGATATTAATAAAAAATAATAATGTAACTTGACAAATATTATAACAGTCGAGATATACGAACGTGTTTCATATGGCAATGCAAGTCACTGCCATCTTCTTGAAGTGATTATGTTTAACCGAGAACTATGTAGGGGAGTTGAACCGTTAATAATTAATTTATCAATTGATTAATTAATGGGGAACAAGGGAGCGAGGCTACTTTATACATCGCGCGCCGTTACATGAAACGCGAGCGTTTGTGCGTGGGAGATCCCATATCCACATCGTGCGAAGCAGGCCGTTTATGATGTCGAGCGAATTCGCTACTAATAAAGGCTGACAATTCGGTTTGTCTCCCAGTGCGCCGAGATATTGGTGAACCTACACACAATTTTTAAAAAGAGATTTTGATTATTTAAAGACAATATTAATTACAGTGAACAGAATTTGAACATCAACATAAAGATCTTTCCATCATTATAACTAACACAAAATGATTTCAATAATTCATGGTAAGCTTAATTTTTTTTTACATTTACTACTATATTGCAACAATTCTTACCAGATAATGCAATTGCTTCTCTAAATGTATGTAATTCAGGATCAGGATCATTACCAGGTAGCGGTGTTGGTGCAACGACCATATTTGGTGCTGAACTTCCTGATGAAGGCGAACTACATACCATCATTCTTGGCTTAGGTGAACTTCTGCAAATTTATTAATGCTCATTTTACATCTGTGTTACTTTCATTAATAAGACAAACCTTATAAAAGTTATTGGTCCCATAAAATAAAACATTTAAAAGATTTTTTGCATAGTAAAATACAGTAACATGACATTAATGCTTCTCCCAGCTTCTGGAATTTATTTGTACAAAAACTATAGAAAACACATTTATTTGTACATTAAATATTATTAAAGATATTGATATGATACCTGTGCGAATGTGATCGAGGTGGAGGTGGTTTTCCAGCAAGATATGCTAACAGGTCTTCTCTACGAATCATACGTCTCTTTTTCCTAGCCCAATTCATTATTTCTTTACAACGTTTTTGTCGTCCCATTTCTACACCTAATTCACTGCAGCGACGTATGCTATCCATTGAATCTGTAGAAATGTGTGTTACACTTATATACCAAACTTTGTTAAATATATAACTTATATGATTATCAGCATAAGTAACTAAAGAAAAAAGGAAAAATTGTTATCCGTAAACAGTTATAGTCAAATAGATATTTGAAATAAATAGAAATCCACGTTATTAAGATTATTAATAAAAGACATAATCAATGAATAATTGAAATAAAATTAAAATCTTTTGTAATATGGTCATAAACTTAAATTTAATGTTCATAAAAACAATTAATATTTTGAAAGAATTATTAGAAATTAAAATAATAATTTAAAAATGCCAATATTAGCTTTCTTTAAATTACAATAGGATAGAACAAATCAAAATTTTAACATAAAGAACCATTAAATTTATTCCAAAATAAACAATTCAAAAATATCAATAATTACCTATAAAACAAGCATCATAGTCAACACATGTAAAACTTGTACTGATGAACATTTGATATTATTTTATTATATGACTCATAATTATCTGCAAGAATGATCTAATTTTCAGGAAATGATAGGAATGTATTTCTGTTTTCTATAAATATTCGTAATAGTCCTGAAAGTTTGCGTCAATTAACAGCTGACCTTCAGTATTGGTCAGCTGTGCAAAGCTTTCTGACGCACATGTACATGCAAACACATTATCAAAGTGTATGAATGTGATGTGTGTACGTGTGTGGATGACGGCCGTGCAAAAGGATGACCGAATAGTAAAATTGTAGATAAAAAAAGAGAAAAGAAAAGCTGACACAAAAAAAATAATATCGTAAAGAAAGAAGGAAAGATCACGAGAAAGAAAGACAGATTGTAGGTTTATCTTGCTCACATTGTTGACAAGAGAGACCAAGGAAGTGCACGCACCTTTGTACAACGACGTGACGGTGCCTGCGGCAGTCTGAAAGGGTAGCCATAGAGAGACACCCTGCGTACGATCTGTAAAAGAGCAAAGCCGAAAGGAACTGGTTACACGATCAGATCGATATGCAACACGCGGCGAAAAAAGGGAATCGAAGCAAACGAGAAGCGAGAACAGTGGCGTATCCTCTCGTACGTCGCACAAAATGGATGTCACGCAAAATGGTAACTACAGCGAGGTAGCAAGACGTTTTGCTACTCGTAAACATCGTATAGAACTCGTTCTGAAGATGAGCAAAAAGGAGGACAGGAGCGGCGATCGGTATTATCGTTGAATTAACTTGCCTTTGTACAGCTGGGCGATGGCCGACGCTGTCGTCTGAAAACTCGTCCACATCTGCTGGGAATAGAGTTCCTTTTCGTTATGCAGTTGCGTTTCGTAATCCGGTTCTGTTTCCAGCGCCTCAACGCACTGTTGTTCCCAATTGCTGTACCAGAGATCCATTAGGGGATCCTCTTCGTTCCTATCCTCGCTCATGATTTGCCGTCCTCCAGACTTTTTGCGACCTCAACCCACCTCGCCCACCCACATGCACTCACGATATACACAGAAATCGCGTAACCCTAAACTCCGTCGTATTTTCTCGTTCCTTGTATTTTTTTTACTCTATCTCCTCTTCTGCTCGTTTACTTCACGTAACGCGAACACGGTAGCTCGCATGCACACCACCCGAGTCAGGTCGCGGCCATTACGATGAGCCTCGCTCGAGGATCGCACAAGTCTCACGCGCAACGAAACACGAAATACGAATTGGCAGGTTCGAAGAACAAACTAACCCAACGATACATAATCCCTTTTTCACCCCTCGACTGCGACGACGCACTGATCTCTGGCGGTCTCTGGAAATCACCGCTGCGCTCTATTCAAGGCGATCCAGTACCCTCTACTCGTGATTCTTACCAAAACCATGCACAGTCGATAAAAAAGAATTTGTAATTTTATTCTTTAATATGTATATATGCATTTATATTTCTTTTGTCTATACTTTTTGATTTGTCTCATTTAAAAAACCTTTAATACCTCTTATATATGTAAAATGAAATTAGGATATACTTTGCTTTGATAGCGTATACTTACTAATATTATGAATTGTTTCTTCTTCAAGTAAAATAATGTAAAAAATTCTGTCACATGGACATAATACGATAATAACTGTCATCGACTACCAGAAAATACGAATAGCATTTTATCTGTACTGTAATATTTGAATTATCGATCATGAAATTAACAACGCAATGCGATGTAGTTCGAAAATATCTCGGAAAGGTGGCGCTGGTTGTTGAAATGACGAAAATAATATGCGGTAAAGTGCAACGTTTTATACGCCGTTCATGTTTGTATTTCAGCTGTTGAGTCGTACAGTTGTGCGGCTCGTGAGTTGGGATACGTACGGTTTTATACATCTTTTGCTGACAAAACAAACGTTCTAATTTAAAAATGACAGGGTTTACAGAAAGTGCACTTGTGAAAAGATTAATGGACTTAAATCCCTCTCAACAAAGCATTCAAACACTTTCTCTTTGGTTAATTCACCACAGAAAACATCATCCGACCATCGTGAAAGTCTGGTTTAAAGAGATGTGTAAAGGTACGTGACGCTTGTCGTAAGTATATCTTTGCTATTTATTTTATATTTAAAACTTTAGACACGTGGTCGAATATTATTTTCTTATTGAATTATTGCAAAAAAGTATTACAAATCGAATGCATGTGAAATAATCTTCGAAAAATGTCTAGGTTAACTTATAAGTTAGATTTTCGCTACGTAATTATGAACATACTTTTCGTAACAGTATGTCAACTGCAAAATTGTATTTATATCGTTAGTATTTATTTAATACAATCAGAATATGTTACATTTTACATGATATTATAATTTTCAATGTAAAAGTAAAATTCAGTACATAATATGCTTTCACATATACAATGCAATTGTTATTAATACTTTATATAAATGACATCATTATTTAGAGATTTTTAAAAATATTTCTCCACTTTTTACATGTTAATTGTTCACTCGTCACATTGTAATTATATTACATAATATATGTTTGAACTAATTATTTCATAAGTGTCATAATTTATTTTATAATAAAGTGTTATAATAAATCTGATTTACTGTATAATTACAACTTTTCTCACATATTACATTTTGTTACAATTTCAATTTTAACAGAAAAAATGCAAATTAGTTTATTTTTTTTATATATAATTGATTTATAAAATTGATGAATTTATACTTTATCAAATATTATTATTAACATATTTTTACAGTGAAGGATAATCGTAAGCTGATGTTTATGTATTTGGCAAATGATGTTATTCAAAATAGTAAAAAGAAAGGACCAGAGTTTGGAAAAGAATTTGAGACAGTTTTACCGAAAGCTTTTGAACATATGAAGGGATTTGATGAAAAGACAAGGGAGAGATTAAATAGGCTACTTCAAATTTGGGAAGAGAGAGGAGTTTATGATAAGGCACAAATTGCAGAGTTTAAGGCTGCTTTTACAGATACCTCAAAAGATCCTGGAACACCACCTCCAAAAAAGAAATTTAAGAATGACATAGAAAAAGTAAAGGTAACATAAAACACTGATTTCAGATGATGTTAAGTATAATATTTCTAATTATGTTATGTATATCATACATTGCAGAAAGATAAAAAGGAGAGAAAGAAATCAGAGACTGAGGTTGAAGTGGATGGAACCAAGGAGCTACATGTAACACTAAGTCCTCGTACTCCTGCTGGAGACCCACCGGAAACAGAGGAACTCATCAAAGCCTTAATGGTTAATACCATTTATAAAAACAACAAAAATTCGGAATATGTATCGTTAGCAATAAACTATCTTATATATAGAAAAATATATGTTGAATCCATAAGGCATATTGGCAAGCATATTTACAGTTTGATATTTCCATCCCCAATAGAAATTTTAATCATTTCATAACCATCTTTTTTATTCTTAATTTACTTCGCAATACATTTTCTTTTTATGTTACTAAAAAATTTTTATTTATTTATTGCATAAATAATATAAAATAGTAACATTGGATTTATTTAAAATTTACGTATATAGCCTTTTTAGTCTTTTAGAAGTAATATTCTTATTTAATAAAATGTAGTTCTATGTAAAAGAATACCTTACCCTCTTAAATGATCCATTCATATGATCACGTAAATAGTATAAGACAAATACATTAAACATGTATATATACATAAACATATTGAAGGCAATTATTAAAGAATGCCTTCTCTATTTCAGGATTTGGAAAACACAGCATCCTCAGATGCTGGTGTTAGAGAACGTATTGCCTCTTTACCACCAGAAGTTTCTGAAGTTTCGCTTCTTGCGAATTTAGCAGATAGAGCAGCTGCAGATCAATTAAGTGTTGCAGTAAATGAAGCTGCTGCATTGTTAGCAGATTATAACGGACGACTCCAAGCAGAAATGGAAGACAGAAGGAGATTGCTAACTATGCTCAGAGATTACACTTTGGCACAAAGGCAATTACTTCAACAGGCACAAGCAACATTAGAAGTACGATTGTACTCTTTTTAGAAAATAAATCACAAATATCTATTTAAAAAATATATATATAAATAAAAAATATATATATACTTTTAATACTTTTAATACTTTTTATATAATTTTAAATATATATACATATAATATAAAATTTAATAATGTTACAGGATTATAAAGAAAAACTTAAAAAAGTATGCGCTGTCCGATCTGAGGTAAAATCACACATTTCCAATTTACCTGATTTGACACAATTACCTGATGTTACGGGCGGATTGGCACCACTTCCTTCAGCTGGTGATCTGTTTTCTATGCACTAGCACGTGAGTTTACACGATTGTTGAATTATTTTTTAGTTCCATGCATAAATAAATGCAACCATGCTATGTTAGCTTGGTTTTTGTGATGAAATATATCTTATATTATAACTTTCTACTCTTCAATATTTAATACATTAAATATTGATCCTCGCATGTAATTACAAAGAAAGGTACTGATAAATGAATATCACAGGATCGTTTTACGAAATATTTTAGTAATATGAATAAAGCAAACGAACCAAGTAATTGTATAACATTTCAGAATTTATAAAGCTATAGCGCCAGTCATTTTCAATGTTAGATTTCATTTGTAAACTACCTACTTCTTGTTTTTTGGGTTTTAAGTAAAACGCAAATGAAAGTTAATTTTTACTAGGATATCTTGAAAAATTAAACAAAAATTTTTGGTCCAAAATTAACAACGTTCCTGCTTTCATATTTTATTCATAAAAAGTATTTAATAAATTAATAACTTTCAAATATATTACTGGTAAATCGAGTATATTATAAAGAAATGAAACGGAAGAAAAATATGAATAAACATGTCCATTATTTGAAGTTCTAAATGATACAAATTGGAAATTTTGTTTTCAATTTAATTGTTCCATTGAAAACTTCCAATAGAAATGAAAAAGAAAAGTATATATTTATGAAATAACGAAACATATTATATATGTTAAAAATATGCACTTAGAAATTGGCAAATACAGAAAATTTTTAGTTGTCCAGACATTGCTATTAGCAATGTTAGAATTAGAATGTTACACTTACAATACTTGGTAATTATCCCTTGTATATATATATCGTAGGTAATGTAATACTGGGACTGAGAAACGCGTCTTAAATACATAATGCTATAGTTGATTTTGAATGAATACTGATCTGCGTAAATATATAATATTGTATATGTAATATTGTACGAAATAAATCGCGTGATTGTGCATTGCAAAAATTGTAATAATATGCAGAATATTAATACGAATAAATGTTTTGATCGTTATAATAGTATGTTTCATTTAATAGTCATAATTTTGCTTTATGGTAAATATTTCAATGTTATTGTCTATGTTTCATTACTTATAGTATGATAGTACTGTTTATGACTTAAAATAGTTCGATTGTAATTAAAGTTATTATAAAAAGAAACACACACATGACCAACAAAAATAAAAATTAATCTGCATATAAAATTTAAAATAGTACATTACATATATATTTAATGAATATAACAAAGAATTTTACTTATTTAAAGTATACTAATAAAATTTATTTTACATTTCTATATATATATATATATATATATATAGATATATATTTTATATATATACAATTATGATGTTACATGTATCATTTATCTATATATGAATTTAAATTACTACAACACCTTATGTTTATACTTATATCTTCATACATGTCATATATATTAATGAAATGCTAAACAGAAATTTTAACATGCATCAACTCTCTGCAAATATATGGGAAGAAATATAAATATTATATATTTATTTGATTGAAAAATATTCACAATATTATATATCTAAATTTAAAAAATTTTTAAATCACAAAATATATATAAATAATATATATAATATTGTATATATATATAATTTTTAATTTAGATACATAACATTGCGAACATTTTTCAATCAAATAAATATATAATATTTATATCTCTTGCCATATACATATGTTTACGTATATATATACACACAATAAATAAGAACATTACAAATATTCTTGTATTTAAGAACTATATTATTTATAACTTATATTATTTAGGAAGTTATGACGTACATGGAATAAAATTTATATCAAATTACATTTACCACTGCTTTGAAATAAATCATTGTAAACCTATTAATTGTTATTGCTTCAATACAAATGAAAATTATTGTATCATCTGTTGGCAATCATTTTTACTAAGTTTATTGTTTAAAAGTATTTAGAATGAATGTACATGGAATATACATAATTTAAACATTTTTTACTATTCTTAAAATAATTTTATGAAATACAACATTTTTCATATGTGTATCAATTTTAATATATGAATAGAATTAAAAAAATAAAAGATACTAACTTGAATCTTTTAAATACTAAGTACAAGAAAATATCTTAAATCTAACACTAGTATCAAAAATGTGTTGTATACATATAGTATACACATATTTTTTATAGACACCCTGCATAGCAATTTAGGTATTAATGAACACTTCAGAAACTAACGTAAAATCTACATCATTTCTATTTTTTAAGTTTCATGATGTCGTGATCGAGTTGGTTTAAGAATGAGCTTTCCAGTATCATCACAACTCATATTAAAATTACTAAGAACACTTCTAGCTCTTTGAGTTATGATACTTGGTGCAATTACACGTCTATGGACTCCCATCATAAATAATATAACTGAAACAAATTAAGCATATCCATTTCTATATCTATATATATGTTACCAAAAACAACACAGATCATGTTGATCATGCTTACCTAAAATAATACTAGCAATTGCAAAAAATGGATGATTACATAGACTTTGTGTAAATGATACTGCTGGTGTATTTGGATCTGTTAACCAATGCCATGCACCAATAGCAGTACACACAGAAATGAAACCTAACAACACTGAAAATAGTGATACATTAAATATACATAGAATAAATTTACATCGAGTAACAAAATGAATAAGCAACATTAACGTTACATTATCATCTAATAAGAGAGTTTTATAAAATATAACAGACACAGATAAATAGAAAATCATACTTCTCCAACGCAAAGTGGCTGGTTGTAAACTAGCAATTACTTCAGTAAGTCGTCTTTCAAAAGCTTTCAGATCTGAAAACAACAAAAAGTTAGAAGTTACAAGCAAACACAATATAACCTGAAAACTGATCTTGTATTTGCTATTATGACATTACTGCTATTTCTCACCAAATGCGTTAAATTAATCGTTTAAATTACTAAACTGTTATTTTTACCTTCACACACTGTTTGATCTAAAGACATGTTTTACTTCTTTCATATGTATACATTTAAAACAAACGGATTACAAATAATTCCGATTATAAAATCACATCATGCACGCCACTATCGTTGAAAATATGAATTATCACATAAATAAATATATAATTATATTTTTGATACACATTTTTATACGAACATTCACAAATACGATATAATACTTTAGTATTGTTAGATATTTTCTTTTGAATAAAAAACTAATAAAGTATAATTTTTCAAGTAAGAATTCTTAACAGCGATGTTACGTTTTTCAGAATTTATTTATGTTTAAGAACTAGGACTATACAAATTAAACAAATGGGAACAATTAGAAATAGAAGATTGTGGCAAACAGGAAGGATGTACATGCTAATATAGTTCCATTTTTCATAAGAAAGATTTCCCGGGCGAACGTGCATTTATGTTGATAACTTTATCGTTTCAAGATGTCACTAGAGAATCCTGTTAATCGTTGATTTACTGTTTTAATAACAGATGGTAGCAACGTGTATTTTCATAGTAATATCGTTTAAAAGCGGCATATATGAAACAAGTTCCAATTACAGTTAACAAAATTACTTATTTATCCTATAAATATTGGTTTTATGAAAGACTTAATAATGTTATTTTATTTACAATTTTATAAAACAGCATATCTGTGGATGATATTTAAACTATACATAAACTGTATTAGCACAATACGTATATATTGCAAATAAATTATATAATTTTAAATTACACCTATTTAGTACACCAATCTAAGAGAAACTAAATTAGAAATATGGAATTGGTTGACTAGCTAAATAAATATGTACTTGTTATATTAATAACGACGAGATTTTGTTTGCTCTACATAAACTTATGTAAAATAAATCTTCTTCGTTACATAAATATACGTGTGATCTTTATTTCTATTTCAATACAAGATAACATTTACGAAAATTTGATATAACAAATAAGATACATAGAATTTTAAATTGAAATGTCACTGATATTCGTAAGTTGTGCAGAAAGCTATGAAACATTGCATCTTTTACTTTACATTGGTACAGCTATTTAAGTTGTTATTCATTATAGCAGTTTTATCTCTTCAACGATGTACCTACATACGTTCATATGCCACTGTCGAAGATGTGATCTCTGACCGTCAAATAGACGGTTGGAGGTCATTATCCCTTATCTTGCCTGTCTGGTCAATATTATCGACCCTGACAATAGTGCAAGAGGTTCCGTGGTTGATTCACGATTGTTCCCATAGAAACGTACCGCGTGATCGAATCGCGACCGCGCGTTCCTTTCGCATTTAACATAAGCCACACGTGTGTGTACTTGTCAGGTGAACCTTGTACAGTCTTGCAGGCCTACCGCAGTCTCAAATATTGACACGACCTGTGATGAACTCGGGCAATGTCTTTTGACATCTAAGGGTTTCAAATTCGCGCCGGAAGTCGTCGCGCACCGAAACATTGGATGGTTCATCGCTCGGAGATCGAAAACGGCTAAATAGGTAAAACTGCCGTGCGTTAGCATTAAATAAGGACTGATTGATGTAGGTTCTGTTTTATTTTTTCCCTACGTATTTGACCGTATCCTCATTACCGAACGTGCAAATCTCATTTCGCGCGAAACGTGTCGCGCGCCAACAATGATCGGGAGAACGTCATTAGTGGAACAAAAAAGGATCCAATGGGCGAGAGAGAGAGGTAGGTCTCGAAATTCCAATCATACGAATGATCCTATACTCGATAATCTTGAAAAAAAATGTAGCATCCTTGAAATTTGCTCGGAATGATCGTAGATATTGAAAAATATGAAAACTGAAGTTGCAATAATATATTTGATACAAAAATAGCATATCGCGTGCTGTGTACCGTATCGGAATCGTAGTAAATTTAGATGGAAATGTAAATTACATCAAATCATATGAAATCTTAATACAAGTAGCCGGTAGAGAATACAAAATAATGTACATTTATATACAAACTGAATTAAATATCAGAGAGATATTAGCATAAAAATATGATAATATTGCGCGGCAAATTAATACTTTATACGGATACTGTAGAAGAAATGGCACGTCTTGGCGGAAGTTGGGGTCTTCTGAAAAATAACATCAATATCCGCACCAATATCCGGTAAGTATCGAATACCAAAAATACAATAAATGGAAAAGTCACGATAAATTTTGTTGTTTTAAAATTTTCATTCAAAAACACCAAGGCTATTTAATAAATATATTTTTTAATTGAATTTATTCTAAGTACAGAGTAAGTCGTGTAAGAAACTATTAAGAAGATGATGTTTAAGTAATCAAATAGACATTACGTATAATTATTTTTCAATTGCTCGTGTTTTCGTATATAGCTTAAAATAATATTTAGACACTGGAGGAGTAGATCAAGGATATTTCATTAGTTAAACGGATTATCCTGTAACCAGAAACTTTCATAATTATACAATTAGATGTTACCAAAGCTAAATCAGTTTCAGCTGGATTTCTGGTTTTTGCAACATTGAAAGTTTAAATAAAGATATTATTGTATCCAAGAGATTGGCAATCCGAGTGACGAGTTAACTCGTCTTTCTAGGTTAATACGTTAATATAGTAAGCATTATGAACTTAAATTCTATATAAAAGCTTCAGAATTTTGTTAAATTATTCAAAAACTCATCAACAATCGAATAAGGTCAAGGTACTCGTACCTAATTCATTAAATTAGCGATATTAAATAAACGTGTTCAATGTTAGCCAGACAGGCTCGCATCGATCCGATTGTAAATCAAGGTGTTTCTATTACTATTGTACGATGTATTAATAAAACGTGTAACGCAGCACCTATCCGAATGGCGCAAGAATGTCCTTGACGGTAACGAAAGACAAGCAATCGCCCTCGAAACCTTTTCGTGCTGCTGGACATTACGGAAGTACCGTCAGCCTGAAGAGTCTGGTGACAGAGAGTTCCGGAAACGGCGGCACGAGCGTAAAATGTCTGGATTGCAATGGTGGTAGCTTGATAAATCTGCACGAGCAGTCGGAAGTTTCGCAGATTAGACACAGAAGTCCGAGCTTGCCACCGATTTATAACAAGGATCAGCAACAATATCATTGTCAGGTTCGTCCGTGCAATACGCTTAACATAGAGACTGAAACACATATCAACATACAGGGGCTCACAAAAATATTCGAATACTTTCAATGATTTTGACCAGGAATAACGATTATAAATTATAAATTACAAATTGTAACGGTATACATTATTTATTAGACATATGATTTTTATTAAATAAAAGATATTGTAAAACGATAAATATATAAATATATAGGGAAGGTAAGCGAACAACAAAATATGTAGATGCAGAATTTAAGATGACCGTAATTTCTTTTTATGCTTGAATATTCGTAACATTGTCCTACTTTTTACGCTACATATGCGCGCTTACGTATTGTGTATAATTGATTATTTTTGAATATTCATTACGTAAAATTTGTTCTAAATGCCGTTCTATACGATAACGGAATAACAAATGAGCACGTGTTTTTAATTGCCGCTTCGAGACTGTGTTGAAAGTTATACGTGATTGTGTGTTACTCGTGAGGGGAAAGCAAAAGTAAGGCAGTCTGGCAAATCGATTCTTATCTTCCAAGCAAAGTTCACTCACCTCTTGACTACTCCTTGCCCGTATATGACCAAGTTTCTTACCAAAATTACATACTTCGTACATACTCCAATTTTCATATCGAATGTACATAGGACATGCAATAACTACCAAACCTGGTGCAACACTATTTAAGACTGAGTAACTTTTTTAAAACTGGACCAAACGACCAAATTCAGTCTAAAAGGTGTTGCGACACTTTTGGAAGTCACTGTATGTGTAAAGTTGAAGCAATTACATATATTTGATGTATATTATTGTAGTTTCAGCTAGAAGAAAATTACAATGCTACATAACGAATTATATGTATATACAATTTAAGATAGTTACATATTTTCAAAATTCATATAAAATAACAATATAGCAGTATTTAAAAAATTGATTTGCCTTTGCACAGATACTTATATAAAATCAATTTAAATATCTTCAACGCAATCAATAACGTAATAAATAACATGAGTACTTAAGGAAATATAGCTGTACTTTTAAAATAGAAAATAATTCTTTTCCTGCAAAGCATTTATAAAAACTGTTCTCGTTAAAATAACGAAACGCGATAAAGGCAAAGCAATCGTATTCACTTAAGCTTAAACCTATGTCAAGATAGCAAACAGGCCCTACAAATCTCAAAAGTCGATACAGAACCCTATCACCGTTTGTCGTCCCTGTCTCGTACTGGTACAGTAATCATATCCAACTATGAGTATATGTATACGTATATGCGCGTTAAAGGGAACACGATATTCAGATTGATGAAAAAGTAGGGAATTGCTCTCTCGTCACGCGAACCATTTTATCTTTACCTTTATAGAACAAATTCATTGCTTCGTATTTTAGGGCCAACAACGAGACTTCGCTACAGAAGGCTTACACTACCATTCCGAGAAACGTCGACTTTACGATCGTTACGAGAATTCAAAAAACAATCATTACGGCTCGCAAGGTGAAGAACGCGAAGGGGAAACTTCCGGTTATGCCAGCGACTCTGTAGACGTACCCGTGTCAGCGAAAGGAAGTAAGTTCGTATGGTAGATTTTGGAGTAAGAAGCTTAACATATTGTATCATACAGTAAGTACCAGATCGTATTGCATAAGTTCATGACACGCTAGAGTATGTCTTCTAGGAATTCGATTTTTGGAATCATCTTGTTCTTACCTTAAGCTATTTATTTTTTATTATTAGTTATTACAGTTTCTTACATATGTATGTGGAAGTGTTATGTTCGATTTTTTAAAAAAGAAGCATTCGCATTTGCCGATAAAATATTTGCTTTTAAATAACAGGTAATTTCCTGTTTGATTCTCTAGCGCTGTTGCCCAGTTGCAAACCACTAGGAGCGGACATGACCGAAAAGACGTGGCAGAATCCTTATCACACAACACCTGAAAATTCATTACCACCATCGAGGAGATTATCTGATGGTAGAATAGGCGAACTTAACAGGCCAAGATGGGGCAGTGTCTGGGGTCAGGAGACTACACGAGGAGATCCACCACCACCGTCTTGGTTGTCAAGATTGGGACATTCGAGCCAAGTATGACTATCAGAAATACCTTGTAACTCGATTTCGATAACTATTTAATACTAATTTAAATCAATAGAACAAATATCGTATCTTCTATTGATATATATCATGTTAACTATTATCTTCTATGATCAGAATTTGTAACTTTATATTAATATTTATCAAGGTTTTGGTTATTAATCACGAGAGTGCGAGTAGTTCAGACAGCTCAACGGTGGGCTCGATCGGATCCGATAACAAGACTTATCTTCGTGGTCAAAATATTCCTGTTGATGCACAAATTCTTCAAGAACGAGAAGTAAGAAGACAAAAAGCTCTAGAACTTCAGAGCGCGATTAAAAAACAACTTGAAGAAAAGGATCGACAAAGGAAAGAAGAGAAGGAGCGACGTCTGAGGGAGGAACGATTAGAGGAAGAACGAATCAAACGAGAAAGGGAAAAAGAGAAGGAAAGGTATAAATATATTGAGTTTATTTTTACAACGGATTATACGTGTCTCTACCAAGTAAACACACGTATAATTAGTTCAATAAGTCTATACGAAATCATCTTTATCCTAGATTTGAGGAAGAACAAAGAAAATTAAAAGACCGAGAAGCGGCTAAATTAAGACAAGCCGAGGCGATGCGTGAAGTGTTAGAAGCAGCAGAGCGTTTAGCAAAGGAACAAAAGAAATTTCGGCGAAAGTGCGAAAAAAATAGCGAAGAGAATCCCATTGCATCTCTTAAAAACTGTGAATCCAATATTTCGAATGAAAACCAGGTCGGTCAAAATTGCGCGAGTGCAGGAAGTCAACAGAATCTACCTTCTAATAATGACGATGTTGAAAACAAAACAGTCGAGAAAGAAACATCAAATACAGGAGAATATAGTAATGTTGATAACAATAGTAACAAAACACACAATGACAATACCGATGACAATAATACGATGAACAAATCAGAACAAAATATGGATGACATAAAACCAGTCCAAGTTCCTGTTAGCAAAGACGTAGCCATTGTACTAAGTGGTCGACTCGAAGATTCGGAACTACTCAGCAAGGCAAATCTACAATTGGTCAACTTGGTGTTGACTCCAACACCAAGAAGATTAGAAAATAATTCGAACAGTAATTTATCTGTAGGCTTGAATACCTTCATACAGAATATAGGCAGTTCGAACTTTACCCCAAATTCCTCCAGGATATCATCGATGATCGTAGAGAATAGATTACTCACGCCAAGCAAGTACAGAGCTATAAATGGCCGAGATTTCGGTACGCAAACAGATATAGAGAAAAATGTTCAGGATTTTCCGGAGAAAGTGCAGGACTTGACCACTAAGGATACTTCTATGAAGGACCGCAAGGATGCAACGAATGCTATTAAGAGGGACATTGAAAAGTGAGTCGTAATATGATGCATTGAATCACTTCAAAACTTGAAGAGTCGTAGAGGATATTATTCTTCTGTCTTGCAAATAGAAGCGGTAATTATGATTTCATTTCGTTTCTCGAAATTCTATTTTTTACACACTTTATTACACAATTATTTTTATTTTATATTACTATCTTTTTTGTATATTTATTTGCATGTATATACATTATTTATTATTACACAAGTTATGCTTGCTTTCGCTATATTTGGGTGTTTATAAATATGCAAATATTTTATTTTCTAACTAACATTTGCATGGTATTGAATGTTATGCGCAATGTTTCGTTAATTTAAAAGGTCTGCTAACGTTGGATTGGCGGAAGACATTATCGTAAAAACTTTTCGTCGGTCGAAACCTCAACCTAGAAGAGCTATCGAATCTAGACCACAGTGGAATGCTAATAGGTAATTTTTAATAATGTTTAAACATAGATTAATATTTAATTAAAGTTTATCTCATCGCAGTACGAAAGATGTTTAAATATCGTTAATTTCTTAGACCTGGAACTCGATATCGCACGCAAAGCGAAAAAGATCCTCATTATCAACGACGATTGCGATTGAGGAGACGTCAAGTTGAATCCAGCGATGAACGTTCTAGGTACACGTAATTCTTATTAATATTTCGATTCGTGCATTAAAAATATTATATTAGAAATATTATAACAGATAATCAACTGTGTTTTTTGATAGATCGCCATCTCCTGACAGAAGAAAGTTTATGAATATTAAATCGAAAATTCGAACATTAAATAGATCAAAATTAAAAGTTGACAACTATGACGCAGATCTCTCGATGGATAGTTTGAACTCTATCATACCATTGAGAACTGACAAGAATGGGAGAATCACTATCGAAGAGAATAGGAACGAGCAAAGTGATAAAACTCGATTGAACAATGTTCATATTAATAATACTGACAATAAAGGATCACGAAATGACAATTCTAATATTTGGTGCGGACAAGAAATTCTATCTAAATTATCTACTTTGAAAAACGTACGTGTCGTATAACGATATAGAGACGCTTTTAAGTATATTAGTGTTCCACAAATTGATATATGTAAATCTATCTTGCAGGGTCTTTTAATGAAACAGATCGAATGGGATTCCGAGAGATGCCTAATCTCTCCCGTTGCATCAGAGATCTTTTAACAAAAACCAAACAATCGCGTTTTTGTTCACATTTTCGTTTCTTTCGTTTTATATTTGTAGAAAACGAATTTGTACAGACAGCATAAAATAAGGAAGGAATAATGATTTACGTATCGGAAAATGAGATCTGAATATTTTTCTTGGATTGCAGATATAAATAATGGCCTTCCAATTGGACGATCTTCTAAAAGAAGATAAGAAGGATGCAAATTTATTACCTGATCTAAGTAAAGCAACCTGTAATTCTCAAGAAGAATTCCGGCGACTGCTCGAAAATTGCCCTGAATTTAAAATTAAACCGGAAAAGGTTGGAGTAATACGAATAATTTAACTGTCCCTCTACGATTGCGTACGATTAAGATCCTTTGACGGTGTAATAAAATGACAAAAAATTCACTATCAAAATCTGAAAATTCTATTCTCTGATAATTATGGAATAATTATGGTAATAGGTAAAAAAAGATGATGCAAAAGTGCGCGATAAAGAATTTTCCTGGAAACCAACCAGAAGAGAACTGAAAGCATTTGGAAAGGAATGGAATTATGGAAATCCGATACCTCCAGACATGAGAGCTTTGAATCTTCACGAGTTACAACAGGTTGCTATTGATTGGAGAATGTTAACGCCGATCAGACCAAAGTATCGACAAGACGAAGAAATGTTTTCCAGATTGGTATTTATTTTATTTAGGCCTCGTAATCCCGCACACACCAATCAAATTAACTTTTGAAACATTTTTTTACATCTGTAGATCCCTCATTTTATACCAATAAACTTTTGTTTGAAACATTTCGAACTATCAGAGCCAACTTGAATATTTGATGATTCGTAGATTGCCCTACATTAATAGCTTTAATCTGTGAATATTATTATTTATGTGTAGCGTTTTGGGAACCATATTTTTAAAATTAAGTAGTATCTTTAGGTCGTATAGTTATTTTATATTGTATTACGTTCTCTTTCTCAGGTAGAAATGGGAAAACTAGAAGCAAAAACAATTGCTAAAGAACGACGGTCAATTATAAGCCCCATTAGACGCAGTAAAAACCGTGCCGGTATGATCGAAAGTAGCGTAAAAACGTGTGCTGAGTGTGGAGAAGAATATTGCTTTGGTGAATTTTGTGGCGATGTTCTGTACGATCTATTTGTGAGGGTAACTGTTACGATTCAGCAGCCGAAAGTGAAAGTGTCCGCCGACACAGAAGCGATAATAGCTAATATGGATCGTAAAAAGAAACACAAGAGGAAGAAAAGAATTAAGAATAAAAACAGATCGTCCAGAAAGAATAGTAAATTGTTAATTAGACACAAAGGAATGAAATCTGCTGATTTGGGAAGAAAGAGCAATAAGGTCAAGATCGAGAACGAGGGCGATTCGAAGCCTGTTAAACCATTCAAAAGGAAATGCAGCAAATACCCTAAAAAAGGATTTCGAAAATAAGCGTAGAAAGTAACATTTAGGGAAACTAGAAAAACGAATTTAAGTAAATGATTGTTTTCAATAATGAAAGTGAAATATGATAATTATAAATGTAAAACGTGTGTATTCTAACGATATTGTTTGTGTTCCCAACGATGAGTAGATTAATTAGTAAAAAAAAAAAGTATAGATACTGTATAAGTTTATATAATGTAAATAATTTCATGTAGAAAGTAGAAACTAAAAGAGAATAATGAAGGAACAGTTGATGAAAAAGTAAAATGAGAAACGAGGTTCTGTACGTTTTATTATTTGTCTATATTCTGTGGTCCCTTGAAAGTTGGAATAAACTAGCCTTACTTATACAATATTTAAAAACTGTAATGACAATTAAATATGTACAAAACATTCATTGTAACGATAATTAGTGGGCGGGCGCAGTGAATGGTTGCAACTGAATGTTGAAAAATATAATTTTTATTCCTCATTTCATTTACCTCTTTTTACCTCTTCTTTATTTTGTAATGCATTATTTTTTTCGCTTATACTTCTATCTCAAAAATGTCACAATCAAAAATGTAAGTACGGAACGAGAAATATTCTATTTTCGCATTTGTACCGATTGCGCGATCTTTTTTTTTTTTTTTGTAGTAGCTTTGATCATGTACTTTAAACTTACAGCTACGAAATATTTATATTGCAAGGACTTATATAAACTTTCAGAATTTATAATGATATCATAATTCAAATAAGAATATGCAGCCCTTGGAAACAGAATATTTCTCTTGAATTATGTTTTTTCCATCAATTTTGAAAGAAAATTCCATTTATATCGATTTCAACATTAAATCGTACGCTATATATAATATTTGAACTGACTGAAATACACGCATTTTACACAAATATATTTATATAGATATCGTAATATCAGTAACTACGTTAACACTTTTGGTGAATAAAATACATCGTGAATAACCATGACATTTCTGTTTCACGGAATAATATCCTTTTATCTAGTCTACACTTGGTTTCCTTTATTCTATATTCGATATTTCTATTATGATCAGAGTCCAGGTGCATCACTACCAGATTAATAATATTGCAAGCGTTAGGCCACTAAACTTAACTTCGTATCGTACATTTATTTATATGAGGAGAAAGACTTTCTTTAGAAAAAAATATTTCAGTTACTTTGAACTACGCTCAAGCAAAATATCGACGTCACGTTATAATCACTATATGTAACTACAGTAGTCTCATTAAGCTACAATCAAAGTACATATATGTATGTTTAAAAATATAGTTAATTTCGTTGGACACTGATCGACACTTTTGAAATATCTCTACAATCATACTTGTATAGACCACGTTATTCAATCACTAGTTTTTCAAGCTACTACCACTTCAGTATACAATATAATTGCACATACGTATATATTTAATTAGAAAGAACATTGCTGATTAATATATTATACATATATACAATAGCGATAATATTTTTTTAATCATAATCAGTACAATTAAATTTAGTTTTGTTGGAAAGACTTCCTTATATCATTAGTATTTAATTTTTGTGTAATTCTTTTTTTTTTATTAGGATCTTGCGATAGCAACAGTTTTATAGTGATTTTTACATCGATATTTAATTACTCGATAGACGAGTAAAGTGCATATAAATATTATTCAAAATATGATATCCTTCTATCAACATGATTTTAAAAACTCCCTTAATTTCCAGGCTGATTAACTGAATTAACTTCGCCTCTTTGTCATTGTGTCGTCACGCGAGTTAGTAACCCGAAGAATATTACATACAAAAATATGATGATATTAAATACCTAGACCGCATGATTCAGTAACTACTCAAATTGTCCCAATCGTTGAACTTAAGTACACCAATGATTATTTGGTAAATATAAACATTTCTTACGACCAGCGTTGAACAATAACATTACATAATCGTTCATAATATAAAACTATCCTTCGTTCATAATATAAAACTATAATTAATTACATTTAGCTTTACTCAATCAATTGTCCACTTAAATATATAAGTTTAATACAGCTGTAACACTGAATATGGATAGTATACACGCAACATGAATTATTTAAGCGATGTTTGCATTTATAGTTGCAATAGAAACAAAATAAAGACTACATTTTTTACTTTTCTTTAGTGCCGTTTATACCTTAAACAACGAAATGTAACAACTCGTACTAGTAAGAAAAATCGTTATTTCAACACTGATCATAACGCCTGTAGAAAAATCTTTACATTCCGTATGTTTCCTTTTTATTACTTCAATTATAGTTGAATAGGTACTTCCAACAATTCGTTTGAATAATTACGTATAGGAAAGTAAAATTATAAAAATGCAGAGTGCTTGCTACATAAAATTAGAAATGTAGAGACGATATATTTATAAATAATCGAAAGATGAATATTAAAGTCTTTTCATTGCCAAAAATTATTATACAACAGTTGCCCATAGTAAAGTATAACATATACTTTTGGCACTCGATGGGGTCACTCGATACAAGCGACTATATTTCATTGGATTTTACATAATAATAACGATCCGTGGTTCCACACTATATGTATATAGAATTGAAGCTCGTTCGAAAAAATTGTATTTAAATAAAGAAACCTTTCTTCAAAGTATCAATATTTTATAACAAAGAATTTTTTAAAATATGTGAAATACTGAAATCTTTAATACCTTGTATGTATATCTCAAAACATACAGGTAGAATGAATATTTTGTGAAAATATATTAAGGGTAAAAGTACAAAATATGGAGAGCTATTTAAACGAATATTTTTTCATTTTCTTTTTATAAGTAAAAGCTATAAATGATAATATTATTTAATAGTACTATTTTACAACGTTCATGTAACGCTCAGGTATACAGTATACTTATCACAATATTTCATTCGCCATACACCCTAAATATTCTTTCTTTATCTTTACATATTAACATACAACACTAATTAGTAAATTGTTTCGAGCAAATGACGTTACAATGCAACTCCTATATTAATTATTACGCATTTAATCGCGATAACGCGATTGCAACTAACATCATTTTTCGATTTCAAATTTTTGTCTTTTCATTTTTTCAGAAAATAGAAGCCAAAAAACTCTGAATATAGTACTCAATTTTAATGTTTTCTTTAAAGATATTCTTAATATTTAATTCTTCTTTCAAGACATTACTTCTCTTATAGAGTTTAACTCTTGCATTTCCATATGCGATATTACTATATATAACGTAGATATTAACGATTAAATTACATTAGTTAAAAAGACTATTCGGAGAAAACCTTTAATGTATAATCAATATACTCACTATATTTTATACATGGCATAAAATGTGAACGGCTGGATTAGATTGTTCGTAAAAAATTAAAAGACAACATAATAACTTTGATTATTTGATCCACGTTTGATCATACTCGTTAATAAGACTTCCTTCAGATTTTTGTTCAGTAGAATTATTCTTATACATGAAAAGATAATATTTGCAGTACCTTCTTTTCTATTAAATATATTTAATAACGAGACACTTTGAAAGTCAGAACACAATTTTATTCTTATTAAATCACATAATATAATTGGTAAAAGTATTTTAGGTATGAATTAAATATTTTTTATATTTTTAAGTATTATACATGCCTACTGGTATTATACAAACACTAAAATCCGAAAACAAAAATATATATAATTATATATTGTACAAATAAATAATGAATAAAATTCAGTTATCTCAATTAAAACAATCTATTTTAATTAATAAATTAATCATATGTAATTGTATATTGACTTTCATTGTACCTCGTTTTACTTCTCTTCATAACTTGGCACAAATTTTGTCACAGGTTCGCATATGCTTATAAATACATATCAATCCTTAAAATTCGTTACTGATGTACTTTTTATGATAAAATATTACATACAGTTTATTATTACAAAGTATATAATTTTGGATCTATATGATGGAATAAATTACCCGCTATCAAGTATAAGAAAATATTTCTCTCAGTACATTGAAAATGACATGTACATCAGTAATGCAAACTTTTCTCCATAAGAGATTGTCCTGCACTTTATTATTGTTTTGAAATATATCTCATACTTTCTAAGTTTTGGCTTTCAACCGTTCGCATCTATAACATTTGAATTACTTATAATGCATAAAATTAATATTTAAAATATTACTAACGTGGATGCAAACATGTTGCAAAATAACCTAGCAAAAATATTGTTCATAGGACTTGTTGACAAAACGTAAAGGACATAAGTACTATTTGTTAACAATTTATACTTAAAATGAAACTCTTAAAAATACATATTAAAAGATGTAGCTGTAACTCATGGAATACTAATGCATCATTATAGACATATATGAAAATCCTTAAAAGAATAATATATATATAATAACTATTTTATAGTGAAAACTATGACTTATGCCTCTTTCGTTAAATGCAAAGCAGCTTCGTTAAAGCAGATAATTAGTATGTTGAAAAAATCAATAGTTAACAAAGATTTTTTCTGCATACAACGATTTTTGCACCTACAGTCATGTAGCATGTAAAATCGAACTGATCGAACAACCTAGTCCAATTGGCATTATGTACAAGGGGAAGGAACAATTTGGTCAGGTGGTTAATTGGTAAGTCATTTAAAACACACCTGGTAAGTCCGAAATGACACATGTCGTTTGGACCAAGCAGGATTCTCACTCTATTCCTTTTCACGAGGAACGTAATTTTCATCATACTTAATCACCCTCAGTTATCTTTACGAGCCTTTTTTTTACTTTTCTTTTGAGGTTTGGCTTCTGTCCAGACATCTAAAATATGTTTAAAAACACGTTTAAGATTTCTACTCTTGAGATCCAAGAATTTATATTATTATTACAATATTCAAAACTACAAAATTAGATTTATTACAGTGTATAAAATTACCTCCTAGTTCATCAAACACTGGTCCAGTCTTCTCTTGTGTTTGTATAGCTTTAGGACTTTTTCCTTCTGAATTATCTAAATCTTTTTCTGTATTCTCATCCTTCTTTTTTGCTCTTTGTTCTTGAACTTTATTATCTACTTTTGATGTAGGTGGGGTCACTACAGAGGTGTTTTCACTTTCAGAGACTTTCTTAGTCTTCTTTGACTTTCCACTCTTTTTCTCTTCTTTTTCTACCTTTTCATTCTTAAATATAATTAAATTGCATTAATTATTATAATATTAAATATTAAGCATATATATACGAAAATAAACATTTAAATGAACATTTAAAGAATACCTTAGTTTGTTCTTCCTTTTGTTGTTCTTTTTCCTTACTTATTTCCTCGTTGGAAATAGGTGTAAGTATCACATCTTTTTTCTCCTTCTCTTTCAATTCTTTATTTTCTGTTTCCTTAATAACTTTATCTTTAATTTCTGTTTTTTCTGAAACTTTTTGTTTTGTAACTTCTTCATTAATTAAATCAGCCTTTTTAGCATTCTTTTTGTTCTTCTTTGAAGGAGATTCTTCTTCTTTTTTCTTATTTTTCTTATCTTTTCGTGAATAAGCTTGTTCCCAGTCGCCTATATTTTAAAGATAAAATTAATGTTTATCTAGAATATTATTTTAAAAGTCATTTAAAAATATTCAATAGAATGTTACCTTCATCGAAGTCAACTGGCTTCTCTTGGAATAAATTCTTTATATTCTTCTTATTTTTTACTTGTTCAACTTTGTTTTCTTTACCAACTTTTACTATAACTTGATCTTTATCTTTTTTTGTTACAGAAATTTTATTATCTTCTTGTTTTCGTTCTTTCAGCTTTCCTTCAATATCATCTGGTTTAGACACAGCTTTCTTTGTAGCATCCGTTTTTGTTGATACAGATTTTTTAATAGGACTTGGCTTTTCAGTTGTAACTTGGCCATTAACAGATTTCTGCAATATACATAAATTGTTTCAATGAAAATTTAGAATACATAAATTTTTCATTTTTTATAATCTGTATACAGACAAAAAAGAAAATTATATTAATTAAGATTGTCCTAGTTTATGAATTTTTTGAAAATGGATACATAAATGTCTATTATGATACAATGAATAATAAAATATTTTAAAAAAGTAGAGAAAGGGATAATAATATTGATTCTGAACAGCATACACATAATTAAATTGCATTTTACGCATTGAGAAAGACGATAACGAATAATCGTTTTCAACTGGTGATGCCAGCTGATTATCAACCATGTGTTCGTGTAGAAATACTTGCAACAAATAGACAACCATATGGACGGTAAACGATAAAGATTGTTAGATTTGCATTGTAAGTTGATTCGAAAAAAAAAAAGAAAGATATATTGTTTAAATCGTTCACTTATGTCGTGCTAACCTTTTCTTTGATCTTGCTACGTTTCTTGTTGGCAAATTTCCGGTCCACGTCGGAGCCTACCGAAAGTTGTGCAAAAGGTGGTTGTTCGGCTTTCTTGAAACCAAAGACAAAAACGAGAATTGCACATACAAGCACGATACCCACAGGTAACGCATATTGTGAATGCTGAAGCAGCAAGCTGACGTCCATGGCAATACAAAGGACGTGTCAACGTGTGCGAGACCGACGACGGAAATGAGGGACGGCAATAGAGTGACGGCGACAACACATACGGTTACAACTCGACGGTGATCGGTGAACCGAACGCTTAACGCACACGATACAGATCGAATAACTCAAAACATAGCACTCTAGTGGAAGGTCTTCGAATTACTAAATGCCAGGCGGGCGCCGATCTTCGCTGACGCGGCTGTGACATGCCACTAAATAACTCAAACGAAGTCTTATTTCATATATTCACAAAAGTTTCTATGGAAATTAAATAACACATTTACGGATAGCGATACATCAGAATATCATAAAATTAGCGATTATAATTTATCAATAATAGAAGAATAATGTATCATATAAATTTTTCATTCTTTTGTATAGAAAGTACTGAATTTAATCACTTCGCCGCATCGATCCAAAGATCCACGTTACAAGAGTATACATATGTGATTAAAGTTTTCGTAAATGTAAATATGTAGTATGCATTACAATAAGTTCTATCTTGTTTCAAACAAAATATCATAACATAAAATTTCTAGGTATATAAAAAATTTGTCTTTATTAAAATTAGTATTGATTATAAATAATATAATACATATAACATATTAAATATCGTAACATAAAATTACTAGGCGTGTAAAAATTTGTCTTTATTAAAATTAGTATTGATTATAAATAATATAATACATATAACGTATTAAACAAAATTCTTATTAACTTTTTGATATTTTAGCGAACTGTACAACCATTGGCTTATCTTTTAAAATAAAACCATTTGTTTCATTAAGAGCTAATTGTGCTTGTTCTACATTTTGCAATGTGATGAATGCTTGACCCTTCATTCTACCCTCTTGCATAAGTCTCACATCATATCTAAAACAAAATAAATTATTATTAGAAACAATTGTTATTAAATTATATAACAAGCAAATTGCTTCTTATTTAATGCTTACTCAAATTCTGTTTTTAATTCAGGTACTATATATTTTCGGTAAATAAAATGTAGATCCTTCTCTTCAACTTGCTTTGTAAGATTCTTTATATATAAACGATTTGATGGTTTTCCAGGGTGGTAATTTTTAAAAACAGGAAGTAATCTTTGATCTATAATGAACAAAATATAATGAAAGAAAGATTTAACATGTTCTTTCTTTGATTGTTTTGTTATATTTAGAAGAATATAATGTTTTATTGAGAATATAATAATTCTTACCATTAGCCGAAATTCTATTGTTCGCTAATTGATTAGATGTAATTACTTTTTGCTCAACACCCTTAGTATTTTCGCTATTTTCAGCAAAATCAAGGGGTTTAGAAAGCGGAAACATTAACCCAAAGCCACCATCTGCAGCATTGTTTGAATCAGTATTTTCCTCTTTATTTGAAGCATCTAAGAGTTTATCCACCATTTTCAGTTCAATTTTAAGATTTTTTGTTTCACCACGTTGTACTGGCTCAAACATATCTGCTGGTTTTACAACTTTTTGTGTAGAATTTGAAGATGTTATTTGTTTATTTGGATTAATAAATTTTGGAATTTTTAAACGTTTTTTATGTTGTGGACGTTTTCTTTTTACAGGTATAATTTCCATAGGTATTGCATTATCTTCCTCATTTGACTCTATTTCCGATTCCTCTTCTTCTATTTCCTCATTGAAAATATCTATTGTATATTATATATTAAATATATATATATAACTTAAGAAAAGAACATAAGAAGAAGAGAAAATATAATTTCATTACCTTCATTTTCTTTAGTATATAAACTTTCTTTTATAAAAATATCATTATACTTTTCTATATCATAAGCTTCCTTAAGTGCTGGAAATTCTGCTTCTAACTCTTCAAAAGGAGGTGGTAAATTCATCCTATTCATCAAATGTAAAACCTATGTAAACATAAGATAAGATGAATGAATAAAGAATATAGTATATTAAATTATACTTTTATATTATATTTTAATTTCTTCACCTGAGTATAAAATACTGGTTCTTTTAATAATTGTATGGCTATTCTTATTAAAGTGCCTTTTGTTGGTGCTGAATATTTATATTGTATATTTGGTGGAGGTGGCTGAGTAAAAACTTGGTTCATAGTCCAACTATTTAGTTTCTGTAGAAATGTTTGAAAGTTAGATCTGTTTGTGGATTCCTTCTTACTTTCTTCTTTTGTAAGTTTGTTATTATCAACATTATTTTCTGTTTTTTCTATTGACATAGACTTTTTAGCAAATTCAACCGTTAAATATTGTCCTTTGACATTTAATTGATGTAAACGTAACAATGCTTGTGTGGCTATTTCTTGAGATTGGAATTTTGCAAAAGTTATAGTGTACTTTTTAGAAAACCTCAAAGTTCGGGTTTTAGTAGCACCATATTTTTTGAATAATTCATTACGTCGTTCATCAGAAAGTTCTGGTGGCAAATGAAGAATTCTAAGTGTATCTGAGGCCTAAAATAAATAATTTCGTTAATATATTTAATAAGAATAAATATTTTTATTAATATATTTAAAAACGTATTTCTGAATTCCATATAAAATTTAAAAAATAAAATAAAAACCAAAAATACAATGAATCTAAGTAAATATCAAATTATGACAGGTTAAGTATTAATGATATAATTTATAACATAAACTTAATAAAATTTTCATTTCTATTTATAATTTCTCAGTCATATGCATATAAATATATTAAATTACATGTGCTATTTCAGATGACATCCTAAATTTAAAAAATTATCAAATAATGTCAAACTATATTTATGATTATACTGCAGATCGTAAACATAAAGAACTTGTATGGACTATACACATCATCAGAAAGGAAATTATGAACCTGGAGGCTGAAGTCCAGCGACATCTTAAGATATATTAATTAATAAGGCCGCGGCATATTCAATTTTGACAATTTTATTTGCTCCTACTTATAGTTTCTAGAAATTTTACTTAAACTAAAGTTTTTGTTAATTTTATTGTTACCACAAGAACGTAATAAAGATCAAAAACTAGATTAATCCACTAATTATATAATAAACTATAAATATATTTAATAAGTTAGCTACAAAGTTTTTAAATTAAATGTAAGTTTCGCGAAAAGAAGATTTCTGCTTACGTTTATTTTATATTTGATATCTTTTCTAACTGTTCTATAAGTATCCTATTCTATTTTATATTTTTTTGTTTTAATTCATCCGTTCTCTATGTACTACTACGCGAATGCTGTCATGGAAACAGTTTATACGGAACTACTTTCGGAAAGTTCACTTGTCAATTTGATCCGCCGAATTTACCGGCAAGTTTAAAAACAACGATTATATTTTATTCGTAGTATATCAATTGCATTCTCATCGTCAAGAGACTTCATAGCTTGCGCTAAGCTTAATACAATTTTTCAACTAGGATTATTGACTGTTCCTAATATTCGCTTCTACTAAAGTATCGATTGGCGTTCGCGAAAGTGACCGCAAAGCAGAATAATCTGTTGCTCGTTGTATTTAAGGATATTCCAATTTCCAAATGTAAGTAAGATCTGACAACCTAATTGAAAATTACATAATAAACATTTGTATTCAAATTTCCATGGATGTAATTCAGAGTATAGGCATTTAATTATTTATTTTATTGTAGTTACCAAGTATGTAGCGCCAAATCGTATTGCAGATAATGGTAATCAATAATCAAAATTTATGATAAAAAATGATTGTATATTTTAACATATCTCTATATAGGTGTCTATATTATCGTACATCTACAATAGATCGTTAACTAAAGTAGATATTAAAATAAAAAAATAATTTTTATATTACTCTCATAATTTTATTGAAAAAGTATTACATTCTTATATGAAAAAAATACATTTCTTACGGAATGTATCATGTCTCTAAATAAACAAACAAGTTATTAAAATATTTCAGTCATTATAACAAATATTAAATTTATATGAAATTCCTATAATATATCTAATAAATTTGTATCCTATAATATAATAATAAACTGATTATAAATTAAAATAGATTATGTATCCAGGTTTAATCGAGACAGAGATCACAATAGAGCCCGCAGAGGTGGTAGTGGCAGAGGTAACAATAAAGGAGGTAGTGATAGTATTCGTGGTAATAGCATTAATATATGCGGTATACGTGGTAGAGGCACTACTAATAATATCAGAGGTATTGTAAAAAACAAACAACCTGGAGGAGCTCTTAGAAAAATCAATTGGGATGTGAGATCTTTAGAACCTTTGCGCAAAGATTTTTATATTGAACATCCTACAGTAAGAAGCAGGTAAAAACCTTTTATCTACTCTTTATTATTTTCTTTAACTACAATATAAATTTCAATACAATACTTTACACTAGATCAAAAGAAGAAGTATGCCAGTTCAGAGAAAATGCAGAAATAACTATAAAAGGTGACAATATACCTAATCCTATTCAATATTTTGAGGAAGGAAACTTCCCACCGTATGTATTGGATGAAATACATAAACAGGGATACTCTCAACCTACAGCAATTCAAGCACAAGGATGGCCTATTGCACTTAGTGGCAGAGATTTAGTTGCTATTGCACAAACTGGCTCTGGAAAAACGCTAGGAGTGAGCCAAATTAGAGATACATTAATTTTTAACTTGTAGAAATGTAAAGACGTTTTTTTTTTATTAAGAGTTAAAATATGCACATAATACATGTATATAAAATTAAGTTTTAATGAGTTTATATGAATTGATAAACTTTTAAAATATTTTTATTTCAGTATGTTTTACCAGCAATTGTACACATCATACATCAACCACGTCTTGGTAATGGAGATGGTCCAATTGCTTTAATCTTAGCTCCTACAAGAGAATTAGCCCAACAGATTCAGGAAGTAGCTAATTGTTTCGGAGAAGCAGCAGGTGTAAGAAATACCTGTATCTTTGGTGGTGCACCCAAAGGCCCACAGGCACATGATTTAGAAAGAGGTGTTGAAATATGTATTGCTACACCAGGTAGACTTATTGATTTCCTGGAAAGAGGGACTACAAATTTACGCAGGTATAACTATTATTTTTAACTAAAATTATGTACAATTAAAATATTTTCAATATATATGATATTGAATATGCATTATTTTAGATGCACATATTTAGTATTAGATGAAGCTGATAGAATGTTGGATATGGGTTTTGAACCTCAAATAAGAAAGATAATTGAACAAATTCGACCTGATAGACAGGTTTTGATGTGGTCAGCTACATGGCCTAAAGAAGTTCGTGCATTAGCTGAAGACTTTCTGACTGACTATACACATCTTAATATTGGTTCTCTGACTTTATCAGCTAATCATAATATTATTCAAATTGTGGATGTTTGCCAGGAGTTTGAAAAAGATTTAAAATTATATAGACTACTTCAAGAAATTGGAAATGAAAAAGAAAATAAAACAATAATTTTTGTTGAAACAAAACGAAAAGTGGATGATATTACAAGAAATATCAGGCGAGATGGATGGCAAGCATTGAGTATTCATGGTGATAAAAATCAGCAAGAAAGAGATCATGTATTACAGGAATTTAAAAGTGGAAGAGCTCCTATTTTAGTTGCAACAGACGTAGCTGCTAGAGGCTTAGGTATGCGTTACTTCTTCATAGTACTTAGATTATTTACACAGTCAAGAATATCGGGTGAATATGGGAATTGGCAACACTTATTGGATTAGCCAGATGCGTTATTAATAAGACCAGTGGACAGCTATGTATGTAGCAATGTGTGATTTATTGAAATTTTTTGATAGCAGAGCCCTTACAATACACAGATTAAACTCTATTTTAACTTTATTTTTATACTTTATGATATGATTTACGTTTTAAACAGGTTTGTATTTTTTTTATCATTAATGAAATATATAGGGTTACTTATATGTATAAATATTTAAATAAACATATTTTTTCAATAATAAAATTTACATGAAGGGTTCTAAAGAAATGCACACAAGCTACCACTAAGACTGTCTGCTTTTCTTTTTCAGAGGCACAGAGTACCCTAAGTGAACGCAGTGTACTGCCAGTATTGGGCAGACACAGTGAATGTTTTATTTTTCTTTGCTTGTATTATATCAATAACAATATCAAAATATTAAACATACGCCTGTGTTTTCAATTTTTAAATTCTTATATAGTATTATATATTTTTGAATTTAAATTTAAGAATTTAATACAGATTTTAATTTTATAATATAATAATAGTAATGATTACATCGAAAATGTTTATAATACAATAATTATAAAGTAATCATACATTAAAAAAAAAAATTCTGTTTTACCGTATATATGTAAGTAGTATATATTATATTTATTTTTTTATCTTTGTCTATTGATTTGCTGTTATAGTATGTCAAACAATTCTCAAGCGTTTTCTAGTGCCTCTAATTGTTAAAATTATTATTTAAAATCTAAAAAGGTCAATGCATTCAGGCTTAAACATTAAAATGCTGCCTTTATCCCAAACCAGACACTACCGCTGTGTCTGTCTAATCTCTAGGCCATCATACATGACTGAATAGCCCTACATTTAAAGTAAATGGGGCTGTTTTTGCTGATTTTGAAATGGAATTTCCAACTAAAAGGTGGGTGGTTTTCAAACCTGAATTATAGACAAATATATTTAAGTGAAAATTGGGGGATATTGTTCCATCTCAATAAAAGTTAAAAACTTTTAAAAATTTTATAATAATTTAATATATTCGAAACCATTTTATATATTTCATCTCAAGCATTCTATATAATTACTTTTGCAAGTTTGAAGATCATTCTGTGAACTTGACACACTCAACAAATGGGGTGATGATTATTACAAACAATATACATATAAGTATAAATATTAGGAAAATTCTTATATTTTGTAAAATATTTTTTCACAGATGTGGATGATGTTAAATATGTAATAAACTTTGATTATCCGTCATCGTCAGAAGATTACATACATAGAATTGGTCGTACTGGACGAAGAAGACAAACTGGTACCGCTTATGCATTCTTTACAACTCATAACATGAAACATGCAGGAGATTTAATAGAGGTATTAAGAGAAGCAGGACAAAATATAAATCCACGACTTACTGAAATGGCAGAATTAGCTAAATCAGGAAGTTATGGAAGCAGAAGTATGTTTAAATTATTTTCATGTAAAGCTTAAATAAATTTCATAATTCATTTATTTTGTATTTTTTGTGAAAGGTGGCAAACGATTTATGAGCAATGACAGAAGTAATGCTAGACGAGGTAATACTGATACCAGAGGAAGAGGTGGTTCTACGAGAGGAAGAGGTCGTGGTGGAAATTCTTATCAATCTACTTCAAACAATTATTCAAATTCAGATTACAATAGCTATAGCAATATGAGACAAAGTAATTCAACTAATCAGAATACAGGGTATGGGTATACACAGAGAATTTATGGGCAGAGCAATTTAACACCAAGTTATGGGGGAGGAGATAATTATGGAAGTACTTATCAGTATAGAGGAACAACATACTAAAAATACATATACTATATTACAAACAAATTTTACTATCAAAGTATGTTAATAACAGTATAGTTACATTTGTGTTAATCTTAAGATAAATAAAATAAAGAATACACAAAATATGAAACAGAACCAAAAAGTATCATGTATTTTATATACATGATAAAGAAAAAAATAAAAAGATAGTTAGTAATGGTTAAAATAATGTTTGTTAAATATGTATGTATTATTTTAAAAGTTAAAAACTAGATTTCATTATACAAAATGTTTTAAAAAACATTTCAGGTTAATAAACATATATTATGTTTTTATTATATAATTTATAACTATACTATATTTTGTGTTAATAATATTTTGTGTTAAAGTAAAAAATATTTTAATTAAGGAAGCTTTGTGAAAAATAATATTTAAGTGAAATTAGCTTATTATATTTTGTTATACATATCATATACATATAGAATGTTAAATGATGTTTATTAAATATAATTTAATATAATGATGTTCATTAAATATAACTACAAAAAATTTAAAACTTAATATTTTTCACAAATAATAATATATATATATATTATATATAATATATATATAATAATAATATATATATAATATATATATATTATAATATATTATAATATATATATATATTATTTTTCATTTATTATGATAAAATTTTATTCAATAAATTTTGGTACATGTATAAAATAAATTGTTTATTTCACTGCGTGAATATATCAAACAAGTTATATAAGTGCTAAAATTTCCCATTAAATAATTATAACTAAATGTATTTTGTTATATTTTTATGTTGTGTGTGTGCGTGCGCATTTCAAGTTATATTAATAAAATTATCCTTTTTAACAAAATTAACTGAGTTGTTCTTACCTATAAGCTATAAAAACAAAAGACATTAATAAGTTGATAGTTTGCTTATCAATCCGATATTTTATTTTAATGTATTTTTCCCTACTCGATACTATTATTTCCGGTATTTTATGCAATTATATTTCATAAAATATTTATACTTAATATTTAAACTTTAATAGTTGAAAAAAAAGAAATAAAATATTTTGTACATGGTTAAAGTATGTTTAAATGATAAAAGTAATATATATTAATATATATAAAATGATAAAATTGAAAGTAAAATGGAGGTATTTCCTGATACAATACGACGCCATGATATTTGTTTCACAGATCCTCTTCGAATCGTATAACGAGAACGCGTAGTAGAAAGTAGAACATACTTTTGCTTGGTTCTTGTTAGTGGTACGTGTTGCTATTAAGGAAAATCATCGCAATTCTAATTTTGGAGTAATAAGTATCTTTATTAGAATGTAAGTTATATGAAATTTCTATTAGCATTACGTAAAAATACCTATTTCCTGTAAATTTCTTATTGACATTTGATGTCTATGATTGACTGCTTTACTCCATATTGTTCTTATATTAATGAAATTTTTGCGCTCATACTTAATATATATCTGGCTTTTAAACTTATTTGTAACACATTAGTTATTAAAGGAAAGTTTTAATATTAATAATTTGTTTTTATAAGTATGAAATATATGGATCTTGATTTTATAATTATAATCTCACGAATTCACAGCACGTGTTTAAGCTACATTATTAAAATTTATTTTACTTCATATGATTAAAATAGTATTAAATACATATACTTATGTTATAAATGATATACGATATATTAGAAAACAAAATATTTTTTTTATAATATCATTTACAACTATTCACATAATTATATCTATGTATATAAACTGTGTACTGTATTCACAGTTAGTTAATACATAGAAATTACTTTATGTTTAAGGGCGTATCGTGATCGTGAACGTAGTGATAGAAGAGGAGGAGGAGGAGTACGTGGAGGAGGTCGTTTTAGTGGTCGAGATGGAAGTAGTGGAAGTGGGAGATTTGGTAGTAATTCCAATAGAGATAGTAGTTTTGGAAACAATAATTTTAAAAACCGGCAACCTGGAGAACGGCTTCGAAAACCAAGATGGGATATGAGTGCATTACCACCATTTAGAAAAGATTTCTATCAACCTCATCCTAATGTTACAACTCGAAGTTCACATTTAGTTGAAGCTTATCGTTCAGATAAAGAAATTACTGTAAAAGGAACAAATGTGCCAGGGCCAAATATATTTTTTGAGGAAGGTGGATTTCCAGACTATGTGTTAAATGAAATTCGTAGACAAGGTTTTGGGGAACCAACTGCAATTCAGGCACAAGGGTGGCCTATTGCTTTATCTGGACGTGATATGGTTGGAATTGCTCAAACTGGGTCTGGGAAAACATTAGCATATATTTTACCAGCAATAGTGCATATAAATCATCAACCAAGATTAAATAGAAATGATGGTCCTATAGCTTTGATTTTAGCACCAACAAGAGAACTTGCACAGCAAATTCAACAAGTTGCATCAGATTTTGGTATCTCGTCGCAAGTAAGAAATACATGTATTTTTGGTGGAGCTCCAAAAGGCCCTCAAGCTCGTGATCTTGAACGAGGTGTTGAAATTTGCATAGCAACACCTGGACGACTTATTGATTTTCTAGAACGTGGTACAACAAATTTACGTAGATGCACATACTTAGTACTTGATGAGGCTGACAGAATGCTTGACATGGGTTTTGAGCCACAAATTAGAAAAATTGTAGAACAAATCCGACCTGATCGACAAACTCTTATGTGGTCAGCAACTTGGCCAAAGGAAGTTCGCAATCTTGCAGAAGAATTTTTAACTGACTATATACAAATTAATATTGGTTCTCTACAATTAGCTGCTAATCATAATATCCTTCAAATTGTTGATGTATGTGAAGAATATGAAAAAGAGGGTAAACTTATGAAACTTTTAGAAGAAATATCAAATGAACCAGAGAATAAAACTATTATTTTCGTTGAAACTAAGAGGAAAGTAGATGATATAACACGTGCAATTAATAGGTATGGATGGCAAGCAATTGGCATCCATGGAGATAAAAGCCAACAAGAAAGAGATTATGTATTAAATCGTAAGTGTTAACTGTAAAATTCTATGTATATAAACATATTCTGTCCAATACTAGAGAATTTATTTCAGAGTTCCGGAATAGCAGATCTGCCATTCTAGTAGCTACAGACGTTGCAGCAAGAGGATTAGGTAAGAATCCGTTTACACACAAGTGGGTATGATGTAAGGGTCAGGCTGCGATGGTTATTTCACATTTGTGAGAGTTGTATAATTGTGATGTGGCAACGGATAACGGCATGTGCCAGACTGATTGACATTAGTCCTTTCTTGGTGTGAATGGAAATTGTTTAAAAAATACAGAGGTTCAAGAAGAGAACTATCAATTAATACAATTACTGATTCAAGTCTCTTTCCTATTTCGTTTAGGATATTTTAATTGATTTCCATTAACTCATTATTTAGGGAACTTAATGATATAAAATCACAAACAGAAAGTTAATGCTGTTATTTTCGTCTTTTCAGCACAACAATACTGAAGGGATACTTTGTAATTTTAGTTTTATTACAATTTAGGTGGATTTTGACATACTTTTAATCTCTAATAATCTATAAATTCTATAACGTAATATTTTCTTAATAAAATTTCATTAATTTTAATAAATGAATATTTTAATATTAATTTAAGACATGAGTTATGTTCTGAGGAACATCATAATTCGTTTCCTGATTATAGTGCTATATTATTATTATTGTCAATATTGGAATTAAAAGTAAGTCAAAATATTTCAGCATTAAAATTAGTGTAGGTAAACAGGTAAGATGATAGAAGATTCATGTTTTTAAATTTTGCTCTGATTGAGAAAAGTCTTGTCAGTCTGGTATTAACGTGCTGTTCTATGTGTTTTCAGAGGCACATGCGACGGAGTTTTATCAATGATAAGAACTCTGGAGAGCTTGCTTTGGAATATATAATTGAATGGGGCGTGACTGCTGGTCTGTCCCCGTGCAACAAGCTAACCTAACGCTGTGCCTCGGCTCACCGTGCCACTTGAAAAAACACACTCTCACTCTGTACCTGCGACGGTCCAAAGTATGGAAATCATAGAGTTAGGGTATCTAGCAAACAAGGACTACTAGACAGGATAGATGTTGTACCATTTATTTTCTTAGATTAGAAGGGTAGGAAACGGCATTACTTTATTTTGCACTGTTTGTTAAATTATATTTCCACTAAATTAAAAAAAGTAAATTTAGTTTAAATTTATAATCTATGTATGTCCGATTTACAAATTGTTAAAAATATGCATTAGTATAAAAGAAAGTTTGTGAACTAACAGTGCAAAATAAATGTTGGTGTTACTCATACAATGGAATGCGTGTGGGGTTGATCGGAGAATGCACATGGTGCTCATCCAATGTTCCAACCTCACGGAAGCAATGCGCAAGGACCAAATTTTGAAAGACCAGCACAGATCCATACTTTGGTGCGGGAGAGAAGGGTGTGAAGTTACTAAGAGTAAATATACAGCTCGCTAACGCATAAAGTGAGAATTCCATGAGAACCATCTGAGCTCTGATTCCTCTACATTTCCAAAAATGTATTTACGTTTCCAGCTTTTGACAACCACAGGTAAATAATATAAAAATTTGCTCTTTGTGGTCAACTCATTTGTGTATTTCATGTGAAAATTATAAGTGGAATTAAGGACTGAGGAGTTAGTGATGAATAATAATGAATAAATATTTCTAATATAAAATGTTTTATCTCATCAAATTTTGTATACAAAAAAATACTGTTTAATTCCATTTGTATTGCACATAACATGTCTACTAATGCTTTAATTAATTCGCTTTGTAAGTTAATTGAACCACAAAGACACAAGTAATTTTCGTTTTTGATGATTATAACTTCTAATGTTATATAGATGTGGAAGATGTTAAGTTTGTGATAAATTTGGATTATCCATCCAATTCTGAAGACTATGTACACCGGATTGGTCGTACAGGACGTTCACAACGTACGGGAACTGCGTACGCATTTTTCACTCCTGGTAACGCACACAAGGCTAGTGACTTAATTCAAGTTTTAGAAGAAGCAAAACAAGTTGTAAATCCCAAACTATATGAATTATCGAGGAATCCAGGCATTTATAAAAGTATGTATATTTATAAAAGTATGTATTTTTCTTTGACGTAATTAATTTTGCGTTTAATATCTTTGTTTTACGTTTTTTATTGTAGGAGGTCGTTATGGGGGACGTAGTGGAGGTGGTGGAGGACGTGGTTCTGGGGGCCGTGGCGGCACTTCCCGTGGTTCGCGTGGCGGTCGCGACGGAGAAAGAGGTGGCAGATTTGATCGTTCTAATGGCGGTGGAGGAGATCGAGGAAATAAGTGGAATGGTAATAATAGCAGTATAACGTCAAATAAAAATTGTAAGAGTTCTATCTTCTTTCTACTTTACTTTTTTAATGTACATTATTAAATAATCTATGTTTATGTAGGTGGTGTGGGAGGAGGCAACTATAATAGTAAAGCATTTTCTCAAAACAATTATGGAGGAGGATCTGGTGGTGGTTCCAGTGGTTATAGTCAAAATGGTGGATATGGAGGCAGTGGAGGAGGAGGTGGAGGTGGCAGTAATTATAGACAACAAAATGGCTATTGATTACAAAATAATTCATTTTGAGTGAATGTTTTATGTAATATAGTAAAGAAATGTAAACAATCTAATGAATGTTCTATAGAACGGGTTTTTTTATGTAACGTGCTTCTCGCAATTAAACACAAAGTAGAGTAAAATGCACGTGATATTATGGCCCATTAAAGTAATATGATTAAATGTATTAGCAAGCTAGGTTACAATTTAAGGACATTCATAATCATTCTTAAAAAAAAAAAAATGAAAAAGATAAAAAGTGTATATGCAAATGTAATGTTAGGTAGAATGTTACTAATGATTTTTGACATGTGATACTTGCAAATACGACTATATATTTCATGTACAACTTTAATTATTTAAAAGTCCTAATGTATTTGGTACATTAAACAAAAGTAAAACGAAATGTAAAACAAAAGTAAAAAGAAAATCGAATACAAAATATTGACAAATAATGTTCTTTAAAATATGGGACTTTAAAGAAAAATAGTAGGAAATGAAAAAAATGATTTCAGAACAATATACTTAGTTTATGCTGACTATTTATACTAAAGTTGTCTAGTTTATAAAGATGTGATTTTTGTAAATGTATTGGTATAAGTCGTAAATGCATGGATCATCTGTATTATTTCAAACGTCCAGTACATTAAATTGTATTCTACTTAAGAGGATATAAAATCCTATGCAGTGTAGTATTAGACATTTAATAAAATAATATAAGTATAAAATATTTCGATAATTCTATATAAAATTTTATTATAGCTTACTTTCCTTATTTGGAAGGTAAATTGTATTCATTAAATTTTTTATTAAATTCAAAAATACTAAATTAAGAACTCATTATCTTGGAACAATGTCACAATCAGTTTACTATATTCTATATACAAATTTTGTTAAAAAATAACTAGGGTTTTTATCCATTGAAACAATATTTTTTATTTATTATTTCATCGCTTATAGTAAAATATTACGATAATATGTGACATTACGAGTAATCAGTTCTATCTGTTCCACGAAAAGATATCTTTCTTATTGAGTGGCTTTGTGGCATTTATCAGAAATCATGCAATCAGGTCACAGTTTATTGATTCATTCCAACACAATCTTGTACAGTTACACTTTTGCGATGGAGTTACACAACTGCCGATTATGTGTGCCTGTCTGATTGCTTTTACGATAATAGAATTTACATTGTAATATCATTAGTCATTCTTTATAGTATTTAGCGTATAATATATTAATCTGTATATTTTAGTGTTCTATCATGTTGCGTGAATATATTTTTTGATGTTAGCTGAATAAATTAAAGAATCATTAGGTCATAATTCTAAAAATAAAATACTCATGTCTTATCAATACAGTAAATTTTGTAGATCTGAAATTGCCGTAATATTTTTATATTGTACAATGTTGTTTAATAAATAATGAAGTATCCCATTCTCATTGTAATAATGTTATATTATGTCATTATGCTGTTGTTCCATAATTAGTGTATTTCTATACCAGTTTATGTTTAATTGCAACATTAAATTTGTGAAATAGGAAAAATATGTCAATTTCAAATTACGTAATTTATAGAATTTATAGCAATATAGGTAGATCTTACGAAATTAAGAAATATTTAAAAATCTGTAACATGAAATAAGTTGTTTCGGCTCACAATACTTAATTGTAAATCACTTTATATATTTAATATATGGATATCATTCCAATATATTATACAAAATCTACTATTGTAAAAAACCTTACGAACGACTCCAATTATTAAATTTTTAAATATTTACAATTGCTAAGCAACAGTATTACCTCGATAATAGACGCATGTTGGAACCGAGTTGTGTATGCTAACAAGGGAGGTAGGTGTGTGGAAATTGCCAGTTATCTTTTCAGCTTTTTCGCTTAAAGTCAAACATCCACTGATAAACGAAGTTGTATTATGGTACACTGTATTAAATTAAAAAATATTTGCTTCAACACACATATATAGAACCATTTACGTCAAAAACTAAAATGTTTCCTAAGGCGTGCTATGTTTTAATTTTGATGGATATGATTCTGTACATATTGGAACAAATATTTTTAAATTTAGTGTAGTGTACTATAGTTAGGAAGTTTATCTTAATTTTCCGGTGGATTCCTGTCTTAAGTATGTACCTATAAATTATTGGAGGCTCGAAGGCGAAAGTGAGATATGTGCTATCGGTAAATGAATTAGACATATGTTCATCAGAAAATCCTCAAAACTTAATTGCAATAATCTCATAATTGTAAGGTAAAGAGCATAAAAATTTTATTTTTTCAAGTTTGATGATTTATGAGATATATCCAAGATATATATATTTATACATATATATCGTCTACTACCGATACAGTATTATACACATATGTATATTAATGATAATCGAAGTGGGGATGAATTGATGAAAAGTATATGACGCGACGAATGACGCGTGAGTCGGCAATACGCGCAGTCAGCGCAGTGCACTCCAAGATTTCGTGTAGTGTGCTTTGTAGTTACCGGTTATTATTTATTGAGCAAAAGAATTTTTTCTGTTTTGTATTATAAGTATCAATTTCATTCATTATGACAGAAAATCGCAAAGAAGTAAGGGTATGGTGTGATGGATGGTAAGTTCTTATTAAATTATATTTGTCCTATACTTAATTTAAATTTTACGTGCTTGTTGTCCACACTTGGTGTATGACTATGACTTTTTGTTAATAGGATGTCGATCAATAAAGTTTTGATACGAATGACACAATTATATGTATACAGTGATAGAAAATTATACGTATAACAGAAATTACAGTGATAATTTTGAGTAGTTCATATCTGTGACATTGTTATAATTGCCGTTTTCATTCTTTTTTTACTTTTTAACGTATTATGTATGAGACAATTTATAAAACCTTTATTATATTAAACTACGCGAATTCCGCTATCAAACAAATACATTTAAACTTTTCACCTGTACATTTCGTTATAAATGTACAAATATTTTTTTCAAATGATTATTTTTTCAATACAGCTATGACATGGTGCATTTTGGCCACGCGAATTCCTTGCGTCAAGCGAAGGCATTAGGTGATTATCTAGTTGTGGGTGTACATACAGATGAAGAAATTACTAAGCATAAGGGACCACCAGTATTTATGGAACAAGAAAGGTATATCTTTATTCAAATAAAACAATTGAATTACTTTGAATTTTAAATAACTTTTATAGCAATTTTTGTTAATTATGTATAAATATATAAAAAATAATTAATGTTGTGCAAGTAATATCATAAGCAAATTATTATACTTTTAGCATTAAAGCAAATTAATTTATGGTTGTTCTGTAATTAAATATATTTATATTAGGTACAAAATGGTTCGTGGTATCAAGTGGGTAGATGAGGTAGTTGAAGGAGCACCTTATGTTACGACTTTAGAAACATTAGACAAATACAATTGTGATTTTTGTGTTCATGGTGATGATATCACCATGACAGCGGATGGTGTAGACACGTATCATTTGGTCAAAGCAGCAGGTCGTTATAGGTATATATAAGATAAATTAATATAAGAGAGTTATATTAATAATAATAAAAGTTAGGAATAAATAAAATATAAGCAAATATAATTATTACAGGGAAGTTCAAAGAACAGCTGGTGTATCAACAACTGATCTAGTAGGCCGAATGCTGTTAATGACACGGCAACATTTTAAACAAGGAGATAGTGAATATAGTGTTGATAGAGAACCTAGTAAAAGCATGGGTCAAGATAGAACAGCACGGAGTCCATGGACAGGTTGTTCACAATTCTTACCTACTACACAAAAAATTATCCAATTCAGTGATGGGAAAAGTCCACAACCTGGAGATAAAATAGTTTATGTAGCAGGAGCATTTGATCTTTTTCATGTTGGTCATTTAGATTTCCTAGAAGTTGCAAAAAAAGAAGGTGATTATCTTATAGTTGGACTTCATACAGATCCAGTGGTTAATAGATATAAATATGGTAATCATCCAATTATGAATCTTCATGAAAGAGTACTTAGTGTGCTGGCATGCAAAGTAAGAAATAAAATATTTCAAATATCTTATAAAATACCAGTTGAGCTACAGTATATTTAAAGTCTATTATTTGATTTACATATAGTACGTTAATGAAGTAGTAATTGGGGCTCCATATGAAGTTACTAAAGATCTTATGGAACATTTCGATGTAGCTATTGTTTGTCATGGTCAGACTCCTATTATGCCTTCTGAGGATGGTTCAGATCCATATACTGAACCTAAAAGGCAGAATAAATTTAAATTATTGGATAGTGGTAATGACATGACAACAGAGAAAATTGTTGAACGCATAATTCTTCACAGGTACGTTATTTTTATATGCTATAAGTGGATGTATGACTAAAAATAATTTATAAATTATTACAAAGATTACTGTTAAATTCTAAATTAAAATTACATATAATGTGCATATATCTAATACATTAAATACTAACACATTGTTACTTTAAAATACAAGATTAAAACTAAACAAAATACAATTTTGAAATTAATTGTGCTGTTTTAGAGGAAATGAACATGAGTAATAATAAATGTTGAAAATAATTTTTAATTTTAATATTATATTTTAATATTACAAAATATTTAGATTTATATTAAACTTAAATGTAATTGTTTTTTAAAATTATCACTCAATAGAAAAATGTTAAATATATCTAATAATGATTGTGTAACTTTAATGAGCATTTGAAATTATCATACTTTATTAAATAAAAGATATAGAAATATTTTTATTTCATATAATATTTTTTTTATAATATAAATATAGTCGATACTCAATATTACTCAAAATTACTCAAGATTATTATTACTAAATAATTCCATAAAAAAGATGTACTGTATGCAGTATTTTGTCTCCCTAGGTCATATGAACTACATATAATAATTAAAACAATACATAATAATTAAATAAAATAATAATTATAGTTAAAACATAATAATAATTAAAAACTTGAACAACTGTTGATATGTTGAATCTTGCCATCTTGCATTTTGTCATTCCTCATTCAGCTTCAAATAAGCATCTTTTTCTTTACTTTATTTTGAAATTTTATATCATTCATCACTCATGCTTTTATAATGGGATATGCAAGTTTATGCTATCAAACACTTCATGGATTCATCTTATATTTCTATTTACGTGTAGTTTGTGTAAGTGTGTATTCTTTACAAAGAAATTTATAATTTATTTATTTTATCACAACTAAGATTGTAAAACATATTTGCATATCCCAACGTTTTAAGACAGGCTCACGATGTTTTGATATAGTGCTTAATTGCAGGTTGGAATTTGAAAATAGGAATTTAAAGAAGGAAAAAAAAGAACAAGCAGCTTACGAAGCCTTCATAAAGTCTCAGAAAAAAGAAAGGACTGAATAATTTATTCTGTACACTCAAAGTGTGTGATAATTATATTTTATGGAACATATTTGTAAATATGATATCACACTAATATTTAAATTATTTAATTCTATTTGAAAATATGTGTGGTTTAAATATTTATAGCCATGCTAAATATTTAAGGTATTAACATATTATAGACAATTTTTTTTCCAACAACTCAACGACAAAAACAAATACAACGATAAAGGTATGCAAAAGATTGTGAATATTTGTAAATTTAAATATTTCTAATTAGGAAGGTTTAGAGCAGCTTATTTTATGTTACATGCTAAGTCTAAATATGCACACATATATATAAATCTGGTATTAAAATTTGGTACTAGGATATTATCAATAAGCTTTTGATTATGTATCATGATGTGAATATTATATAAAAATGGAACTTTTACAATGTTAGGTTTTACTTATATATTTTATGTATTTTTTTACAGAGATTTTATCATCATATTTAAGGCATTGTTTATTTTTTTGACAATATATGCACTATTTTATTACTATAATTAATCTATATGAAATTAAAAATTTAAGCAAATGATTTTATAAACATTTTACAACCAAAACATGTATATTTTTAATTTCATAGTCACTTAGTTAAATCTAGTTTATAATTGGATTCTTTTTGTATAGCACATAAAGTGGAAATAGTAAATAAATTTATAAGTGTAAATTATTAAATCTATCTTATTAACTCTTAAATGATTAATTTGTGGAATGTTATGATTATTTTTAAATCTGTTTTTACATTAAATATTTTTTCTTATAACTTAGAATATAGTTGGAGTATGACTATAATAATTTTGCATAATTATTTGGAAGAAAAGATAACTATATATATTCTTCATAGCACATAAAGACACAATGTTATAATAATTAAAGATAATAGTAACATAATTATTTAAATAAATTGTTTATTATAGTATTATTGTTCTATGAAATGTAATTTTGTGCATTTGCAATCGATATTTTTTTTACAATATTTAATTGTGCAGTATTTGTAGACTTATTGTGTATACAAGAAATAATATTTGTAATCGTTATTATCAAATACATGTGCATTTAATTAATACGAATTGACAATGCATTGTACAAGGAAAATGTACATTTATAAACAAATGTTAAAATTGTAAAATAAATCGTAAGTGCCACATTTTGTAACATAATCATGTTACATTATTTTTACTTGAAACTAAATATTAACCAAAGATACATTTTGATCGTGATACAAAGTAGGCAATCTGTTCTACGTTTTTATTTTGCTCTTATTACGCTCTTATTATCTGTAGACCGAAATCTATTTGATGTAGAATTTTTTTCTTATATTCTTTACTTTATTTAAGTAAAGTTGATTGTTATAAACTGTATCTACAGGGGCGGACTAGCTATTGGGGGGTTTGGGAAAATTCCCGGTGAGGCAATAGGGTTTAGAGGTTTTACGGACTTGGATCCACTCTATGTAGAATTGTAATCTCCCAGTAAAACTCATAGAGATATAAAGATACGAGTGCGCGAGTCATATGTTAGCGTGTAAGTGGATGCGATGTGGGAATTGAAAGAGAACTCTGTATAGGACCTTTCTGTTTTTGTTTAAATCAGGCACGTAATTGATGCCGCTCGCTAATTGAGTTACACACACATATTTATTGTACGAATGTGCATGCGTATTAGATAAGAACACAAGAGGTCCCATTTTTATATTTCTACAATAAAAATTTGAGTCCTAGTCCGCCCTTGTATCCTAATTTATATACGCGCGATTGCACAGCATTACCACATCCCTCACTATGTTATATTCATAAACATGTAATAGAATGACATGCTATAAAATATTGCGAAATGGAGCGATCGATTTAATTTCTATCAATAATTTAATATTCCTAAAACTGTGACATGCATAAAAATGTAGTGATGTTTTATTTTGCAATAAATAACTTATATGCGGTCATATTAATACAGTAAATATTTTGTAATATTTCTATACCTATTCGTTTATTCGACCAATTCGTTTATTCTACTACTGTATGTATGTACATTGAGTCACAATCACCCTCAAAAGAAAATACATTATAGTTATATTCAACCGTAACGGATATGAGTAAATTATTCTATAATGAATAAATTAATACGGTTCATTTAGGATTACTTACTATTAAAGATTATATACGCACTGTTTCAGGTCACGTAATAGCACTGCACGTTTAACAAAATGTTGAAATAGCGGAGAAGTAGATTTGCAATTATGTAATAAGTATTTAATGTGAGAAATGAAATAAAATAAATTTTTCGTGCAATTTGTTGTGTAAAACGTGCAAAAGTGAATGATCAGTTACAAAGAGTAATAGTGAAGAATTTAATACTTGCTAAAGATCGTAAATTACATTTGTTTTTTTATGTTATACACAAATATGTAATAATATATAACATATCCGTATCTTTGCAGTAATTCTACCAAGTCTTATCAAATTTTATCTATCTTATCTACCTTAAATAATATACATTAAATATATTAATTAAATATATTACTTTCATATATTTTTTAAACTTTGTGTTTTTAGTTTAGTATATAATCTCTTAACGCTCACAGATATTTAAAAAAATATTACGTTATAATACAATTCTGTTATTTTTGTATGATATTTTGCTTATATCCGTACCATAAGTCGTTCTGTTAATTTGGTTTCTTATTTCATTTCACGAAAACTACTGTTTCATTTTGATTGAGCATAATAAAATATATATGTAATATAATATTTGCATTTTGCTATTGTACCGTAGATCGGCCGGTGTAGCCTGGTGTTTGTTCAGAATATTTTCTAGCACGATCTCGTACTAGTTCGTCGATTGATTTATTTTGTGGTATAGTTGACGACAAATTGTGAAGTCTTGTTGCAAGATAGCACATGATAAAAGCTGATAAAACCAGAAGTGCACCAAGTCCTGTTGCAACGTAAAGAAAACTACCGCAACTGTTTTCAAGTCCAGCAGTCACTTTCTGATATATATCTAGAAATCACAAAATACGTAGGTGATGAATTTTGAAGAAAGTTACATACTTCAACAATTACAATAAAAATATGTTCTAAATACTTGAAAATAGCAATTACTATTTTAGTATTAACGAGTTTAAAGAATGGAATTTTTTTTAACTCACCATCAGGCATCATCACCGTGTATTCGATATTTTCCTTAAATTTCGTATAAGGTATCGAATCGTTGTATTCCTTTATCAAGCGGTCGACTTTAGGAAAATATTCGTTCGTACCTTCTACGATAGATCGTTTTTTCTTCTTTCCGTGTCCCGATGGTTCAAAAAGATCGAGACAAAAATCCTGTAAATAGGTTGTTATATGTTATTTATTCTTACGATTTCTGTAAATAGAAGAAACACTTTTGTCAAATGTTAATGCTTTTGAATTATGATCGTTTAAAATATTAATTTTGCCATCTTCTGTTACTAGATATTGACACTTGTACTGTCACTTGATCACAAAGAGATTTTTAAATAATTAACAATTTGTAATTTAAGAAAATAAAAGTACAAATTTGACGTATCAATCGAATTAATTACAAATCCATTATGAATTTAGATTCTTTCTTTATCATTTTAGTACGTAAATATCGTTTTTATGTTTGCAAATAATTATTTGAAAAACCGCAAACTCCTAAGCACGAGCCCTCTAAAGGACGAATGTTTTTGTTATGTCAGAAAGCGAATTACAAAGCTGAACAGGTGAATAGCCACTCATTCAGACGTCAACCACAAGTTAAATTGGACCGTAAATTATGTCCTTACCGGTTGGCAGTCCTGAGGTTCCATGCAAGCCTTGATCTGCGAGTGGATCCACAGCGTGGAACGTTCTCTCATGGAACTGAGGAGAAAGGCTTCGAAATCGAGGAAAACTTCGTTCTTTCTCTCTCGATAACGGGCTGGTTGATGAGGAATTATTGACGCGAAATCTCGATTTCTACAGCCGTCCTTCACCAACACGACACTTCCTGGTGCGTGAGGCTGATCGGGATCGGGACTAACGGTCACTTCCAACAGTTTAATGTAACCCCATGCACTGTCTGCACTGATTCGAGCTCTTAACTGAAGCTTTGTACCAATGGGAACCGCTTGATCGACAGTCTGCGACCCCGATGCGTCCGATACGTTGCCAGTAGCTTCGCGGTAAAGGGCTACCTCGTACTCCAGTCGTCCAGGTGTTTCTTCGACCACCCCAGATACTCTTGCCCCGTGAGGACTGAAAGAGATTAGAATTTCAAAATTTAGAAAACAAAATTTGTACGCGACATATTTCAAATATTTTCCGCAATACGGTGCCAACATGAAAATTTTTGTTTACGCATATTTTTTTTTTATAGAATGAACTGCTGAAAGTTTTATTATACATATGTACATACATGTATACTTTTGTCGGTGATCTAGATAATTAAACGATGAGAATTATCACCAATACCATAAATAACTTTAAGCAAAGTAAATATTTATTCGAGTCTCTTTGCAATTCATGTCTGTTTCCATAGGAGTTATCAGATAAAACACGATCTTGTCAATGTGGAACAATAACTTACAAGGTTCCAGCGAAACCGGCAGCTTTGTGACGGAGTAACGTTGGCTCAGGTGGTCGGCACATTAAGATCAATTCTTGATCGGCTAGCATGACGACTCCGGGAAATGCCGGAAACCATACTCGCAGGTGAATGAAACCCTAATGACAATAAAATTTTGTTCATCGTATCTCTTTCCTAGCTTTTATGTATTTTTTATTTAATTATTTATGTACTTCATTATTTAGTCCTTAACGAGTTAGATAACTAACAGCTCATATCTATATGTAATGTCAACGATAAATTTCAAGATTCTTTCAAGTGCTAGATTTAAATATTTGGAATATTCATTTTTTAACAATTACGGTAATATACAATCGCATTATATTAATTCATACGATATGTCAGAATAGTTTGCAATGTACGATATTTATATTGTTATACTGTAGTTACGTTTCGTTAGAAATATATAAAAATCTTCCCTAGATGTATATACAAGACAATCGTAGATGTCGCGTGTGTTCATCGATCATCTGATCTGAGCAAGAAGCGATCGATAATCGAATTTTGCGATCAGTTACGTGACAAGTTGATAATACGAAAGCATTTATTAGTTGATCGGTTTCGGTTTATTGACGCGCGTAGCAGAACGCGGACACGGACAATCAACGAGCGCAGGAAGCAAAATTTCGATCGATGACTCACGTTTCTCTTCAGGATGCCGCATCTCGAGAAGTCAGTCACCTTCAGGAAATAGTTATCTTCCTGAGGATCATTGGGATCTGGCCTGATCTGGCAGTGAATGTCGGTAAGCGGATTGGCGGATCTGTCGTCGGCAAAGAGCGGCGCCCCTCTGAAGCCAACTGGTCTTTTGATCTTCGCTGTCAGGAGATCGGCTGCTGATCCTGCGCCGCTGCACTGAATGTCAGAGACCTCGTAATCCTGAGCAACGGTGGCGGCAACCTGAAACAATACGACAGTCATTCATCTACACAGGTTTGCTCGAACGACATTCGTGACCTTCTGGTACGTAATTCATTTCCTTCTTGCATGTAGTTTTTTCCTTTCGCATTGCCTTGAAATATAATATTCATGGACACTTAGAGATAAAACTATCTATGGAAATTCAATCACGCTTTTAACTATCTCTTACGTCAGTTTCCGCTGATGCCGTTATCTATCGCGTATATTTCCATAACAAGATCTTATAAACGATGTACAATGTACATAAATGCCTGCCACTACCGCTCAAAGGCATTGGGTTACTTCGGACGATTTAATTCATCATTTATTTATTATTTAATGCGTCAAAATATCCATAGTGTAGCTTTACAACATGCACTTTTGTAATTAAAATACATCCTGTGAATAATAAAGGTCAAGTATTTGAATACTTTTGAGCGATAGTGTACACACGTACACCGTCAGCACGAGTTTACGCTACGTTTGATCGTAATTAAAGATGAGATTCAGCGACAGAGAGGAGCAAGATAAAAAGAGGTGAAAGAATGCCGTAACCTCGGTGTTAATGATACAAAATACAATGCGGGCATGGCAACGAAGAATTTCATAGTTGAGCGAACGTTTCGCGGTAACAGGAGTGCATTAACCATTAACATACTTTACTAACAAACTTTTGAACTATTTCACCGTGAAATAACATCTGTTCAGCCGTGTTACTATCCTCGAGACGGCCGTTTTTTCATCTGAACATCTGGAGGATAGCGTTGAGTGACCTCTCACGACTATAGATAAAGTAATTTCTTTAATTAACGTGGGTCGCCTTGGACTTTTTCCTCGATATCGAGCCCAAGGCGCCTTTTTACCATTCCCTTCGATGTCCAGCGCCGTATAAAACTTCGATACGAAACAAGGTGACCAACACGCGAAGAGAAAAGATTTCAATACGAGTAACGGTGTAGAGAAACGCTCTGGTGCCCGCCTAAGTTATTCGTTATATGTATGCGTACCATACTGGTTGTTCATCGTACGGTCAGCCAGGCGTATAATCGTAGTACAGGTCATGGTTATTTCTTCGAGGTAGGTCAACCCAGCTTTCAGGATTGCTCGATTTCCGCGATACGATTGATAAGCTGATCGATAAAAGGGTGTACCTTGTCAACTCTCTAGATGTCTTATTAATATGATAATTTAGCGAGTATTTATGCAAGATCATATTTTTACGAATACGATTAAAAGCATGGAATCTTGGTAGAGAATTGTTTTATGTTGGAATTTATAGTTATTTATTAATTATTATCAAAATCTTTTATAAACAATGTAACTTATCGAATTACTTTTGTTTTTTATAATTACCAAAGAGTCATTGAACTCACACTAGTATTAACATAATTGAGAAATAGGGAAATAATTTGCCGGTAGAAGGTACAATCAACAATTTCATTTACATGATCCATAATTATTTAATATTCCGTTATAGTAACAAGCGCCATTAAATTAATACTATTACGTAATTTTAATAAAAATATTAAAAATATTTTGATAATTAGATACTGAGCCCAGTAATATAAGAGGCAAAAACTTATTACAAAAGTACTTAAAAACTGCTTATTTCAAATCAAAATGACCTATCGCTGATTAAGGATGTTGATTGTTCGACGAATTTTTATCGATAAAGTGAATATATTCAATGATCATAAAAGTTAATGTGACAAAATCAATGTTCATACAGTAAACGCTTAATGTGCGCGGTTTATATTCATTAAATACTGAATGTAATAATCATCCACGGACTGCAAAAATATTATAGAAATTCACTCTTGTTTCCCGCTTTTATTAAGCTTTGTATTAAACGCGAAAAAATGAGTATAATTGAGGGCAGGTATGAGCGAGGGTAATTGAGTCAACGTACTTGAAGAGCGATTAATTTAAACAAAATCTCATCGGATTTAATCGAAATACACCGATTTACTGTGTCGTATCATTAATTATTTCAGGTTCACTGATTTTTCATCAATAATCTTGAATGGACGACGATATGAAACGAGCGGATTTACGAAAAATTCGCGGCGAAATTGGAAAAACGTGATCCAAATGCAGCCGCGTAATTAACGATTTCAAGTCGGGCTAATAAATTATCTTGGATCATCTGTGTCAACTGCATGCATATTAAATAGCACGATATTAAAACTACATAGAATTATAAATAATTCATAGATTTTTCGCGTAGTTACCTTAATTAGCAATTAAGATGTCACAAGGATGTAAACAGTACGGAGATAATCAATTTCGATGTTTTCACAGACATTGTGTTTTTTATCCGTTGGCTGGAAAAACAAGATACTGAACTTGTTGCGTAAGTGTTTTAACATAGAAAATTACTTAGTCCCTTTTATCTAAACTGTTTTATGATGCTCGAAAAAAATAAAAGCATGTGGATACCAGACTTATCATTATAATATGAAATATATTATTTCTGTGTTCTGTAAGATCTAGAGGCACATTTATATTGATGTATGTGTCAATATTATATCTATCATATTATTGATAGCTTTCTTATGTACTTATATAAACAAAAGAACTGGTAGGATCTATGTAGTTAGTTAACATACTAACAATATTAGTCATTTAGCTTGTGATTGTAATGTGCAATGGAATCTAATGTTACTGGTTGGTAAGTTATTGTACATCGAATTATTGGTGAATCTTATTCCAATTATACGAACGCTTACAATTTTGCGTACGTTAGTAAGCAAAAGAATGGGTAACATACGTTCGAATACAGTTATTCGAACATACTCTCCGGTTATTTCAGTGACAAATTATAGATAGTGAAGAAAATCAGCGATCTCCTGTTATAAGATGTCCAGTTATCCAAATCGTTTCCTCAGGTATAAGTAGAATTAAGTAAAAATAACGACAAGTAGGATCCTACTGTCTACTACCCATGTACATAATTCTACTTAGCATAATTCTACCACGAAAATTTGAAACATATTGGAATTCCAAAAGAAATAACGACTTCCTCAAGTAGGTAAATATTTCATACATTATAATATTTTATAGCATTGAAACTGTAATTAATTATACTTCAAAATAGAAGTCAAAATATAACGTTTTTATATCTCAGAGATATTATACTCAAAAATTTGTTTTGTTTAAGGAGTAAAAGATAGTGCAAACTTTTGAGCAGACAAAAACGAAAAGATCCGATCGTTTAACAAAATTTTAAATCCATGGCCGAAAGAAGTTACTAATTTAAAAATCGATACGGTTAAAGAGTTAATAATCATTGAGCCATTACTTGGCCGATATGGCGTGCGTCGAAACTGTTATTGTAACAGCACTTTAATCGGGCACGGGTGAAGCAAACGACGCTGAAACACAAAGTTTTCGATGGAATTGGAACGTCCGACGATGATTTCCGAATCGTTAAACGGAAACTATTCGCATTAAAGAAGAAACCGACCGGTTGGGAGGGAAAAATAAGAGGACCCCAGTTGCTGCGTGGTCGTGACAGTCGAGGTATCCAATTTGCGGAGTTAATAGAAGTTTGATCAAGCCTTGTTTCAAATTGAATGCCAAACTATGGATTGCTGCCGGTCGATAGGACTTTTATCGAAACGTTAATGTTTTTTCGATCGATCGTCCGACACCGGTCGGGTCTCGTTTGATGAACGAACGCGATCCTGTTCTCTGTATCACGAAATTCAATTGAAACTGCGAATAATAATACTACCGATTGTAGCCGTAATAATAATGGCAAACTCGATGGCGGTAATAGGAACGCTGTATCGCTGCGTTTCTGTTTATTTCGTATAAATCGCCGCTTATCGAAATTGGAACGTAACACTTCACTTTTTTATCATACTGTAAGGTACTTTCCACAGTCGTATACGTATTGCCTTCTCAATTTTTTCATATTTCAGGGGCTTACGGGTAAAGTATGTCACAAGTGAAAATGACTTGAATTTGAAAAATTGTGATCAAGTAGACTACGGATTTCTGTGCATTTATACGAAATCTCAAGAAATGGAAAAATAAAGAATTGTAAAAATAGAATATGGTAGAATACATACAATAGGGAAAAATACATCAAATTTCCAAGATAGTGTATTTGCCGTTATTTTTTTTTATAGATGTTATAAATTTCTATTCAGATTCTATTTCTTTCCTTGTACTGGCAAAAGTGTAAATTTGCATAATAATCCTCAGTCCAATACGTAATTAGATTTCATCGATATCGATAAATAATTAATAAATGTTATAATATCTCAGATGTAATTGTTAAATTTGTTGCAGGTATGTTGTAGATACCGTGTCGTTAAATTAAAGGCAAATTAACAGAGCAGTGGTGTATAATACACGCGTGGAAGAATTTACGTAAAGTGCTACATGCGCGTGTGCGCGGTACGCTCCGATTCGATTGATGCGCGGAAAGTTAACGGGAAGAGACAAACAGCCGAATCTGTTACGTGAAACGGGCCCTCGTGTGCGCCTGGTTCCCTTGAGATTACTTCCTAGATAACTATATACACGTACATTTTTTCGTTTTATTCTTTTTTACGAAAGAACCGCACCCGTCTCTTTTATGGCGCCGTAAATTCTTTATTTCTCACTGGCGCTTTTGGCAGGATGACATGGATTTGTCTCCGCATATGGGATGCCATACAAGTTAATAACTTCCTGTATAGCCTGTTGATGAAGAAATCTTGAATTTACTAACGATCGAACGTTGAGGCTTTGGAATGGTATAAATTAACGAAATCCGATTTGGAAAGATTTATATCTGATTATCGGATAGTTTATTCATTATATTCTCTTGTATCGATATACATATTGTTGGTATACTAGTCTTACTTATATTTTATACTCCTGCGATTAATTTATTGCACATCATAAATTATAGTTTTATATATTATATATAGTATCTTTTACACTGTTTTAACCCTGAACTCTGAATATACAAAATACGTGTTAATATAAATAGACTGTCCTACTAAAAATATATATTCAAAGCGATACGTGATTAAATTAAAGAGGTATTTCTAATGTAACTCAATAAATTCTATTTTTTTGTATTCAAATCGTTTGCATAGACGTAATTTTCAGATTTCGATTCATTTATCTGTGACTTCTAAACCAGTAATTTAAAAGAACAGTCGGAATTGAAAAAGTTTGATAGAATACCGCTCGCACCGAACGCGTTAAAAAGATCCGAGTTAACATTTCGACGTGAAACGCCTTCTAAGGATTATACCCGCGGTCTTCTTATGCAAATAAAATTTTATATCTCCGCTACGAGATGAAAACATCATTATCACCCCAACCCTACAGAGAATTTGAAAGTTTTCCTATAAATTTATCAAGACGTAGAAACACATAAAAAAAGAAAGATAGAATTCCATAAATCCTTCATCTAAAAGCTCGACAAAGTTGTAAGAAGTGAAACGAAAGAACAAGAGGAAAATGGGTTGAAATGTCGAGTTACTATACTATCACAGAATTGGTTCTCTTTGGAATGTGATTTCAAATAATTCTCCCTACGTAATCAACGACAAGTGTCAGGCGTGAGATCGATAATTTTAAAGTGCAAATTCACCGGAGTTCCGAGCATCGTGCGAATCCTTTCGCAGGATCCACATAAAAAGGTAAAAACCGAAGTTTGACACCCACCGTGCAAAATCCAGCGATCAGGACGATCCACATGATCCAGCCGAAGTGTCTCCCTTCCTTATCCTTGTTTCTTTAATCGTGAACGCAAAACACGCGAGAAACACACTTCCTGGTAGAAGGAATTGCACAGAGAGGGATGCAATTTTGACGAAGATTCCCGATGAACTGAGGCGCGTGTACCACGCAAGAATTCTCCCTCCGTGGTAGATGTTCCTCCAACGGGTACTGTCTCCTGGAGGGGAGGAACGGAAATCAAGGAACCAGAGAACCACCGGCCCATCCAGAGTACTGTTAATGCATGCTTGCTGCCTCCACTAACAACCATCCTTACCGCGTCTTCTTCGCGAGCAGTGACGGCCTCGAACAGACACCGCGTCTCCTTTCCGAGCTTCCTTCGGGATAGCATTCGCCCTATTTTCTTCCGCATTTAATTTTATTCTTTTCTGTTTCCTTTTTTAGAAATTTAGTTCCAAGAAGACTTAATCGCCCTGTAGATTCGATCTTAACGTTTGAGTTTAATTGAGTTCTTTTGGATAATTTATGAACAATGGGATATACGAAAATGAAAGAAGTAAAGTAGAATTCGAGAAAATGTTTCAGTTTACTTTTTCTAAAATATGGCATAAAAGCATTCCAATCGAAACAATCTCTATGTGAAATCCTTAAAGATTCACTTGTCTACTTTTATATAGAATCCCTTGCAAGATTTCTTATCTGATTTCTTTGCAACTTTTTTAAACGGAAGTATGGATCAAAAATTGAAAGGAGTAAATCTCTCTCTCTCTCTCTCTCTCTCTCTCTCTCTGACGTTTCATTTTTATTTTTCAGGTAACGGAAGGATGATACATAGATAGAGGAGATTTGTATAAAAGAAATCGAGGTGATTATCTCCAATGGTGAGTTTATATTTCATGTATATTCCACGTTTGATTCTATCGGAAGAGGATGCAATCGTTAACGAAGAATAGAAATGTTCATTATGCGTGAAGCATTTTTATTACGAATCAAAATTTCATTTCGGTTTCTTTTACTCGCGGCGGCATTCCAGTCTAGGAAGCCTCAGTAAACTGGCGGAATCGCGAGACATTACGTGATTCCGACATGCATAAAAGACGAATTGCTTAGCCGGTTGCTGACTTTTCCGGTGCGTTGATTTTGGGTCAATGCCAGTATTCGATCAAACATGTTGGAACACTGTTAGGGTTTGTATTCAGACAAAGAAGAATACATAAAAGATGATTTACATTAAAAGTACCGAACATTTTTAATCAAATCAGAATGTTGAAAAATAATTCCTTGTGGCAATATTTTCAGTAAAGAAAAATTCGATGTATTTTGCAAACGTTTAAAATATTTTTAATTTCATTTACTTAATTCATTTGCGAAGGATAATGGAACAAAATAATGCGCGGTGATTGTAAATATACCTGATATAAAAGTAATGATCTCCGATGCTCTTTCAAAGAAATACCAATAAACTTACTACACAGTCGAATATAAATTTTGATAAAATGTAAGGAAAAAAAAAAAGGAAAAAAAAGAAAAAAAAATGAAAAGTTTCTAGTTTTGTTACAGTATTTTATTTTTCATCGAGGATCGTGTCTTTCATCAGCTGTGTCAGATGCCTGCGTAAAAAGTGAGAATGACGTCGTGTTGGCCGTCATTTTCGTGCCGGTTTACTGTACCTGTCACTGACTGACTGAGACTAATAGAGCACAGTGCTATGTCACGCGTTTCGAACGCACCGAGATTCTCGGGAAAATTGCTCTCCCGTTGTTTTCTGTCTGCCCAGGCCTCGTAGTGAATCATCGGCAACGACCGTATGTACGCCGCGAAACGATTGCTTTTTAATGAAAATCGAATCGTTCTCGTCTCTCTATTCTCCGTAGCACGCTCCCTTAACGAGGGATCCGTTTCAACGGTGGCACGCGCGTATTCTTTGTAATTACGTTTGTTACGTGGCCTCGCTCGCTAAAGGTTTTAGTAATAATCGTTCACCGTTATCGTTTGTTACGCTTCAAGACGGAAAATGTATCCGTTAGTTGCATATTACGAAAGTGTTGACGATGAAAACTGAAACTGTACATTCACGAGCGTTCTCCAGCGTTTTTCAAATTATTAGATAACGGTTTTACCAAACCGACTTACATACAAATAATTTGAAAGAAAGATTGGTCTTTTTCCTACGATGCAACCGTAAATTCTAATTAAATAATTAGGCAAAACTGAGTGCAACTTTTTTAACGTAGGCATGCAAAGATTCCATTAATCTAAGGAGGCAATAAAACACTTAAATCTGAAAGAAAGATACATTTTTTGATGGCTATGCTCAGTTACAGCATATTACAATATGATTTGAGCGTTATATAGAAGTAAGAAGGGAAAATAAACACCGACATTTGTTAAGTCATTATCATAATCGTTTTTCATGCTTTCCTCGCTATTGTATACGCAATTATGTTCTATGAATCTTAAACTCGAGCTGGATGAACAGTAGGTATTCGGAAGTAGAGAATTACGCTGTTGCAGAAATTCGAGACTCGCTAAAAATGAAAAATAATGGTTCTATAAAACTGTAAAAAACATTTGTGTATCACGTTAGTGAATGCTTTTCGAAGAATTACTGAGCAACACAAATATTCTTCGAGCACTATTACATATCACTTTACGTAAATTAAATTTAATATTTTTATAATTATTCTGTACATTCTTTTTACCGCAGAGTAAAAATTTAAACCCGAGATATAAAATTGTTCACTAGTTAAGCGTTTTTAATTGTAATTTGTGAAAATATTTATGGAACTTAATATTGGAATTTTTAATGAAAATGTCTCCTTTTCTGTTTATTTTAAAATGTACGTGGAAGAAGAAATTTCTCCAAAAAACTTTATTTTCTCATTTCAATTTCAACGCGTGTTTCATATGTTTAACACATCAAGGAAATGTCAAATAAACGTCGTATAATATATTAAAATATGCTATTTACATCGAATATTTCTCCTATATTTTTAGCTACGTATATTGATTTATGATAGATATTGGAAAATTATTGTAAAACAAAATTAATGTATCGAAAACACCAAAAACTAGCATTCTACGTTTATTAATAGTGGACATTGATATTTATTATATCATGCAATTCAATTTATTTCTTGATCTCTTATCTCATTAACATTCCGATCTTGTACAACAAAAGATTTAACAAACACCACTATCACCAGATTATTTATTATCGCTATACTTTCGTACGGTTACAGGCGCTCAATTAACGAGCCTTCCAGTAACAGCAATTTCCTTTTCGCTGCCTGTTACAGTAATGACGATGCAGTAAGTGTATTTTGTGCTTTATGGTTCGTCGTCCATGAAAAGAAATTAATAAGGCCAAGTTGAGTGTCCGATAGCTAAAAATACACACAGATAGTTATTGAAATATTGGTAGACCCATGGTTTCTTAAATACTGTTGTCATCTTCTGCATTCATTCAAATTTTAATTAATCATATATCAATACCATTTGTAAATTAGAAATTTTTTATATAGAGCTAATGATGGAGAGATAATTCTAAGATAAAAGTTTGATATACTGAAAGTCATAGTTTAGTGGATTGAAATAAAATTATAAGAAATATCCTTTGTATTACGTGTTCTATCGGTTAGCTAGAAATCTCCGATGAATGCGACAAGTACGTTTCGTAAAATTTTATTGAACAGTTAAGTCTTGCCTAGTACTAAAGGGATTTACGTCGATACTTTTCTTAGCATGTCTAATTTTTTTGCGGTGCACCGGCCTGTTTACGCTTCGAGGCGTTTGGCATGCTTTATGGAACCCCATAAGCGGATACAACGCTCCACTGCATAGGCATTCATATATTTAATTCATTTCTGACTTTATCTCGATGGTTGCACCGATTCGAGATGCGCTTTATAACAGAGAGAAGTCACGCTGGAGTCTTTTCTTGTTTTTCCTTTAAACATGCCGTTACCGTCGTTTCGGAACATAGAACGATATTGCGTGATACGTTTAATTATTTGTAAATTAAGACTTTGTAATACTCATAAAAAAGGAGATGAAAAAAAGAGATGAGTAGAAATAAAATACCGTAAGTTTGTGTTAACGATCGAAATAAGAAGTTGTAATTCAAAGTTTTTATTTAATTGTTTAGTACAACAAAATTTAACTATTAAATGCAACATCATGGTGCATGATTCATTTTATTAAACCTTTGACGTACAAAAATATATTATATCTTTCTTCAAATATTACTATCTGTACTCTATACGTAAATCTTACTAACATTAAGTAAAAAAAAGAATATTTTATGGTAATCTCAGAATGATGAAAAACAAAAAATCTTTAGCGTCCGAATATATTTCTATATCGACAGTCTCTAAACAATCACTTGTTACAACGTTAAACGTTAATCCGATTAAATAAAAATCAATGAGCATAAAATTAACCGTTAAAAAAACGAACATTAAATATTCCTTTATCATAAACTAAAAAAATAATTAATGTGTTATTTGTACATGTTTTTGTTAACTAGCAATAAGTCGAGTTACATATCCTTCAAGGATACAATATATACTCTGTTATAACGAAAATAAAAACTTAAATACAATACTGCAACAAATAACACTCATACTTTATCACACTAGAATAACGTTATGATAAGAATGAACGGAATGGTTATAAACTCAGTTACTGATAACAATATTGATCTTATAATTAGTTAAAAGGCACTGAAGAAAAGAAGTGAACTGTTTAGTTCTTATTCCTCTGCTATAATTGTACTACTTTCAGAAGATTCGGATTTAATTTTAAGCGGTGAATTAGGAGTGGTGGTATCCGGACTTCCGATACTTGAATCACATTTGTTATTATTTTCTTTATCCTCATTAATTAAAGAATTTTCCATCTTTATCTGATTCTTTTCTCTTGATATTCTTAATTTGGGTTTCTTATTAGGATCGAAATGATCTTCAAGGACGATCAATAAATCTTCGATTTTCTTTTCTTCAGTTGAAGTTAATTTTTCCTTAATTAATTTTTCTAAACCTTCTTTCTTTCCATTATTCCACGCTTCCTGTAACACAAGTTAAATCAGTAATCTTATTAGTTTTATTAGTTTTCAAAATACAATTCTATAGATATTAATATTTTATTTGAATTATACAAACTTGTAATTGAGAATATTCTATGCCTGCTTCGGCGAGCAATCGACGTAAAGGACTAGCATGTTGCCGTTCTCGACGATTCACGCGGAATAGGGCCCCGAAAATAGGTCTTAAAGTATTTTGACGTTCAAATACTATTTTTAATTCTGAAATATATAATACTATATAATAGAATTTTTTCTAATCGATATTTAAACATTTAAATTTTAATTTATTTTATATACCTGCATATTCTTGTTCTTCCATTTCTACTGGCTGAACAAATTCTCTAATGAATTCAACAGTATTTTTCATGGCACTATCACTATCACCACTACCATCTGTTTCATTTCCTTTTGTAACTTCTAGTGAACTCAAGTGTTGTACTATTTGTAAAGCCAAACATGCTCTGTCTTTTGCATTATTTAACTGATTTTCCTTAAATAATAACAATTTCATATTAAAATTATTATAGCGATTTTATATCATTATTAAAACTTATCATCAATGTATTATAATTACACATTCTATAAAACAGATGTTGCTTACTCGATTAAATAAACTTTGAGATAATGTCCTAAGAGTATATGCACGAACTGTGTTTGCACATTTTACTTCTGCGACATTAAATCCATTTGCAAATCCTTTCACAATTTCTTTAAATTTTTCCAAAAGATTATATTTCTTTAAAGATTCAATTAACATAGCAGGAATAACTTTACGTGGTTCATGATAAACTAATATGATACCATCCGCTGCGTCTCCTCTTATAGAGGAAAGCCATGTTAGAAAATCTGTTAATGCAGACACTTCACTTTTAGTTTTTAGTGCCTGTAAAAGAATATAGTGTGTAATATAATCAAATACAGATTAAATACCAATTTTTTGATATTAATGAAATTTTTTACCTTATTAGTTGTACTATCTTTAAGTACACGAAACTTGCCAATAGTTACTATCTTCATATTATGCCTTTTTATAGCCGGAGGATTAAGATCTTTATATGGCATTACATATTGTGAATATGAAGAACTAGGTGTATACCCAGCTATTTGGCATATTTCATCTATAACTTTTTTGCCTGTAGTATCCATATCCCAACCAACTAAACGATAATTGCCTGGGCCAATACCTGTAGTAGATTTCCTTGATGGGATGGATTTCCCATTTTCCATTATTGTTGACGATACCATCTTCTTAAACTAATAATCTGCAAAAAATATAATATAGTTTTCTATTTACACAAAGCAGAATATTTAAAATAATAATATTTCTTATTAATAACAACACAAAATATTCTCAATGGATCAATATAAAAATAGTCCATTAACGTGAATTTTATTAATCAAAATCAATGTTAGTTAATAATGAATGAATATTAATAAAAAACACAATTCGATTCATATACATTATACACATAATAATAAGGATTAAATATTTTTTTTAATTTTTCGTTCTCAATGAATTTATATATATTATTTACATATATAATATCTTCAACATAGAAATTTTATCATTTAAAAATATATAAATTTCGAAAAAATAAAAAAATGTATAAATTTGCGTAGAAACTGTGAGTCTCCGAAGATTTCTTTTAGCAAATGTTTGAAACGAACGCTCAGTTTTTGTACAAGGGCGAGATATTTTGGTACGTGCGTAGAGTAGAAGATTATACATGGTATCGGCAAGGTCGACCTTGAAATTCAATACAGTACACAAATACTTCAGAACAAAAGATTAATGGCTTAGAATACATCCAATAATATCTTACCTTCTACGACAGACTTACAAATTATTTATCAAATAAAAATAATCTCCTATCGTATGCAGCAATTTTTCTTATCCAGAGGCGTTTGTGTAAAGAAGTTCTGTGCCAAGAACAAGGCAACGGAAATATTTATCGGAAATAATGAAACACACGCAGTCTCACGTTTAATAAACTTATAAATATTAATGTCGGGAACAAGAAATTTATCAAAACGAGTGATATGCCACCATCAACAACGATGTAAAAAAATGACGATCTAACACAGTTGCTATCTTGTTTCGCGACAGGTATATCTACCACTAAGGAAACTGAATGTTATATGGATTTTTGCGATTCCGTGACGTCTATGCAACACGCATTACATATCAGCTCGCGGCGAATCGTGTCACGTATGTAAAACAGATATTCTCATCACACGTGGGTCGATTGCGATTCATGTATAGCCTCGATTTCGATTTAGTTTCCATTAACTCAACGTTAGATTCGTTACATTCGCTCACCGATTCACGTGGTTTCGCAGTTCCGTATTATTCACTGAGTTTCTTGATACGATCACCGAAACTGATGGCAGTACTATAAATCCTTTGTAGATACTGGAAACTACTGGAACGCAACTAAATTCATTTGAACACACGTGCGAAATTGGCAGTAAACCGCCTGCTCGATCATCTGCGCCTGCGTACTCGTTCTTAAGTCACGTGGTTCTAATGTCACTATTAGGTGAAGGAGAGACTGCCAATTGAAGTTGAAGTTCTAGTAGATTTGCTAAAACAGTACGTGAATCAAATTGAAAGGGTTGTGTACATATTTGTTTCTCGTATTTCAATACAGTAGCGTTACTTTTAATCTAACTTTAGCACTATAGTAGTTGGTGAACATTGCAAACGAAACTAGGAAATGTTCGATTGAAAGTATCTCACGTGCATGTAAAATAATAAAGGTGAGATTCGACGAATAATAAACGATTTGATATTCATTCTATAATAAGATATTGAACGTGTTCAAAATGAAAAATGGCGATTAAACGGTACGAACATTAATTTCTCGTGACTCGATGCTTAAATAGTTAGATACCTGTATGAGAACCATCATTGAAATAAATAACTTGATCCACATTCAATTACATTATTTTCTAGTTGAGATTGGCAGATAGACACTGGTTGAAACAAATCAAAAGTGTGTTGCATAGCGACGTGTTCTAAAGATATACGTGTGTCATAGGTATTTAACATGAAAGTGACTGCATAACGGACGGTTGAGCGTAAAAAGAAATTCACGTTTTCGCATATCGGTATCGTTCCCGATGAGATGAATCGTTAAATACTGGTTTGTAAGTAAAATTTATTAGCACGAGTCGGCGTGAATCGTACTTCTTATTTATGCGACTGTTACGACGCCTCTGCATAAAGTTCCATTTGCACGTTGCACTCTAGGAAAATTGTTGACGGTAGCGATAAATTGGCCTGCAGCTTATCTCTCGTTATCTGTTATTTATCCTTTTTTAGAGCGGGCCGCACGCTTTGTAGCACTGATAAATTGTTTCAACTGGGTCATCCGTTCGCCACGGTTCGTTTTTGTTTTTCATTTATCCGCGGAATTTCTCCCGTGCTGGTTGTTCCGAATTTATCGAATTCTCCGCGGTGTTTAAACGTGAGAAAATTGGAAGGCGAATTGCGCACGATCAACTATCACTGCATTGAATTTTTTTCTACGACTAAATTCCCATTATAATGCACCTTCATGATACACGTTTCCGTATAATATCATAAGAATAATTGTTTAGGGCGGTAATTACCGTCATTAGATTAATGCATACGCCACAACATGCACAGTAAACGTAATATTACTATTATTTATTATCATTTCTTTCTTGTAGCTAACAAATGTACCATCTATGAATCTTTTTCAAGATGTTCGAGTAAGATCATGTGGAGCAAATTTATGCTCATCTTCGTTTATGATAAATTTAGAATGTATTAATTATTCATGGTTTGTTCATTTTCGTAATTGTTTGTAATAAATCTTCGTATATCATAGATTTACTATGCATACATTATTTAGCCTTTTTTATTTATGATTTATATCATTATTGTTGATAAATCTACAACATAAATCCACGATGTAGCTATGATTGATTGCAATAGTTTTCAATTATTTTTGCATATTTTTAATTGAATTGTTAGTATTCTATTTTGCTATGGTAAAAATACAATGATTTTTGAAATATTTTTGTACAATATCTTTGTACATCACTACAAAAGTTTAAATAATTTCATTTCGATATATTATTATCCTGAAAGTTTATAATCGTGAAAGAAATATCAATGATGACGTACAAGTGAAATGATTAATCATATAGTAGAACGTGAACAATGTGTCACAAATGAGATACGAAAAATACAATAATTAATTAAACATCGAAATTTAAATAAAATAAAAAAAGTCCCTGGAGTTCACGAATTTCAACGTAAAATAAAGCTAATCTATTGTAGTTTCGACTACGGCTGAAAGCTTTCTCTCAGCCGTCACGTTCACTTTTTACAATATATGGCAAAGCAAAATCCCATGTAAATAGTAAAAAATATTAAAACGCGCTTGGGGCATTTCGCGTCAGTGGTATTGGTTAATATTCAAGTCTGGTTTCGCTATTTGTGCATGTGTTCGACAGTTTCATATCTGCTCTCTGATAGGAAATGTTGATACTATAAAATTTGAATGAAACGTGGTGAAAGAGGAATCATTCATCCTCGTAGTAATCGTCGTTGATAATAAAGATACGTTAGGTGTAGTCGATGTGATGTGAATATTTTTGAAAGAGAAATAACAAGATATCGACGGGAGAAAAAATGGCAACGACAGAAATTGCGTCTTAACGAAGTCGATGATTTTTCTGAAGCTCTTCACTTGGTATAATGAACATCGTGTTCAAATATCACGATTGCTTTTCAAGTGGATTTCGGCAGCAAAAAAGGGAGAAGGAGGTTGGCGAGGGAATATTGAAACACCTTGATAGGTTGATTAGTATTCAACCTAGCTTCGGCAAACATGATAAAATCGATCATCTCTCTGTATCTCTAGCGGTGCATTTTCTACCCCCGGCTGGTAGAAAAAAAGTAGAGTATTTCATTGAAATTAAAAAATGGCAACGGGAAATGAAACTCGACGTGTACATAGGTACGTTTCCGTCGAGATTGAAGGGGTTAACTGCTGAGAAACCTGCTGTTCTTTATTAAGTACGATCATTCGGATAAATTAAAACGGCACATAGTTAAAGTTTCCGGTTAAATAGATCTTTTACTTAAGAATTTCGAAAATTAAATAGATCACAACTATCAAGATAAACGAAGCATCAGAATTCAGTATGGAAAATGGCTGTAGATGGAGAATATCGGAAAACGAATTCTAGATTTACAGGTTTGCTCTTCGTTAATATTCAGTCTATCACCTACAGATGTAATAGTGCCATCAGCAAACATAGTACGAGAGATAAACGCAGAAAAGGGATCAATTAATGCGAGAATCCTGAGTTAAGAATCGTTTTAAAAATTGGAGAAAAATTTCTTTTCATTTAATATTGCAGATGAATCAATAGATCATCGGCTCTAATCCAGTCTACATATACGTAAAATAAATATAGGTAGATAGTAAAAAAAATACGAAATAGATATGATAAAAGCTGCGAATTTTCACGATAAAATATATTTAATCTTATCAATTCTATGTTTTACGAGCAATCGTATTGAACTGAATACATTTTTGTACTTTCGATACGTATGCTATTGATTCATATAATAGTTTTAATCTTGCATTCGAAGATAAAAATCATTTTCACCTATCGATCAGATATTTCATGACGTAATGTTGTTCATATGATATGACGTTATGGACGAGATATATCTTGCACACCTTTTCATTAAGATGCGAGATATCTCGTTCATGGCGTAAAAATTAGATCACGAGGTATTCCTTCGCGAACGAGGAATTATTAACGATATTAAATACAGAATGATGTACTGTTACAAACAAATCCTCTTAACGTTACTTTTTTAATGAGTATTAAAACGAATTTAATTTATGTCAAGTTTCATCAACGATTGTTCACATCTTGTTCACAAAATAAAATTAACTTCAAATGATAAAATAATTTTATTTTGTCAAGCTGGATGCTTTTCGCTTTAAATGCCACTCATTTATTGAATTTTTGATTCTGATAGACTAATTAGCCTTTCCATTATGTGATAATATATTAAAAAAATATAATATAAAAACTACCATGCACGGACATGTCAACATTGTTTACTCGAGATTTTCTTTTCATTCTAAGAGCACTATGTATGTTTCTAGGGTTCATTTAGATGTACATTTTGCACGAAACCGAATTTCAACCATAAACAACCATTCAATCCCTTCTGCACTTGTCATTCACATGGAACGCATGAGATGCTCATTCATATCCGACACTTGTGAAATTCATTCACCCTTGTGCTGCATTACATACTGGCTTGCGTAACTCGTTGGAAGTTCACGTGCTCTGTAACTACGTACGTATCGCATGAAATTATAACGAAGGACTTTTTTGTCTCAACTAGAATCAAGTATTTTATGCCTAATTTACTTTTTACACAGAATGTATTATGATTAGAATAATTCTACTTTATATCAAAGGAACGAGTGATAACAGCACGGTGATAAGCTATACAAGTAATTTTAAATGTTAATGGTAAAAGGGAATATCAAATATAATACATAAATGTTGTTAAATTATGCAGTTCCATTGAGAGCACCAGATACGATTTCAAAGGCTCCTTAATTGAATATTTCCATTTCTACGTTTCTAGATTAACGATCATTTATGACGTTAATGTTATATGAGCAATAATATTATGCATTTTTTCGATGTTCCAACTACTTAATAGAAGAAAATTGTTGGAAAAATATTTAATTATCTATGTAGTACGTGGAACTATTTATTGAAAGAATACGTGTACGTATTTCAACATTAAATACGTAATCCACAAACGTACAACGTACAGTCTGGAAATTTAATAGTAATCGATTAATGATAATACAAATATACATAAAAAGGAGAGTGCATGCAATATATAAAATATATATATATATATATAATACTTTTTACAACAATCATATGGTGAAACAAACCTCTATTTAGACTCCACTTCTTATATTTCTATAAATTTAAATTAGCACAAACATCCATCGTTGAATAACGCATCACGAATTATCAGAAATCGCACGTTCAAAATTTAATTTCGAGACCGGTTACCTCTTCTTCCGCGACGATTTTATTACTTGATCAATTCTCCAAGCCAAACGAACGTAACTCACGTCAACGTTTAATTTAACCATACAATCTAAAGGATCGGTAAAAGAGATTCCGAATAAATGGAAAGACTTACAATACAGAACGATTCCGCCGCAAATTCCGCCGTGGAGGAGGCTGTTACACCGTCGGATCTTGATTACTCTTTCTTTCGATGGATGGACTTCGATGATCGGTCGTTAAAAAACGATTCTTCGCCGCGGTTGCCGCGTACGTGACGCTTTTCTCCTGGATCTCAATTCTTTCTGTTCACCGTGACGCCTTAGTGAACGCCGTGAAACGCAGACAAAAGACCGTTGACTCGACGCACAGATTCCGACAGTCTATTGTTTCCCTTCGTTTTTGGCTCCCTAGCATTATCTTTACTTTTATCTCATTTCCACGCGTTATCCTTCTTTACTCTTTTGTTTTACCAGTTTTCTCCACACGACGCGACGCAACGATGGGCCCCACTCGTACCGCGAACGATCGACTTCGCTCGTATTCGACTCGGTAGCCGCACGCTTTCGCTGATAACGACGCATCGCGTCGTAAGATATCGTGAGATTTGCACGTACCTGCAACGTGTCTGATATACGAGCGATTTGCAACGAGCAGGTGATAAGGTTGCATCGCTCGCGCATTGCGTGCAACCGCGGTTCTTGATGCGCGACAACTTAGGATACGGACATTCTTGGCTATTGGCTCGGGCTTCTGAAGTTTCGCGGTGTTATGATGGAGTACAATGACTCACAAAAGTATTTGAGCCAGGATCCAGAATTAGCAGCTATTTTTAACACTTTTATGGAATTCACTGAGATAAAGTCAATTTTTGTTTAAATAAAAGACTGTGATCTTGACTAAATCTTAAAGGGACCTTGAATGATTATAAATATTAATTGTTAGTTGTTTTGGTTTCGAACAACGATTAGAAATAATCGAAATATTTTTGATTGTTAATAACATATAATGAAAAATCTTTTGAGTTCTGTAAATTTTAGACGAAGATTTCTTTTTAATTAATATAAAATTAGAAAAAATGACACTAAAAATATTAAGTACAATTCCGACAAGAGTTACATGCGGTTACATTTCTCTATTTACTTATTAAGAAATATTTTATAGCGCGTTAAGATATCGAGGAAGATTAATATAAAAAATAATTTAATTTATATGAAAATCACGTGTAACAAGCATTTTAGTTGGTTAATAAGGAAAATGTTGGCAGATGCTGTAGTATGATTTCCAGTTTAGATAAAATCTTTGTTTATTTAGTCTTGGTATGTATAATTTTACTTCTCGCGTGAAAGCGGTTAATTAGAAAAAGTGATACAAAGTGATAAAAAACAGCTAAAATTAAAAATTTGTAAAGCTAATAATGATCCGAGTATACGGATAAAATACGTTTAATAAGAACACGTTACATACGAGGAACTGAATTCATATAATTAGAACTTTTCATGACATTATAATTTATGGAGGAAGTCTATTATTATGGCGTGGTAAAAGTCAGTATTAATGGATAAAATCACTTCTTTTTTTACACAGTAAATGGCAATCAGTATGTTTCATTCCTAGACTTTTCATGAAATTGGAAATTGTGATAAGGAAATGCACGTAATTGATCTAAAATTATATCCTGAAAAATAAAATACGTTCGACACCAACATGTAAAACTGAAGAGAATTAAAAAATTATATCCAGATTCTGAGTAGATACATTTTGCAATTTAATAAAAGAGTATGATACGAATAATAGAGAAAATTGTACGTAAGTAATAATTATTTGGGACACTATTTATTTGAATTTCTGAATAAATTTGAAGTCTGACCCACACAGCAACCTGTTCAGTTTACTAAATCGAAACATTTAAAGTTCTTTTCAATATACAATTATGAAATAGGAAGATTGAAAACACATTTATATCTACGAATAATATCAGCTTTATATATTTTCTATATTTTTAAGAAAAATTTTCTATAGCACTTGAGTTTTTCTCCCTATCAATACGGGGATTTTCTGTCACGTTGACAGATTAAACACGTGAAGAGGAAAAAAGGAATATATTGAAAGTGAACGGCGAACGATATTGCGTCCCTTTATTCAATACACTCTCAATAAACTCTGTTTTATGTGGAGGAAGGTTGTTTGCATTTTTATTGGTTTAATTGTTCGTATTAAATAAAAAACGAAGATAAATGAAATCAGCAAGACAAAGTTTCTGTCTTCGGCCGTACTATCTACGTATTTAACGGTTTCTTGTGTATCAGAAGTTTGATAAATTATACAGTTGTCGCTTGCGAATAGAAACTTCACGACGTGATATACATTATTGAACGCGATAATAGAATTTGTGAACGGTATTACGTATTGTGTGATAAGCATGCAACTTCCAGAATTGTAATGAAGCGATAAAATCGCGTCGCGTGTTGTGTGCATCGAACTTTTTCTATTTGGAGAGGGTGCTCGTGGAACACATTTATTAATATAATTACGGTTATTATTTACCTAATACCTATTTTATTCCTGGATACTGTTCGAATAAGTCACTGTAATAAGAACTGTACTATTTTCGTAATACGATTCTTATTGGGTCGCCCGGGAAGTTCGTTTCGATCTTTAAGGAATTTGGTCGACATGAAAGATCATATTGAAAAGTTTTTTGCCGAAAAACCTGAGAGGCTCTGAATGGATGGAATATTCAGGTTGCGTGAAAGATGGAGAAAGGTTGTGGAACAAAATGGCACCTATATAATTCAATAAATGTATATCGAATCGAAATGCAAATCGGGATGAACTTTCCGAGCGACCTAATAAATTCTTAGTATTAAATGACTGACTGATAGACTGAAAATCAATAGTAATTCATAGCAATATCACATAACAGTTACTTTCTATGATACATTAGATATTACTCAAATAAATGCAATCCAAAGCTAATCCAATAGATAAGAAAAATCTTATCTTTTAACATGATAATCGTATATCCTATTTTTCTATCTAATTTCTTAAAATGCATCGAACGTTCGCCTACAAACATGAAATACGTAGTAATATGTTATTTAAATTATCAACGCGATAGCCAGACTTATAAGTAAAGCAGAAACATGCAAGGGTTTATCTGGTAATTATATAATACGACCTTGTTATTTAATAACAAGTGGGTAATCTCCTATATTTCTTTTTTAACTTCAAAAATGTTGCAGAAATATATGTGCGACAAAATTATCATATTTTCCGAACCTTATCGTTTCGCCGACTACTTCTTATTTTTTAATAGAATATGTTGTTTTGTAATGCAATAATTATGTGACTGACGTTTGTGGTTTACACACGCATTTATCATGACACGAGTTGCGGGCAATCGAATAATTGATAAGGGCGTTACTTTTCCTCCGCTTTACGAGACATTTCTTGTAGAAGTGCATATTTTTGTGCGTAACACATGAAAATAATATCTGACATTTAAAAAAGCATATATTTATAAATACATTATATGTATAGAAAACCGGAAATTTGTAAAAGAATGGTCTGATTCGCCTTTACTGTGTTTTAGAATTTCAAACATTCCTGTAAGTTGTTTCGTTTGCCCGTCTTAAATAGATTATCTCATGTTCTTCAGAAAGAAATATCGATTTTCCTCTATTGCAATATTTATTGAGTCATTTATCTGCACGTAAACGTAAGTAAAGGTCAATCTTGTTTTGTCACTTCTTATATCGATAAACTGCTCTGATACGTTAAGAAAATAAATTAACTATTGAAATCGCGTCACTGTAATTTTCGCAACTTTTACGAAATTAGCTTTTAATAATAGAATGGACATTTATTTAAATTGTCATAAATCTAATGAAATAATCATAAGCTACGCAAACAATGTTACAAATTATAATTAAAATCGCATTAAAAAACCATATAGCGATATCACAGATTATTTGTTACAGATTTATCACGTAGCTAATTATATAATGTCAGCTTTTACAACAAGGAGAATTGAACATAATAGAGTTTGAGAAGATAATAAATCTTCTAGGCTTCGAAGCCTAGAGTTACCTAAGTCACTAACAGTGAAATGCAATTATTACGGTGCACGATATTTAAAATGCAATTAAAAATCTTAGAAACACCTATGAAATCGTTGATTGCTGACGCGATAGTTGTAAAATTTCCATAATGAAACGATAACAGGTAGTTATAATGTTGGAAACATTTCCAGAAGTATATATTAACGTTCATGAATGGCGAGTGGTAAATTCGCATGAAAATGAACGATTTAAATAATAATAACTAATAATGGCGATAATATCGCGTAGCAAATGTATCGAAAATAATGTTACGGCCGTTGCGTTGATACCTAGATTCGTGTACCGCGAAAACAATCACGAGACGTATATTACATACATATTTAAGTTGGCAAAATTACAAAAACGATTACGTTTCATGATGTGTAATAAATGAATACCGAAACACGATATCAAGACACATTGTGTAACAGAGTTATCAGGTAAACAGCCACGGCAATGCATTTCCTTTGTAAATGCATTCTAATTCTGGAAACAAATTGGTGCTTTTAGCGACATTAAAACGGTCCCATTAATCGTATACTTGATACATTTCATGTGCCTCGAGTTGCATAGTAATGACATACAGATATAAATTTACGTTTGCACCGAAGAAACGTCGTACAATTTGTAATCCAACTTGTGTATGTCTACGTTGAGAATTACGAAATAAATTTAATCGAATGCGCTCGCGATTTTTACGAAGCTTCGTTGAAACGATAAAATCATCCTGTCTGTCTGCCTCTACTTTTGCGCATAAAATACGGTTGCGTAGGAAGTGAATTAAGTTTGAATTTTTATGAACCTTTTTAAATAGAAATGCCGAATTACGAAAAGATATATTCGTCAACGAATATGTGTAGGTGGATTATTCAAACTTTCAGCCAATCTTCTGCAAAAATTGTCGCCCCACATTTTCGATTTATTTCTGCGCAAGCAATTACCTTTTCTCTTCATCATACCATCAATCCAGTTATCGTGCGTATTGTACAAAATTTCGGTTTCCCACATATGCGTAAGAGCAGGAAAATCACATTCCAAAAACAGTGTTGGAATTATTCAGTGCAATTAATAACCGACAATTAATATTGAAATATTTGTTTATCAATCGTGATTAACAATACAGTTTTTACTCGACATATTGTCATTGAAATTCGATCCGATTTAATAAAATTTAAGTATCCAAATACGTAACGAAATACGATGAGAACGTTAGAATGAGAATTAGTTAACAATCTATAAAGTCAATTATGAAAATTATCTATCGATCGGCTTTCCTGATTCATTCTTTCTAACGATCATTAATAATAATTTCTATCTATCCAACAAATCCAACAAATTAGATAGTTTTCTCAATATTAAAAATTGGACACAAGTAGCGTCGTAATCCTTGATCAAATGAAAAAAGGAATTTCCCCGAGTTCCATTCTTGTTGAACAGTGATCAGCGTGCAACAATGAAGAACTCTTTCCCGCCTTCCCTTCTCACGGATCAAGAGGCGTTCTTACTTTTCTTTTAATTAAAAGTAGTTACCTAGCGCGGCCCAAGTCAATTCAAACAGAAACTTTAATCACTTCACGACCGGTGTGGATTTTAAAAGAAAGTTGCGATTTTTGATCAACACGATGGGGAGGCAAACTTCCCGGTTCGTGTCATTCGCAACTGTTCGCACTGTCGACATCGATTGATTTATCGCGAACGTTCAGGTATAACACAACTGGAATCGAGTCAGGTACCGAGCTCGGCTCCAAATGCCAATTTTACCACTTACCGCTTACTGCTTATCGTTTACGGTTCTTTGTATGTTCATGGTCTTAGTCTCTTTAATCGTGAAAAGAGAAACGCGCTTGTATTATCGACTCGTACAAAGCATGCAGCGTGTTGTTCGTTTGTTGGTATAATTAGCACGTGGCGCTATATACATTCTAATATACACAGTGTACTGTGTGGGCGTGTACCAGAATAACTTGACTACGCGACCACTGATATTATAGCTGGTGGAAAATCTGGTGGTGTTTCTATCCCTGGCTCTTGTCTTGCTCTTAACATTCGATATTAGTTCATTTGGCTTGCCTAACTTTAGCACGGCGAATCGTCCTTCGTCTGTCTGATTATTATCTGATTATAATTGTTTGTTCGAGCGAGATACCTTTTGGGAAAACTGTTATAGCGATATTGCAGGTATTATATCGTGGTAGTTGGTGAATGATAAATTACGTAGGTAGAAAATAAAAAGTATGAAGGATAAAAACCCGCGTTTGTTAATTTTTATGCGTATGCAGGATGTTCATCGTAACGATGATCATAATCTGTCAGCATTTCTCTTAATCTGATAAAAAGATGTTTCGAACAAAATTGAATCAGTTGGCAATTGACAAAATGTTGTATTTAATCAAATATGGAGATGATCATGGCTCTTTAAAATGGTGCTTCTTTTAATCATTTGCTATGATAAATTCTATAGTTCATGGCATAATTTCTACTTTGAGAAATGTCAGCAGAAAGAAATATGTATATGGTAAAAAGTGTGTTAGACTGATTAGCTCTTGACATATGATATAAAATAGGTACATAGATTAGGTACTGTTATATTTAAGTATTTTACGCTATATTGCAATATCCCTAAAAAATGAAATAAATTATAAATCGTGGAATTTATGTACACAATTTTCCAATACAAAGATTATTTTTTATCTCTTTTTTATATCATTTGTCACTTAAACCACTACAGTCCGAAATAAAACGTAGTTTTTATTCGATACCGTGTAGCTTCTACTGCCATTTAGATTTTTACTTTTAAATTCGTATAAAAACTTCTATTTGAATATTCAATTTCCATGCGTTTTTGATTTTAGGATTTTTCTTTTTGCGTTTTCTGGTACATGTGACGGAATAAATAAATAAGTAGTATTTTTTGTAACGGTACTATCATAATATACCTATAGTTTTCCTTTTTTAATGATTTGTTTTCGATGTGTTATACAGCGTTCATAAATGACATATTAAACGGAGAATAATTTAGATGTAAAATAGTCCGATACAAAGTTTAGAAGAAATAGTGTTATTTGCAATAAAATTCTCTTTTAAATCATGTAACAGTATATAAAAAACAAAAAAAGAGTATAAAACGAGGAAAATAAAAACAGGTAGTAAAACTACGAGAGTGGCATAAAATAGTTTTCAACGCGTCTCTCTTTCCTTTTTAAAATACCGATTCAAAATCTCATGTTTTTCCAGCCATGACGTCTGGCCCGTTTTTGTTTTTCCGGTTTGCGTTTTTCGATATAAAAAGATTGCATCAAATTTTTGTTGAACGAGCATAGAGTGTGATACTCGTGAGCGAAAAGCTGTGAAAATTGTCACAGGTTTTGTTTTTGGAAAAAAAGAAAACTATTCAGATACAGGAACCAAGATAATAATAGTTTATGATATGATAGATGTACATCTGAATAGTTTTCATTGCAATAGTTTTCATTAGAAAAGATAATAAAATTACCCAAACAAGATGCCACAATGAAAATATAATGAAATATTAAATCTTGCAGTTTGCATTTAAGTATGGAGTTAATGAAATACAATGCAGCATGTGTGTGCCTAATCTTTTATTTTGTAGTGTAATATATACAGTGTGGCCCATTTGGAGTGATACATGTAATTACCTCCTAAAATACTCGCTATGCAAAAAAATGTTTGAAATTCATAAAACTTACTTTATTTCGGAGGACATTTTATGATGGTCAAAAATTAGTAATTATTTAGTAAGCTGCTTCAAAATGTTGTAGAAATTAACATCTTGAACAATCAATGAATCAACATCTTTCTTTCGCAAATTACCGCCGGACTTTTCTTCGTTACCTTAGGCTATGGGAAAGAAAACGCGTCAACATTTAAAGGTGCCATAAATTTAAGCCCTCACCCGCATGGTGGTAGGCTAGCAGTCCCGACGTCTTGCGATTGTGATGTCTGAAAACGCAAGGCTTCGATTGCTTGCGAGGCTCGTAACGATTGCTTGAGTTCTGTTATCCTTGGTTCTAGGGAGAGATAACGAAGTCACTTGATGGTGTCGAAGGCAACAAACGATCTCGAATGACCTTGAAAAGTAAGAGATTATAGATCGATGAATTCCTCACGGAATAGGTTACACACTTATCTGCACAAAAACATATAGTTCTGCAAAATTGCATAAAAAAAACAAGGATCACTTTGAAATTTGCAAGATACATCTACCTAGATAACATTTGTGATCATCGCAAGATGCCCCACTCGAAATAAGCTAAGCTTTGCTTGAAACATTTTTTCGCATAATGAATAATAGTTTTTGGGAGATAATTGCGTGTACCACTTGAAATAGTGTCACCTCGTATATACGTACATAACGTCTAAATATGATAGAAAAATTATAATACGTACAGACAGATCGTGGTATCCTCTCGTTAAGTTTCGGAGCTGATTTCGAACGACGTTGGTCTCCTCCACGCAAGCTGGTCATCTCTGCAGCCTGTGCCAGGCACATTGTCGACATGTCGTTACTTGGGTTCTGGTCAGCACGTGGATTTTATGCGATTTTACTCGCACAATTACCGCACACCGCCCCAGAAATCTGTGGTTTTCGTGGTCGATCGTTAGGACTAGCGACCACCCGCTCGCGTAATTAATTCTGTTCATTGCAATTTATGTTCTTCTTTCACTGTTTTCTTCCAGTTCCATTTATTGTTAAATGCTGTTGTTTATTGCCGAACGGTCCATGAAATTTTTCAGGGAAAATATCAGCTTAAAAATTGGACATTTTTGTCAAAATATTCTGTCGTTTAACGAGGGAGAAGTACGTAGGAGTTCCAAAAAATAATTATGTGATAGAAAGATAAAAAGAAGACAATTGACGGCAATTGCATGTCCATTCGTAATATTTATTCATAAGATTCGCTTTATTTATAATATTCGCTCGATGAAAAATCCCTGAAGCATTAAGAATTAATTTAATTAAATTAGCATACGATATCCATCAGCTGTTCTCGGAATAGTCGGCTTTACTGTTTGACGCAATTACTAGCGATTAACAGTTTAATAAAGGATGTACGTCCCTTATGTGGTTAGTATGTAAATATTAATTATCCTAAATGTTCTACTAAATGTAATAGATGTTTTAACATAAATATTAAAGAACAACTAACTCAATAACATTACTATATATAAATCTTTCGTAATGTTTGAATATTAACGCTATTGTACATAATAACATAAAATATTTTGGTCGCTTGGAATTTTTCTGCGAACCTCGATAATATTACACGGAGATGGTATCCCACTGAGGGTAACCACCCACATGATAATCTAACAGCTAAAAAATTCTACCAAATGTCCAAACTGGACAAATTGTGAATGTAAACAATTAAATAAAAAAAACCTCGATAATATATACGCCTAAGTTTTTAAGAAAAGTTCCGTTTTCTAATCTTCTATCTCCGTGTATCAAATTTATGATGGAAAAAGTAGTATTTGTGTTCTACGCATCCTTTCGTGTTTAATTATACGTCAACATGTCTTTATCCAAGACGATAATTATTCTTCATTTGCATTTTGTCGAGACAAACAATTCGAAACGAAGATCTTGGACGAGACCTCTTCCGTCGAATCAGCCGACAACACGGATAGCTTCTCATACTTTCAGCCGGAAAATCGAAGTGAGAAAAGATTCTCGGCCTCGTTAAGTTCAAGATGGAACGATGGTGCTGTTAATTTTTTTAAAAGCTAGATAGCTGGGGCACATCAGAATAATTTGCTTGAGTTCAATGACCGAGATATATTTTTGTAGAATTATTTGGTTTACTTTTGGAGTATCATATGTTAGAGAATAATTCCTAGAGAATATTTCCTACTAAATTAAGGAAATGTTTTCCCCAGACAGATAAAATATACAAAAAGGGTGAAAATAATTTCTAAATTAGAAAACTATACATTTTAATATTAAAGAAATAGAATTAGTATATGAATAGGGAGACAGAGCGAGAGACGCACGAGAAGATTGGCAGAGAATCGTAAGAGACAGAATATTAAGAATTAACATTTATGATGAAATGAAAGAAATGCGTGCTAATTTAAGTAGGAGTAAACGTTAATAATTATGAAAATAAATCGAATTAAAGTGAGTATCATTGTGGTTTAGAGGATAAAAGAATATCGCAAGTTATTATCTTACACAAATTTGAAAATCACGGATTATGTATCATGTCAGTTATAAAATATTGTATAATGATATTTTATATCCTATTATTTGTAAAGCGGATTAAATTCGTATAAATGTAATATGTTATTCATCGCATATGTTTCATCGAGATTGATGGTAGTAGAGGATTATTAATTTCATGAATGAAATATTGGGAAATTGAAACAGTCTAATAAGAGTGTGTAGATATATGTATCAGAGGAATGTATGATTCAGTAAACCGAATCATCTTCATGGCCGGCAGACTGAAAAATAAAGTATTAACACTACTTGTTAACAAATACCTGTTAATGATATCTAAAATTATTGTAATTTTTTCCATAGAATATTAGTAGAATTTTTCTTATACAGGTTGTGAATTTTTTTTTTATTTATTTATTAAAATTTACAATCAATTCTCGCATTGAGAATTTTCAGTAATTTTTTCTGGCATGGCGCAGTGACATGGCTAATTATTTATAATAAGTTAATACTTATTATAGATAAGTATAATTTATAAGTAAGTATTATAAATAAGTAAATATTACTTAATTTAGATAACTAATTGAATCTAGCGTTTAGGTCTAGCGGGTAGTGTTTTTTCAACCTGCGGATCTGATCGGACGTAGCAAGTAGTCCAGTAATTAGGGGGTTTCGGTGTTTGTTGACTCTTTTGCTATATCTGTCTCTATATTTTGCTATTTCCTCTTTGACTGTTAGTATCTTGAGGTTGCGATGAATTAGTTCGTTGGTGACATACCAGGGTGCATTTATAATGGATCTTAGCGTTTTAGATTGGAAGCGTTGAAATATTTCAATGTTGGAATTACTTGCTGTTCCCCATAGTTGGATACCGTAGACAGGTTGTGAATGTACGTCATGAATGGTTTCGAATTAAATCGATAATTGTGATGAGTGATTGTATTCAAATATCAATGTAATTATGATTTGCATGTCTCATTACAATGCGAATGAAATTTTAACATGTATCGCACACCTATACCTTTATCGGAGAAATATAAAATATTATATATGTATATATATATTGAGTGATCATTTACATTTTCGTAGTATGATATGAAACAAGCTGGTTCTTTATTTTTTAAGTACCAGACAGAAGAACGTTGAACTGGCGTTATTAGGTAGAAGAAATCAGACTCGAAGGAAACGAAGAAGCGCAATAAAAGGCGATCCACGTCTGAGCAAAGTACGGGAAAACTCTTAGTTCCCGACATCGCGTTTCCTTTTCCCGAGTTCTGTTAATGAGTTTAAAGCGATCGAACGGAATTAAATCTAATTAAGCAGAAAGGAGAAAATATGAATGGCACTTTGATGTTCACTGAGTTATCTAACACGTACTCGCTGATGAGCAATGAACTACATGGTAATTAATAGATAAATTATATCGTAATGCGAAAAATTTCCCCTAAAAATCGAAAAATTTCTAGTTATTCGAAATTGAAATGTATAAATTCTCTTTTCTTTGGGATGGTAAGCGGTGCTGTTGCAACATTAACTTTAGAGAAATAAACTTCTACAAGTCTAGGATTTTCAGGCATCATCATTGCGTGATAATTCTTAACCACTAACTTAATGTTTGGTTACTATAATGTAATTATTTTTGTCATAAACTGACATTTAATATAAATTTGGTACAAGGAGCACATATAAATTTGGTTCCAGCTTGTATGAAATATAAAAGTCATAATAATTATTGTAATAAGTTGCTTTAAGTAAAGTGAACGCGTAAATTTACACTGAAGATTTAAAAATATCATTGAATTATATTTATTTGTTTATCACAAGTACGATGACTCAAACGCGTTGACAAATGCTTTTCTCGTTTTATGCGGAAAAGATAATAGAAAATGCGAGGCATGATGTAGAACTCATGCTAGAGAGATGACATCACTTGCAATTTGTATCGATGATATCATGTTGCATTCTTGTTTCTATGTTTGTATAATTATTTCGACGACTTTTTATGAGAGAAATTTACACGAGATGCATATAAAGTGATGCAAGATATCTAGCATTGAGAATTTTTTTTACGAAGTCCAAATAATTTAATTAAAGCTAATAATAGAATAAGTAGCTATTATTTAATAGAAAAATTTAATTTACAAAAGAAACTTAAAAACATTATTGCATTTAAAGAGCATAATTTAAACGATGTTAAAGATTGAAAATTTCTTTTAAGTCAGACACTGGGTTTAAGAACGATATATATCTTCCTCGTATTACTTCAAATATCATAGGTGCAGTTCGTCATAAAATGACTGTATTTTATTTTTAGGTTTGATGTAGGCGTTTATGGAAATGTGTTAATTCGTGAATCACGCGTATTCGTCTGTATTTCATTCAAGCTCGAGAAATTTATAGCTTACTGCACGATGTATTCTCTTTAAATTATTATCAATATCGAAAATTCTATGGAAATAATTGCAAAAGTACTGTTTTTAATCAAAGCTTATTTGAATTGAAGCAATATCATTTTCCGATGTCAAAGAAGTTGTCATCTCGACCCGCCCTCTCCGATTTCGATGATTTTTAAATATATTGTAAAGCTCCACATTTTGAGTAATTTTTTCCTGTACGTATAATCGTCGGTCGGTTTTAGTTTCCTAGATATTCGCGTAAAACTACCGGTACCACACAGCGTATTTCCGCCTATAGTTGTACGTTTGTAGGAGTGTATGCGTCAGTATTGGTTGCCGCTTATTCTCTGTTTATAAACGAAAGCCGGGCGAGCTTAAAAGTCCCGAGCATTTGTTATAATTCACTTAAAAATTGACTGACAATGTATTGACTTTGGTTACGCTTATGTGAAATAATAACAAATTAATTATAAAAATAATAGGTGAATGAATAATTGATACTATTTTACGAAATAGAACGATCGCAGTGACTGGATTGAAAATTCTAACCCAAACCCAATCCAAATCACATTGATGATTTTCACTTTTAATTGAGATATAAACTCATATTATAACAGACGTTTCTTGCAGCCTCGCATATGCACGTTGTGCACGGAGCCTTTAAGCTCACCCGACTCTCATTTATAAACAGACACAGAATTCAATTTGCTGGTAAAGCAAGTTTTTCGCCAATATCTCAGAAATTGAGTGAGAGTGATGGTTATATGTATAGAAAAAAGTTGTTCAAAGAGTTGTTTCTTTTAACATATTCAAAAACCATCGAAATCGGAGAGGACGCAACGGTCCCACAAGTTCAGCGTAAGTTCTTCTATGAATAATAAAATTTTTACTTCAGTAGTACGGTAATATAACATATTGTAATATATGTTATATTATATATATAACATATGGTAATATTTATTATATATTCTTATATTTAATAATAATAATTACTGTCAATTAATTAACATAATTTATGTTTTCGTATATAGTATACAAAATGGAATATCGTTAAATGTAATATATATAAATGTTATCGAAAATATTTCTTGATAGATTATGTCAGTCTCTATAGAATCATGAACCAGCGAAAAATCATGCTTTTACTTGAATGAACTACTGCAAAAATTGCGATAAAGTAATGATACCAAAATATAGAATACACGAATGGATCAGGAATAATATTTTTCGCTTCTTATTTCCATTATTTGCTTTTCATCTCGTATATATCGAGAGACACAAAAAGGGAGTTTCTGTCCACCTATCTCATCTAAACATTTTCTGTTCGACGGAGTACGCATGAACTTTTATCGTTTATACTTATTTCTTTACTGCTTGACCTAGATAACAGATTCAGCTGTAGACTTTACAACGGTACCATAAAACGATTATTGTTGTATTATCCTGCATGCGAGTCAATGGCAATTCTACTCGTTTATTTAATGTATATTTCAAAATGTGCAATAGCATTAATATAAACAGTTTCCAAATTATAATGGTAAGGCGCGAAATATAATTCTAGCTTATGTATGAATTAAAGAAAAGAATGTTGCAAAATGAGATGTATGTATACATACTCATACGAATTAAATTTTATCACTGAAAAGTCATTTCAATCGTTCGAAAAATGTTCGTTACATTGGAATATAGGAGACAAATGTGTCAGACTATTTCTTTTAAAATTTGATTTTTATCCTTATCGTGTGCCATTTATACGTATGTTTTATTTTATATACTTTTCATAATAATAATTTCATACATTTCCATTAATAATTTGCACCCTGTATTCTTTTACATCTAATCTAATTTCCTGGAAAATGTACTTTTCCAATAACGATACGCGTACACCAACTTAAACCGACCATCATTTTATAAACTTTCATAGACACGCGCTTTATTTCTTTTTTCTTCCATCAACTTAACCGATCGATTTTGATCTATCGATTGCATAATTACGAGGTGAGAATGGTCGAGATTTTAATTTGAAAGCGGTTCGAATCTCTCTCTACCAGGCTCCAGTCTGCTCATCAGCAACTGTTGCGGAATACAGATATTAGAGGATCATTTATCTTACTTACGCGATGCTGGCCGATGAGCCTGACCCATTACAGTCGCCGGGGAGTAAAATTCCTCCGTTCTGATCCAGTTTCTTCTGGCGGTGGAGTGTTGCCACCTTCGGGAATCAATATTCATTAGGGCGCGACTATCTTCCTCTGTTTCCACCGGTTGTTCTCATTCTCTGTACTCGTCGATTAATAGTTGGAAGCTTTGATTGACCGATCGCTTCGCAAACAGCCTGTAGCTAATCGCGATGGGATTTATGTGTACCGACCGCGTTAAGTAATCGCTTTACAACAGAGAAATATCTGTGAAGGCGTGATATATCGTCCTTGAAATCATCAGGTGAAGATGCTCGTGGAGACTGTTTCCCTGAGATTTGCCTTTTTCCTTGTAACATGTTCGCCGAGCAGGAGTTTGTCGATTCTGCTTTTTCGTCTTCAAGCAAGAAGTAAAGTGAAAGAGAAGGAATTGTTACGTTTTATGGAAATGAAGTTTGTACGATGCTATATTGGAAAGGGGAAAGAATAAAACGATAATACATGAAAAAAAAAGTAATAACGTTTGTAAGACTTTATAACTTTTTTCCTTCATAGAGAAAATTTAAATTATCAGCATATGAACGTAAACGAGGAGATTATATACGAATTTGTGCAAGCACGACTTTCGTGAAATTCATCGTAAATTGCGGGCAATTTCCTACCCTGTGATCACCTTTTATCGCTGCTAGAAAAAATGACGGGGAAAAGAGATGGATCATAGATATGCAGCTAAGAGGTGTAGTTACTAGGTGGAGGAGAACAAGAAGGGACAGAGGGGTGTGATAATGGGGGGAGCACCTATAGAGTAGAAAATTGTCTGCAACTTACAACATTCCCCCATGCTGTCGTAAAGTCAACCGTATCTGAAATTTCATTTAGCAGAAATAAGGGTAGCACGTTCTTCGTTTGACGAGTTTTGCTACAGTCAATAAAGGAATCTTCGTGCGCAGAAAGTCACGCGGGTGATTTATATTCCAAATTTTTTAATATTCGACTATCGTTATATCGATTCAAATTTGTTGAGGTTTACTGATGGAAGAACGAGTGGATGAATTTGTAATAGGAAAAATATATTGAAATAAATCTAGGCATAAGCATAAGTATAATATATGCTGATCCAGATCCTCACTCTTACAGTGTTACAATACAATAGAAGAAGGGCTATGATAGGGACCAAGTTCGTATATTTACAGCAAAGGACATTACCAAAAAGTTAACATTATAGTTCTACCTGAAGGCTACAAGAAACAGAAACAATAGAAATCTACTCATAGCTCTTTTGTTTCTAGACCTTGTAATCCAAAACAAAATTTATATTCAAGGACACAATAATATGGACCTCTGCTTATTTCGAATTTTTTTGCTTCATTAAACTCTATTCTTTCGTAACAGCGGTCTCCAGTTTACGGATATACAAAAGAAAAAGTGTAGAGTTTTTCTCGAAGTAATTATTTCAACAAAATTCTATAATGAATTATTCATAATGGCCGTCGTGGATTAAAGGGGTTTCTATTCGAGCTTTAAATAAAATCAAACGGACGCTCTACGCTTCCGGTGTGCGTTTAACGCATGTATAGCGCATATATATGTGCGTTTAATGCAATTTCTTTAAATAATATATCACTGGTACTAGAAAACAACTACTGTTAATTTGTAATGAGTAAAGGGAGATCGTCAACAGGTATGGGAGGAATACAGCCAAAAGTACTGCTCCACGAATTACTGTCTGTAATGATGAAACAGCTGATCTATACGCACAAGTTTTCTTTTACTGGAAAAAACGTGCGTATGCACGGCGAGAGAGAGAGAGAGAGAGAGAGAGAGAGAGAGACAGACAGACAGACAGACAGACAGACAGAGAGAAATGTTTTGGGAAATGTCATGTTTAGGGAATTTTTCGGAAGGTATTTCGCGGTCTTTTTTTATAAGATTCTTCCTTAAATTTCGCACAGTTATCTTTCGTACACTTATTTCGGCCGTTGGTCATTCTTAGCTGGTTTGGTTATTCTCAGTGCGCATCGTTTGGCTGCCTTTTTAAATATCGTATCGACAATCTTTTTTTACTTATTTCTGCTGTTAACTCATTCATATAACCAGTAAGTAGAATAAAAGACTGGCGAAAGCCATCTTCAGTCATCAGAAACAATAGATTTCATTAAAGTTTCCGACAGAGTGATACAAAAATGATACGAAACAGCAGAGGCAATAGGTTTATAATAATTGGATCATTCGCTAATAATTCGTTAGTAAAAAAAATTCAATATCAGAGAGAATGAATAGAGCTTCGATACGTAACCTCTTTTAATGATCACTGTTACAATATTTTGCGGGTATATTCCTATTGAAAGGGTTAAGCACGATGGAACATCGGGTGCGTGCAGACAGCCGTACTTCCGGTGCCAACTTTCATCGGCTGAACACATTTTTCTCGCTTCGAATTCGTTTTTCAAGCCTAACTTTGAAATGCAGCGACGATGGCGGCGCGTCGTTCGAATCAATTTCCTCTTGACTCGCGTGCAGGAAATCGAATATACCGGAAACGGGCTTTGGCGATCGGTTGGAAGCACGATCGCCTACCAGGGAGAGCTGCTCGATCTCTTTGTCAGATAATCTTCCTCCTTTCTATTATTGTTTTTTTTTTTTGCTCCTTTACTTTTTTTTTTTTTTTGTTAAATCCCTTTTGGCTAGGGAAGAGTACGAATGCTAGGCGTTGATCTTATCGGATGATCTCTCGAATCGTAACTCTATTCCCTGGTGTTACATCGTGCTAAATCGAAAGGCAGAGTGGCAATTTGTTCTTAATGGAGAGAGAATTCGCTGGTTGATAATCATCGTCATATAAAATCGTTTGAAATTAAAGGGCTTTTGTATGATAATCCGAGAGTGATTCGACGTTTTAACGCTAGGACCCCGGTGATTTTATTCTGTCTAGAAACACTATAGCGGACATTTTGAACGTACATGATCTTCTTGATTTTATGTCTATTGTGAAAGTACTATTTCGATATACATTAATATTAGATCGTTCTTTTACATTGGTTTCGTAATCAATTAAATTCTTTTTTCGTCATAGTGTTGGACCTATTGTAGACATATGAAAGATAAATGTATATTACAAAAATGATATAAACTCGAACTGTAACTTCAGTTGAGTTGTTGATAACCTGTGGTGATAATTAACGCGACTGTAAACAATCAATCAGAGAACTATATTTTTTTTCCACTGAAAATTCGAAAAATAAAATAATTTAATACAGTGCGTAAAGAAACCGGGTTATTTTATTTTGAACGGATTTGAAAATGAAATTCGAATTTTAGTATTTTGACATGTATTCGCGAGAAGTAACTTGCAGCGCGACACTTTGACACGAGTAGACAAGCTCTTTTACTTAATTTATTCCCTCTTTTCGTCTCTCAAAGAGAATGTTTAAATACGGATAGAATGCACGCTACATGCGAACATCCTCGAAATTGTTTTAATATCTTCTCGTTTATTTATTCCCCTTTGGCCTCTCATAAGCCGATACTTTGCTACAAAGTTTAACTTACAACTTTCTAATTGTAAAGCTATGAAGGAAGTACGCTGGAAAAAGGTTAGAAGAACTGAAGTTTTAATTCGTCCACAGTAACCTCGTGCTGTAACACGCGGTTGCACTTTTCACTTGTCGAGAAATAAATCGCTTTTTTATCTTAAGTCTATAGCACATTTTTTTTAAGTTAGTATACATTATTCCTCCTGAAGGAGAATATTTTAATCAGCTAAGTTAAAAGTTCATTTTCTTCAATTTTCCAAGCTTCTAAACTTCTACGCAAAATTCTTTTTAATTCCTGTAAATTTCTACGGATTATTGCGAAATTGAATTTTCTCGCTGACTATCGTTAACTTCATTGCAGAATATCTACATATTATGACTGACATTTTTACAATTTGAATTTTCCCTGCATCAGTCCAAGTTACAGTAAAAAGACTGAAATTGGTCGATATTAAGTTACAATGTGTATCAATATCATTTTAATATCTGTACCTCTTTTAAAGGAAACTGTTTATTCCAAGCATGTAAGGCTGTTCAGAGGGTTAAGCTGCTTCCTGATCTTGCTTTATATTAAAGGTTTTCTTTACGAGCTACTTACCGTCCTTCACAAAAAATAACTTCTCCCTTGTATATTAAATTTTCATGTATTAAATAATAAAGCTGGGTTTCACAAAATGTAGAACCGCTTTAATAAGTATGGAACAATGTTCATAATTTCCCTAGTTACACCTCGAAATTTTCTTTCAAACCACATGTCACCAATCCCAGTCTCCAAAAATCCCGCGATCCTCAAAGAACGAAACAGATTTAGCAAGGTGATGGCTGCAGATTAAACGAACTTCATCCTCGTTTCATGTTCCATTTACGTAAACGTTCCGCTTCCGTTGTTCATTCTATTTTACCGAACTGGATTCCTTCCAATTCGCCACATTCGACTATTTCGTTACTCATTCCAGGAGTTAACTACGGTCTTGAATAGATTGTAGGGATTATTTTATAGAGGACGTTCAGACAAACTTTTATCGGTGAAACCGTAAAAAGACTGTCTAATCTCTGATTTCGATGATTTTTGGATACGTCGTAGAAATCGATATCTTGAGCAACTTTTTCCGATACGTATAAGGGCTGCACTCGCTTAGTTCCCGAGATACCAAAAAACTGCCGACATCATAACAGTTACAGTGAATTCTGTCTACAGTTACGCGTCTGTGCCAACGTATACATCGATATTGATTGCGGATAAAATAACATCTAACCAAAACCTGATCTTTATTTTCATTTTTTAGTTTATATTTAGGTTCGGGTTAAATAAAAAAATATCGGAAGGTGTCATGTTATCGGGTAGGCGTGAGACAACCAAACTGACGCAAACGTTACCATAGACGTACAACTATAGGCAGAATTGAACGTATTACTGCTGGGAATTTTTTCCACAAAAAGTTGTTCATAATATCGAGTTTTACGACATATCCAAAGATCATCGAAATCGGAGGATAGTCGGTCTTTCTATAGTTTACCCTTCTTGTCTACCCCTCAATATTAAATTCGACACAAAGATCAATTCGTAGGAAAAAGCTTAAAGATCCTAATTCGGTACATTTGACGATGGTGCGTGTTGAACCAGATAACAACGTCTCTGTTAATCAAATTCCATCGTTGGACGGGGTTTCCTCGGCTGCGCAGTCAGAAACGTATAGCACGAACGGAATACTGTTAACGTAACCAGAGACTATGCTGTTTACGTATTACGACCCCCTTCGGCGTAAGCTTGTTTGCACACCAAACGTGAAACGATTGTCTTGTAGCCATTTAACACGATTGTATGAACAGCTGCATAATTTCGAGTCTGACTAAGGGAAAACTGTTCCCGCATACGATTGATCTTGCAGATCAATCTCATGTTTGTATGTTCGTTTCGTGCGGAATTTAGAGCGTGGTCGTGCGCTAATCTGTCCAGATTGATCGACAAATTTGTCGCGTGGTTGAATGCCAAAATGAGTTTGTCAATGTTTCTTCGGCTTGTTTGTCGCGCCGAGTATGGCGAGGCGATGCCCATGCTCGCTTCTCAATGTTTGAAGTTCAATTGTGTCCATTAACTCCATTGACGGCCATGGTAACACGATAACGGATTTATCGAGTCGTCGTGAGATTAGATTCGTGTATTTGGCGAGATTAGGAGGAAGAAAGATAAAAGAGGTGTATGAAAGGAAGCCAAAAGGTTACAAGTGTTAGGAACTGTTAGCTTGTGTGATAAATTTGTTTGCACTTTTTTCTACGGAAACGTGAAAGATCGTCCCTTTTGTATAGAATAATATTTTACAATATATGATATAACTTGGCGAATTAAATTTTTTTATAAAGAACGTCGCTACAGTGATATATAACGGTACAGGAACACAAACGGAATAACAATTTATCTTGGTTCCAGAAAATTAGAAACTAGAAACTTTCCCGAGAGAATTTTGTTATTTACGTAAAATAAAGTAATCTGAGCGGGAAAGCTGTTAGTACTTATTTAGTACTTCTCAGCGAATGAAGAAGAATCTTGGGACGTCTTAGAGCATTATTTGTCAGAACTTAATTTCTTCTTAAATCGTTCCCGAATAATACTTGATTTTTTAGATGAAGATTGACTTTAACAGTGTAGGATTGATATCATTTTATAATATTTAATTTTTATAATATTACAAAAGGTTTATAATATTTAATATTTCGATCGAATTTCTTCGTTTGAGAAATTTATTCGAGAAATTTATGCGTAGTCGGCTATTAAAAGGAGAAGATAAAATAATATTTGAAGATATGGCAAAATATTTCGCAGAAAAATTCGCGCATAACGTAGCTCGATATTTGCGGAAAATTCCATTTGTCATCGCAAAATTAATCCTAAGGAAACCATTAAAATTCCATCGATGGAAGATTAAACGTGCGAAAACATTTATCACGTAGGGTGAGTGGCACGATGATATTGCCAATCTGCCAGTGTTCATCAATAAACAACGTATTAAAATTCCATCGAAAAATTCTATTGTATTCGCCAAAACTAATTGTTTTTCGTCACCTTGGATGACTCAGGCAAAGACATTTGAAATCAGCCAGGATTTTGTATCTGCAAAAGCGATGCCTTTAGCTCTTACCCTTTCGTCTTAATTTGAATATAAAATATTATACAGAACTAAACTATGGTGCAAGATTTTCTAAAATTTTCTGTTGTTTGTTGAAATTTCAAAGTAACGCTCTGAAATGTTTCGTTTTATTGGAAAATTTTGTCCCCCTTGATTTTCCGTAACAATTTATATTTTTCATTTAATGTTAATGAAAAAGCAACATCTTTTGACTTACATTAAAATTCTGAATTATTATAATTATTTTAATTTGTATATTAAATTTCAACTTGCAAATATCATCGTTTGCATTGATATGCACGTCCTTCTGAATTTTATAATAATTATTATGAGTAGAATTTATGTATATTTGCTGCAAAAGCGTTTACATCTGGATTAAATTTATGGCGATGTTAAATTTATGCATGCTTGTAAATATTTTTGCAGCACTTTATGCAAACGCTTTATTTTCGATATTTTGACGCGTGCAACTTATTTATCGCCATTTATTACAACATTTTGAATTTACACTGTTTTCGGTATAACTCTCCTTCAGAATATTAATAAATATTCAATAATACTAATAAATATTCAATAGAAACTGATTATCTTTCAGGAAGCAGTGGTTCATTCTTAATGTGTATAATAAATGTTTGTTTTCTATAAATCATAAAATAATTTATGTTATTTTCATAAAACATTTTCGTTAAAAAAATATACATAATTTAATGCTACATATATTGCAATTAAATCAACTGTAATTCTTTCAAAGTTTATGATAATAAACTGAATGAGGATAGCCGTGATAATGTGAAAATTACGAATAACGTGGATAATGTGACAGAAACATGGTCACGTTGGTAGTTAAGGGACAAATGATCGAAATTAGCAATCTAAATAAATTCCACAAACGATCTTCCCTCGAAATTCCCTCTTATTAATCCTCTGGCACTTTGATCGTGCAATTATCAATTTCCAGGTACATATCCGGTAGTTCTGAAACGAGAACGGAAGCGTTAAAGAACCGTGGAAACGACACGTGTATCGGGGGAGAAGGAAATCCTAGCTCTTTAATTAAACACCATGGCCGAGTGTCGTTATAATCTAATTTCCAGAAGGGAGACATCAGAAGAGCCTTGCGTAACACTGAACGTCTCGGTTCGCCGATCAAAGTGGCGCGTGGATCGTTTCCAACGTATGCGAGAATTCTCCCTGCTGATTTCGAATGGTGGTTCGCACGGTTAGCTAAGCACCTTTATATGGTCGCGAGCACGTAACGAGACTAGCCTTAATATCAGGGACCAAGACCCGTTTCTAAAATTTATTCCTATTACAGCGAGTATTTACTCGCCTATATACCTGATATCGTACTTAGTCGAGTTAATTATCTAAACGATAAACATATTTGTCTTCAGTAATATACATTGCTAATGAGAATATGAATTTTCGCGCAGGCTAAATAATATCGAAATTAAAAGGATTACGTGTACGTACGTCGTAGGTCGATAATTTCCCCGTTAAACATTACCTGCTATAAAACTTGTTTTTCGATATTTCTCTGGAATAATTCGATTCAACGGCGAACTGATTGAGTCGCAACGTTCTTTCAACTAGAAAATCCATCGAAAATCCAAAATCAGGTTTTTAGATTCACGCTCTCAAATTTTTCTGGTAGACCGGATTACGATAAAGTTCCCGTCGACTGACCATGGCTGTCAACTAAAATTGTTCGACTATTGATGATCGTCCAATAGGAACGTAACAATGCACGGTACCGAAAGAACGCGTTCCAGCAACGTTCCACTAGTAAATCGAGGTTTGGTATAGCCTGCATCCAGAGATCCTCTCACTTTTTATTTTTATCGATGCGTGCTCTCGAAATCCTAGATAACCATATCGAAACGTGTTTGCTCAACGTATTTTGTATGAATATTATGCGCCAGCCACTGACGCGAAGCTGTTTGTTTAACGCGAATCGTTAGCTATCGATAGGGTAACGTTGATAAACTAAAAGGTTAGATTTGTTTTTGGGTTTAATAAATGCCCTGAAACGATAGGTATACGTACGACTGTTGCGTTCAGAAAACGTTTCACGAAGCGATCTGCCTCGTAAAATTCCGGGAAAATATTTTCCCGTACAGGCAGGATTTTGCGGTTATTTTGAGTTCGGCTTTGACGCTGTCAGCAGAAATCCCGGCGCGCGTATTTCTTATTGTTTGTTACCATTCGGTATACGTTTTTGGTGACGTTGCTCGTTTGTCAGAAGCATAGGTTCCGTTAGAGAGAGAGTCGGCTAGTAAAATTTCTGACGAATATTTAGTGGAATGTCAACGAACGTTTCTGTTTTGTAAAGTACCAGTGGAGTCAGGAAACGCGATATTTCACTCGTTATTTGGTATTAGATGCGATATTTTTCCTCGTACTTTCCTTTCTTATCATTTACTCTGTCATTCAATGTATCAAACACAGAGATTTAATTAGACGAATTAGAAGAAAGGGTTCGAATCGAACGTATTAATACTTTTTGCGCCAGTAACCTGCAAATACGTTTTCTTAATCGATCGCGTAAATCTCTTTTACTCTCACGTCATTTATTTTCTTCTTTTCATACTTTCTCGACACCCTATATTTTCAATTCGCAGTTCAATGGCAAGACGTCAATAACGAATGCAACTGCGCGTTAGATCAAATTATACATTGGTTTCGAGATTGTAAAATTGAGTTCGACCGAAGGCAAGTTAACTTCGCTTAATTGAGTCTAAACCGTCAAAAATCTCGCAGACAAAAGAATCCAATAATACTCCACTTCCACTTCCTCGCAAATTCTACTATTATCCCACTGGAAACGTTTAGAAAACCTTCTTCTTCACAAAGAGTATCGAAAGTAACGGACGTTTAATTCACGATGTCGTCCGAAGAAAATGTTGAAGCGAGCTCGTAGAAATCAAGCGGATGAGAGATATTACGACGTTGAAGGAGACCTCATCCAAAGAAGATTTCGACGGAAATTGAAAAGGGCAGGGTTCAGACATTCGGCGCCGCTCTTTTGACTTTTTTCCCTCCTTCGTTGTTTGCGCTTCGCACGAATTCAGCAATACGCGTGATCTCGCGCGCGCGTGGCTACGAATCTCGAGTCCTTTGAACGGCGTGAAGGTAAGGGCGTCGCGACGCCGCGAACACCGAGGAATTCACCAGCTTTCTATACGGAGCGAGCGTCTTTTTGCGCGTGAATTCATCGGTGCAAGTCGAACGAGGGAAATGAAGCGGAGAATGAGAACGGTTAGGGCGTCGAGCAACTTCTGCGACTGATTATTATTTGATTATTAATCTGATTGACTGGTTCGTAGGTTTTTATACTTGAAGACGCGGCTGTAGAAAACTGGAGAGCAGTCGGTCGTGGAATCTCCGTTGGGGATCTTGATTTGTAAGCGGTTAAAAGTTAAGATGTAATTATTGGACGTTCTTTTCCTTTAATCGTCTTCCTCTTCGATGGAATTTCTCATTTTCTTCCTCTTCTTTAATAGTTTGTTAAAGTCGTATTAATTGCCACTTGTCGTTACACGTGACTTTAGAATGGATTTGTAATTTGATAAATTTATAATTCATATAGTTGTATGATTTTATATCCGTAGAGCGTACCGTGAAAAACAATCAATATTATCCTGGCATCGGTGTGTTAAAGTTAATATTTGGGGCGTAAAGGCGTAGAGTTACAAAGCCAAGAAAGTTGTAAGTTTTGAGTAATAGACGCTTTATAACGCCCAGGTGTCGACTAGCCGCAGCTGACGAATTTTCACTGGAAACTTAGTGGAAAAACTCAAGTGTAACTTGCAGCGTGCGCCAAAGTTTTCAATCCGCTGACACCTCTGATACCACTGACTCTTACTGTTAAGGTTAACAGACTAAATTTATGATGGGAACAAAACATCCGCTACTTCTAAGTAGTTGAGTTAAACACGTTAAACATCAGTTTCGTAATCGAAAAAGAATTTATATATAAATAACGCTTTTTACTTCGTTAATACTTACGTCGTTAATTTTAATCGAATGGATATTAAAATTTCGACGAAACACTGAGGTAATAAACGTCAGTTTCACGACAGTCTTTTAATATGCGAGGAAAAATCTACAAATCAACGGAACTAACAAGCAGATGCAGCCAAATTCAACAAATTACTAGCGTTCTTCGTTTTACTCTGTATTTAATGCAACTGGCACACAAAGAAACATGTACATCCAACGCTATAACACTACTTCCAATTAAAACGCGCGACCTGAAAACGCTAACGAATTTGTGTTGGCACCGTTTCACGCAGAATCCATCTCTCGAACCGGCGTTCGCTTTACGGTGCTACATATTATACGATGTATTATATGCTAATTTCGACCAACTTTTATAGGGATATGAATAACGAATCTAAGTGTATTCAATATATATTTAAACATACTTGCATAAACACTGCGAAATTTTAGACATGTAGAAATTAGAGGGAAATATAAAAAACACAGAAAATACGAAAAATATAACGAAAAAAGAAAGCGTAGATATAGCAAACATAGAAAATAAAGAAAATTTATATCTATATTTTTCCAACGAAGAGTACAGGAATACCAACTGGCAAAATTCAAGTGACAGGGCCAGTCGTAAGCAAAGAAGAACAAAATCGTTGTTGGACCTTTCGGAAGAAATATTTAAATCACGATTTCCTGTTTTACTTGACAATTGGAAAAACCAGTATCTCTCTGTAGAATCGATGAGAACGAATCAGTCGGGCGACAGGGATACGCGTTCTCACGAATCGTGTCAATAAGAGGAAAGGAAAACATGAAAAGAAGCAAAAAAAAAAAAAAAAAGCGAGGCACACTAGGAATGGTGACGGAGCACCAGCCGGCAATGAAATATTCTCGCTCACAATGACTAGCCTTAATTATTGCAGGCCGCGATGAATGCTAATTCAACATTTTTCGCGAGCTCGCGAAATAGCCGACACAGAGACAAGTAGCGCTGATTAACCGACACTCGAGCTAGCCAGTATACTAAATTCGAGAGAGACTGCAAGCCGGTCTGCTGTTGTTTGCCAGTCGAATTTAATTAACAACGGTAATCAGGCTACTTTACTTTCACTTGGCCGACGAAAGGACACAATCGTGTTCGAATACGATGCTTGGACGCTGAGAATTTTTGACTGTTTTCTCATCCGTGGTGATACGTTTATGCCGTCTATACCATTGCTTTCTTCGCTAACGGAAAAATTATACGAGATTCGTGTATTTGTTTCCTTGTCACATAGAGTGGAGTTTGCACGGAGATAAGAGATGATACGTTTTAAAGCTGATACGTTATAGTGCGTTTAGAGTTTAGACCGAATGAGCGAATGCTCCTTTTCCCTCTATTTTAGTAAGATCGAAGCGAAGGTGTAGACGAGCATGGGTTTCGTCGTTTGACGGTCGACGAAAAGAACGTTTCAGATTAAAATACTTCGTTGCTACGAAGGGATACTTTGTCTGTCTTGAACTATTCGTTAACAAGCTTTATGACATTACAACCCTTCAAACGGATGACCGTAATTGAAAGTTGAAGTTGGATTACACGTTGAAACTGGACACCTACTTTCTCAAACGATTGCTTTCAGATTGATTTCTTCTTTCGATTGTTAACCTTAACGTAGATAAGCAAAGCGGTAAGAATTCGAACCTACTCGTCTCGATATTTTATTAGAAAATGTATTCTTCAAATACTTATTTACATTGCCACTTAAACTGGCAGCATCTTTCCAATTTAACGAACGCAAAAAGAATCATGTAACGAAGGATGACCTGCTTCGACGAATTAATTGCAAGCGGCTTCGCGATTGCGTTGCGTTAATTTTTACTTCTGCATCCTCGTTCGTGCAAGCGATATAATTCACGAGTAATTCGAGCTCGCCTAATTAACCTCGCCATCACCGTTATTTTTCGTTGGTTTCGAGCCGGGCTGATTTACGCGAACGATAAAATTAATCGGTCGATCGTTGTTAGTTCGCGATCGTGTGCCAAGGAAAGCTTCGCGATTCGAAGTCGAGCATCCTTAAATATCCTGAAAGGTAAGAAAAGTTCAAGCGCATCGAGGTCAGACCTATCGATCTTCCTCTGGCCTACGCCTTCGCTCCAATTCCCATTACTTCCGAATCACAATCAGTTCTCTCTCTCTCTCTCTTTCTCTCTCTCTCTCTCTCTCTTTCTGAAATACCTTTAAAATCGAAATGCCGCTTTGGGAAACAAATCTTTCGAATTGAAATTTACTCATTTTGTGTTGTGTTAGAAAGATTCGTATAATAGAACCTTCCATGTCTGAATTACTAGGCAGACAGAAACATCTGAATAATGGAATTTTCATGTAATAGAACAATCGCTTCTCTCATTTTAATACGTTGACACATAACTTTCATATGTTTTGACACACGTAAAACGTTGAAATGCACTATACACCGTAACGTTTAATTTTTGCAAGATATCATATCGTACTCGCGCACATTTTTTTGACAATGTAATCTCTGAGCCACTCGTATCGTTGAACATTTTTGTTTCTTTCATGTTTTCTATAAATCTGCCACGATCTACATCTCTATTATACGAAAAATGTTTTGAAATTATAAGAAGAGACGCGACCAAAAAAAAAACTGTCCAAAAATTTCCTCGTTCTGCCTTTCTATCGATTCGGATGCTTCAGGTTCTACCGTAATTATTATTGACAGGATGAAATCAACCGACTCGTCCGGATCATATGGATAATTTATTTACAAGAGTAAAACATTATGTACAAGAATGCGTCGAGAATCGTGTGAAAACAATACATGCTGAGAGGTCGTGGAAAGGGAACACAGTTTCATTCGTTATTTCTGTCTTTTTCTTTTTCTTTTTTTTTTTAACCGGCGTTTAGTTTCACGTAAGAAATTATACAAGTTCACGTGGTATACACATACACAGAGATTTTTTCTTACGTCTTATTTCGTTCTTTTCTCTGATCGTTCTCGTAGCCCTGAACTGCCATCATTTTTCCCACCGACGAATATTCGACCACGCTTCGAAGTCGTCGTTAGAGCATTACGACCCTGAACTCCAGCAACGAGGGCCGTGCTTAATACAAAAAAGTGATTAATTACGTGTCGTTCCGTTTGGGGAAACTTCGACAGAGAAAAAAGATGTGAACTCCTTTTTCATGTTGGAAACAAATCTTTTAAAGCGTACGACAAGAGACAAAGGTATTCGTACGACCTTATTGTTAATTGGACCAGGTTAAAATAACCTCGTAAATAAATAAGTAAATAAATAAATAAATATATAAAAGTATTCATACAATTGGTATATAATAGAAATAAACGGAGAAATATTTTTTATATATTATTAAATGTATTGAAATATATGTAACCGTCCGTTACACATGGTAATGTTAGTAATAGTAGATACTCGCAGTAATGTACACAGACAAATGTTAATTGAATTATTTAGGACGAGACTCGCATAATAATAACACTTTATCGAGATGGTATTGCTCGTATAGCGGCATTAATTGATGTTCGTGTTATAATTAATATGTGGTTTGCTTTTTTCAGGAATAACAACTACTTGCAATCTACTGAACACACGGATAATATTAAGCTTTTGACGAAATTTTCTATTATTCTATATATTTTCTCAGTCTTTTCTTATTAAGATGTCCTTTTTGCATTTACAGGCCATTTGCGGATTAACTTTGAACATATTATAGAATATGATAATTTTCCAAACATTTTACCAAAACAATGCCCATGTCTGTTAAACATTGTACTTTGCCATTCTACGCTTTAGCAAAACGTGCAAAACGAACTCGTTAGGAAATTCGGTCGACAATATTTCGCGCAACTATCAAATTCAAAAAATTCGTCGGAACCAATAAACAACATCCATTGAAAAGAAATTGTAAAAGCACAATGGCTCGGAATATAAACTACAAACGAACATAACGACAACGTAACGATATCCACGTTGCTCGATCAGGGTGTTGACGCTTTGAACAACTATTAAAAAATCGGCGATTCGTTAAAATCGTGACGAGGGACAGACGAATATTTGCACACAGTATAAAATTCGCGACGACGACAAATTTTACTCTGTCTCGCTTCACCGAGAACTTGTTCGGAAGTGGCAGTCCAGGGATGTGAATCCCCTTTGTTTCACCCATTTCTTCTTTTCTTTTTCGCTTTCTATTTCCATTTATATTAACGTTTACTCGGTAGTAGAAAGTATTTCGTCAAGAGATGGAGTGTAGATGGGAGTGGAGGGGGATAATTCGGTGGACATCGTATTTTCTACGACGACGTCTGGCCTTTTTAGTTTCTTCTCTTGTTCGGAAATTTTAATACGTTCCTCGTCTAATTAACATTCTTCTTACAGACTCTCTCTGTTTCCTTTCATCCTACCACATTCACTCTCTGTTTTATTTGTATACTTAGTATGAGACGAAAATTAACGAAACGATTAGGCATGGATCGAAAGTTGTATTCGGAAGGATGAAAATTCGAATTGTCCCAAAAGGCGACGTGCTTTTTGATTGCACTGCGTTGAAAATTACGCGATATATTGCCAGTAAAAAGTAACAATCTCATGTTTCTAATTGCATGTATATGATTCTGGAATAGTTTAAAAAAAAAAAGCGAAAATGGGAACAACATAGTTTTCAAACTGGTTAAAACGTTGAAATAAATGCAAATTAAAAGGGTGAGTAAATAAAATAAAGTCAAAATTTAGTACAAAATAATTAATTTAGAATATAATTTTAGCAAATGAAGAAGAATTGACGCAACGAGATACATCAAGATCCATCGCAATCGTTACGATTCTCGTTCATTGAAACACGCTATATTTCGCCAAACGAACATACAAAATTTCTTATTCGACCAGGTACTCGTTCTCGATCGATTCCCAATTTATTCGAACGAAAGCACTCACGTGGAATCGAACGAGATCGAGAGCCATTTGAGAATGACGCAGCCTGAAGATATGAAAATCCTTCTGGATTCAACAGGGAAATGAACAACTCGACGATAGAAAAGAATAATTGGTGCGCGGACGAGAAAGATTCGTTTGGCCTCTTTTACGGCTCTTTAAGCCTCCAGAGGTCTCGTCTCTCCGCTATTTTAATTTATCACGCGAATCCAGAGTAATTTTTCCATCGTCACGCGTCGTTTCTGTGTGTCTTCGTTCTCCTGTACAAACTCATGCGCGTGTCGTACGTGTTATGCAACATACGCAGTTTTTTTCTCTTTCTCTCTCTCTCTCTCTCTCTTTCTCTCTCTCTCTCTCTCTTTCTCTCTTTTCCATAAAATTGTACGTTACAAAACATTGTTTCGTTAATCGAGTGGAGATCGCGTCTAACGATCTATTTTATTAATATTTATCATCGTACGAGTACTATGCGATTACGCACTTGTGGCTTGCTTGTGTGTGGAACTTAGACATTTTATATATGGGTTTTATTTTAAAAATTATAAATCGCTGGTACGTGATTTTTATTTGCATCCTGCTTGTTTCTGTTTTATATTAAATGTTGTGGTTCTGGTGATTAGTTGTTTGAGCTTCTGAAACAGTTTGTAAAAATATCGATGGTGAGAGACAGCGAATAGCGTTGGCTACTTAAGATACAAGCCGTCGAGCTGATCTAACGATAAGATAACACAGATAACGATCGATAAATTATTATAAAACGTCTTTAGATTAAATATGCGTTGAGTTTGAGTGATTTTCACGATCATTTGGTTTCTAGATGCGATTGTCAAATAGTCTTTGGTAATTGACGATCGGAAGACTATTTTGACAATCGATAGGATGAATTCGTTCGTTCGTATATCGAGTAACAAAGAATTTTTATACTTCGAGATATTTTCCATGATATTTTATCAATCTTTTTATAAGCTTATGAAACGACCTAATTATTCTGACATAATAGCATTCTGAAACTAAATTCGGCGTACAACATAATTGCCAATTATACGAATAAATCCGTATTAATATTTCAAAGATCTTTCACCGAATAAAAATTCGAAAAAGAGAGAATCAGGAAAAGAAAACCGTGCTGAAGGTTGAAGAATCCTGTGGACTTCAATTCAGGCGTTAATACCCTCATTGTTCTCTCCTCTTTAAGAACCGTCCTTTCTTCTGCTTTTAGACCGAGATCGAGTTATTTCACCACAGAACAATCAAACAAACTCTTTGTACCACAAAGACAGTTCGCGCAGATTTGCTCGCAGGAGCACGGTCGAATGTTTCCAAAGGCTTCCGCAATAAAATTCACAATCCACATTGTTGATACGCATGTTCGCCGTAAAACAGCTTCCTTTCATTCTTCGACTTCCTCGTCGCGCGGTGTTCTCTACATTTCTTCCATTACGAAAGATTAAAAGAATCATCATATGTTAAATATTTTTTCCAGATACGATTAAGATACAAAGAGTTCGATCTCTACAAATGTTTGAATTTGGCAGGCCAATATCAACCAGTAAACATTGTCATATTATCAATTGTCAACTAATTGGCGAAGAAGAACTTTGTTATACATAATGACTTTAATGACATTTACAATGAAAACATTGAAACTGTACTATTAAGCAACATGGGTAATCACGATATTCGGGTCTTGAAAATCTTTGAATTTTGAAAATGATAATTCTCGAAAATTGAAAGCGATGAAACTAAATAGTCGTGGAGAAAGTGTATCGAATAATATTGAAGTTACTCGTCAGTTAAAATTTTATGTGAGAAACGCCATATTTTATGTCGATTAATTTCATAAATGTATAAAATACATTGTTATCTAAAATTCATTTTTGTCACGAGTTCTTTAAATGCTATCCTCATTTTTGTCTCGTACTCTCTCAAATTCCCCCTCTCTATCCATAAAATATTTCGACAAAGTAAAATAAGAATAACAGGATCGTCATGATTATAGGTTGCAGTTGCTAAACTCGTCTCGCATTCCCTTCAAGTTTCCCTCGGATTTCAACAAGAATTCGCATTTCTCCATCATGCATTTGGAACCGGATAATGCACGTCTCATTCAAGAAACACACAACGAAGCGTAAAACTCGATATGCTCCGGGATTCGCGAGTTTCCCTCCGAAAACGTGTGCTATCCTGCAACGTTGTAATATCAGAATTTCTTTTCGTTGAAACTAGAGGCATCCGTGAGAGAGAATCCCTTGTCAATATTGGCCTGTGTTACAAAATAATGCCGGCGTCTCCTTTGTGGAAGCTGAAAGCTCCATATCTGAACAAAAGCGAATGAAACACACGTGTTCACTGTTCACATGACATTCTTTCCCTTTTACCTTATTCCACGTTGAAATATATTAATTTATTAACTAATACGCGGTATTTGTCGTCTCACTTTTCCAGCTTTCACTAAAAATGTATAAAACATATTGTATTAAATGTTTTAATTCCATAGAAAGAGAAACAGTAGCAGCAAACATAGAATTTATATAAACAATTAAATATTTAACACATAGCGCAATTTTTTAAGAATTGTTACGCAGAAAAATTCAGATAACGATGTTCGAACGAAGTAATCAAATCTTTGAAAAATACGAGATTTTTCTCGAGAAAATTTATATCTTGCCAAAGATTCGCACAGCTATGAAAATATCCACTAAAATTTTCTTTGCCACGAACGAACGAACTCTTTCGTTATTGGAACGATCGCTTTCGTCTTGTAACAATTACAATATACATAATCGTCCTTACTAATTCGCAAACTTACACATCGAATTTACCATGTTCGAGCACACGTTCACGCTCTTACATGTTACAATTTCTCTTTTTCTTGTTCATTGAATCGTCGCTTACAATATATACCATGTACAATGTTACTTCGATATTTTGGTTTCCTTATTTCGATGACACTAGAACGCGCTAGAAATTTGCAAGTTATTACACATATCGAACCTGGGATACTACGACGACGTTTTCGACAGTTTTCACCTATGGATGCATTGAAAGTCGCGATTTCCAACGCGAAACCGGCCGTGACAGAGTTCCTTCATTGATATATGTTTCTTCTTTCACTGAGAACTGAACATTTTTTAACGAGCAGCAATAAAAAGAAATTGCACTCGAAGAAGCTTTCTTTTCGTAAAACTTAATTCATTAATTCATCGGGCAATGGCTTCTGGACTGATAAATTTGGCGGGCATGGTTTCGAGAATTTGACGGTTGAAGTTATGTTTTGAAAAGGAATTTCGAACACGACGACAAAAGATAAATATAATTAAAATTAATCGTTCATAACTGTTCTTGCGAGAGTTGTTACGGTCAATGAAGTTTAATCGATTATTTTAAGTTAAAAGAAAATGTATATCAAAAATTGATTTATTTAAAAAATTTGCTCGTAACGATAATTTTTGCATCGATTTTCTTTAACTTACAATAATTCAGTACATTTATTAATTTGTAACGCTTCTATTTTTATAGTTTTGAGCATCGTTTCTTATGTATGTATGCGTTAATTATCTTGTTGTATATGTTGTCTATAATTTGTATTTTATAATTTATTACTTCTTAAAACAATACTAAACATTCAGTAAATATTTCAAAAATTCATCGTTATATGTGTGTATATCTAAACGTGTTAAAAGTAGGAAATGCCATCGACGATTATCGAAAAACTAAGCTGAAAAGGCTGAAATAACGTAAAACTTTCTTATCAGTCAACCTTCCTCTTAAAACGTCCATCACGTGGCCGTAAGAAAGCTTCTTCATCGATGATCGTTCCGGTTGCATGCAATTTAATTTCGATCAAGGTACAAACAGGCTAAGGGTTGGCTACGTCTTATTGTGTCCAACGATCCATCGAGTTTCACTTAATGCTCCCGTTGATATTCATTCATGTTCGCGTTTAAGTTGCCACGCGCACACCGTCATACGGGCTCTCACACATCCACACACACATAAGTACGTGCAGAAAGTATACACGCAGACAGACAGCTCGGAGACACACGCACGGGCACGTACGAGAACGCACATTATCTCAATTGACCCAAAAGGAAAGCTAGCATCACGAGGACCGTCTTCGATGTTGGCGAACCTGCTGCCGTGTTTCCGTGCTGCATTGCAGCTGGATGCTCTCCTGGAACAAGAGCAACGAAGGCTGGATTAGTGTCTGTCCTGCACTTCCGGTTCCAACCGGAACACTTCGTTTTTTCACGGTTTGCACCGTACAAGAAGAAAAAAAAGTGGAAGGTTTTATACGTTCTCGTGTTGTTACCTTCTTTCTCTTTGGTTTCGGGTCTTTTCTCTTAATATTTTTTCTGTTCCGAGGTTGGGCATACTTACTCGAACTACGAGCAACCGCATCGGGCCTTACGGAGATTTCAATGTATATTTTAAAAAGAACGAGACGGAAGAAAAAAAATCTTTTATTTTTTTGCGGAATTTTATCTTTTACAGAACTTTCAGAAGCTACCGTTTTAGATGACGGCTCGATGGAAGAGAATAACAGCTATGGAAAGTCAATTTCCTAGGACGTCGATTTGAAATAGGAAATTCGAGGTAGAAAATTACTAAAAATACGACTGCTTGGTCGACCAGTTTGTTATTTTTCTTTTTCAAGTTTAGTTAAAACGATCTTTGGGTTTTGAGGGTACCTTCTCTTAAGATTCTGATTGCAAGCTTCTCGAGATTATTTTCTTACGATGGAACGTTTACGACTTCGTTTTGACTTTGAAAAAACAGGGTCATTGTTTTCTGATTCCTCGGAGAATTTTCCTATAGCAAGAACAAGATGACCACTCTCTTTAAATAGGTCATACTGAGGAATAAGAAACCTGGAAGTATCGTACAAAAACGCTGTGTGTGTTCCTTCCAAATGGTCTTGGTAGTCGTAAACTCATGAAACATAAACAGCTTGCTTCTGGCTTAAATGGACAAAGTTTCGAAGAGCGTGGAGATACTTAAAACGAGTACAAAATTCACAGGGATATAAAGCCACGGTGGCTTAATTTCTGAGATATTTTCGTCCCGTTTTGAACTATCTTTAACGATATAAAAGAAACTTTTATTTTCAAATTGTAACTTTTCTCTTTCTTTGTTACTTACTTATGTGGTAGCTCCACGTTTGTGTAATAATTCAGACACGTTCACGGTAATAATTCTTACAAGATAAAAATATACAGAATATGCAGAGTAAAGTACTCAATGATAATACCTCGTAGCTAAAACTGATCTCTATTTAAGTTCTATCTTTTATTCCCTCCAATATTAGACGCATGCAAAAGTTTCAAGCCCTTTTATCAATTTTACATTTTCAACTACATCACTTTCAATGCATTACAAATTGATGTTCGAAACACTTGGTACGATTTTCTGTCAACTTTCAGATTTCGTCGCGAAGAAATCACACAAAACACCTTCGTATTTCTGTAATATTTCGAAAGTTTTGTCTGACTAAAGAGAGCTAAATACATCGACCGGAACTTCTCAGCCCAAGTTAAAGATAGTGATTCAAGCCACATGCGGCTTAGGCGTTGTGGTCGTTGCTCATTGTGCTCACTGTGGTTTTGTGAAGCGGTCACAAATCGATCACAAAGTTGGCGTTTCAGACAAATCGATACCAACCAAACAATTGCGCAAAAAGGTGAGAAATTGTATCGATTAAAGATAATTGTTCGTGAAAAGTTTAAAAAAAAGGCTCAAACTTTTCCATATATCTAGTTTTGCTTAAATAAAAACCATAAGTGTTGCTTACAGACGAGTGTTGCCATATTACCATAGAAAAATGAAAAAAAAAGAAAAAAATAAAATATGCATATCAAAGCGAGGAACTGCACCACATTCTCCACTAGAATCGTATCCTTGATTAATTTCTCGCTAATTACAGCAAGCTAGAACGACGTTCGTTGACGGGATAAACCAGAGAATTACTGCTATCAGCTATAGGAGTACCATGATGTATACCAGATTAGATGTCCATTTCGTATAGGCAATTAGATAGTAATTGCATGCAGCAGGCTTCACTGTACCGCAGATGATACCAGCAACAGGAGGAACAAGAGCCACTTGTTTCAATTATGAAGAAATATTACTTAATTTCCTGCCGCTATTCCCTATATAAGATATTATTTCACTATATAGAATATTATCTCAGGATCATTGTATATAGGATCACTGTATATTATTATCAGGATTTAGTAGCTTGTTATCATTTTTCGTCGTTATTACCTCGATCGTCATCTTCCAGAAACGCTTATGGTAATCTTCAGTTCAATAAATTCTGCATTCGCTCGGCCAATCTGATTCGAGTCGAAAGAGATTTCCGGTTAAAATTCAAAGTAAAATTTGTTCGTGATATATTCTTGACCGAGTTTCTCAATAGGTTTATCTACAAAAGTTACTTGAACAAGTATCTAAAAGTAAAATTTCAATGCGTAAATGGTATATATTTAGCATTGTAATTAGCAAGCATAAAATCGATATATTACGCGAAATAAAATGACAAATCAACTATATTTCAGTCATTATGTCGTGTTACACGTACGTCACGCGCGTTAGTTGTCGTTTATAGGTTGCACGATGCTTTACTAATATTTAGACTGTAGATTTCACTTGTATAAATGAACGTAATAACCGTTGACATGGAATTATCGATCGCGTTGACTGAAATAATGAATTAAACGTTGATTTCAGTTTACAGTTTACGTTAGTAAATGAAACTTCTTTCGATTCAGAGTTTCATTTGTATGTTTCTTTTCGTGTGAAATAATATTACCTTCTTTTTATATTTGTAATTCGACTACAATACGTGGCTCGAACATCACCATCAAGATATATTTCACAGATCTGCTAATAAAATCTCGACCGTGAAGCACGTGCGATTCTATAGGAGAATCAGAGAAAAATAGATTTCACAGAGAGTTAAAACGCGCGGCAAGGATTTGTCAATTGGTAGCAGCGCGTCCGATTATATTCGGTCGCCTGTTCTAATGGACGCCAAAAGCCCCTCTAACCGGTGCCTCCATCATTGATAATAGAATATTTAATCATTTCGACAGGCCGGTGAAATCGCGTCGAAACTACGTGAGTCTCGTACCGAATGCTTTTAATTACACGACGTTAACTAATTATATTTCGAACGGTGCCCGGTCCCGTAACGATCCACATTCCCGGCACGAGTATTCCGGCTGGAAGCGTCGAATTACTCGTATGATGTCTGCCCGACGCAATTCCATAATTGACCGTCTAATCGATGCTCTAATTCCTGTTCTGTCGTGACGGTTTAAAGGGCTCCCGTCGCCCTACGCAATTGACGGCTAGCCCGATTAACGTTCCGTGTCTTAAGTCCCATTGAGAAAGGGAATTTACGTTGCTGACGAGATGACATGACATTCAAGTTACGCGTCGTGATAATGAAATAGCTCGTGGAAGATTGATTTCACTGGGTTAGAAAAAATCATCGTCGACAGATGATATATAGTCTTGAATGTAGACTTGAAAAGAGGGATTCGTATTTGGGACAGGATTCTGAGATTTTGGGAGTCGATTTGAACAATAGCGTTGGAATTACTCTCGCAATTGAACCTTTCAGAAGACAAACTCGTCAATCTCATCCAGTTACACGATTAACCTTCAATTTTCAAAAAACCAAAACTCAAATAACAAGGCAAACGAATTAATTCTTAAGCTTCCATCGAATCTTTCTTCACGAACTTGACATGATGCTTACGAAATTTTGAATGACTTATATCAATTATTCCAAGTTTATAGCGAAACGTAAAACTCAGTACTTTACGTTATTTGTTGCTGTAATTATACTAATTAGTAGCTCTGCTAATTGCAGAATAATTTAACGAGCAAGTCGCGTGTGGAAATAAAATAAAACGTTGATTAAAGCTAAATCAATAATGTCGACTAGTTTCTTCCCTTGCATCATTTCCTGAGAACTTTTAATAAACTTTATCTTTTTCTTTTAGAGAACTAAGATTTATATTTTTTTCTACGATTGTATACATTTGCACTTCTGAAATATCATATACCGTGGTCCTACATAATTTCGTGATATAATCGAAGTCATTCTCTTGTTATCAAAATTTTCTGTTCTTAAAATTTTGTTCTTCTTAATTAACTACATTACGTAGGATCATATTTCTTTAATCGCTAAATAACATCAAATTAAGAAATTCGTCAAAAATGCACTCATTATGTTCTTGTTTAACAATCTTCGTTCCTAACGTTATCTCGATCGTTTCTTTCCAGAAGCAGATTGTTCGAAGAACCAAAATCATCAAAGCTCTATTTAGAACGTATTAGCCGTGAGTCAGTAGCGCGATATTTTCGCTGGAAATTACCAGGTAAAGGGATGCAGCTTGTTACGAAACACTGGGAAAGCTCGTCACGAGGCCGGCCACGTCACGTAAATCGTATTGCGCGTGATGTGCAACAACAAGTAAGGTGTATGACGGGCTGAAATTAGTAGCGAAAGCAAGCCTTGGCACTGCGCCGAAAATACATGGCAATTTTATTTCGGCGCGCCATGGGAGACAGGAAAAAAGAGAGCCGACCAACACCATAGTAAGTGATAAATCACGAACCATGGCCGTTAAATAATAAATCAAAGCTATGCTTGCAAAGGTTCGCGAAATTAGCAGAGATTTCGGAGACTTTTGTAGCGCGATAATTCCCAAGTATAATAATCAACAAATCCAATTTACAATCTTATTGTCTACTAATATTTCGATGGAGAATTTTCAGAATTAGGAACAAAAGTTTCATTAGTATATTTTACGTAGCAAGACTCGCACATTCATGACATTCTCGACTTTTTTTATAATAGCCAATGAATTATAACAGCTAATAAGTTCAATTTACATTTGATTAGCCACGAATATTTCGATGAATAATTTTTTGAAACAGCAACAAAAGTTCCATTACTATATTTTGCCTAGCAAGACACTCATATACTCTTCTAGTTCGTCTCATTTTCATGAGCGTTCCACGCCCTTTATCGCTATACCTGTTTTTACCGCTCCTATTTTTTCCCCAAAGCAGTTAATTCGTATCCAGAGCTTCTACATTGAACGACGAAAGGATGAGAATTCGAAGGAACAGCATTCGTCGAGTAGTAGAAATAGTTGGTAACAACGTTCTTTGACTTCGTGGCTGTTATGAATATTTGAATATTTATCTTTCGCGGCGTCCGCTGCATTCATAGAGCATGGTACACAGATGAATTTATACACTTTGCTTGAGATAATTACCGTTCGAAATGAGTCCGCAACTCATTTCTACGGATTGAGTAAGAAAAGCAATTTTCGATAGCGAAGGATCGCACCAGATTTATCGAGATTGCGTATCGGTTTCCGCCTCGGATGTCGACCGATTCTTTGTTTCTTTTGACAGCACATGATATTATATTGTAGTATCGTGGACGAAAGGCCTAAGAGATATCGGGCGAACTATAAACAATGTCGCGAGAAAGCCGAAGTGCCGACGGGCCCAATAATGTATCGTCGGTCCTTCAATCGAATAGTTTCGCGGAAAAGGTCTGCGTGATCCCGGCCACGAGCGGTTGCGGAACACGTGCGTGGTAGGGCTAAGACAAAAGACAAAGGGATGCTAAGGACAGACAAATTAATAATATCAGTTGAGAAGTCAGAGAGTGTAAATCGAGAAGTCAAGGAATGCGAATTGTGTTGTCGAGAGAATGTGGTCTGCGTGAGAGAGAGCGTTGGATCCGTGGTGACGAGAGTTGCAAATCAACTATCTAGTTGTTTTAATTATAACACGTTATTGTGATTAGTTCACGTTAAACAATCATCGTTTCCTGTTTAACCAACATCTGTTTAATCCATTTATTGTAAATAAATTAATTGTAGTAAAGATCCTACAGTATGTTTTACACAAAACATCTCGAAACTTTTTTGGCAATGTAATTCGGTAATGAAAAATGACCGTCACGATTTTATCGGTAAAACGTGAAACAAATCTGTAGATGTTAAAGGATATTCTGATAAAGAAATTCTTCATTGGAAAATAAGAGTATATGGATTTAACTATGCATTTAATGTTTTTTGGTGGAAACAGGCATTGAATATTTTCAAAATCGCAGGGAAATAACGGGTAAACCCTTTAATTCGTTGAGCCGGTAACGCTTTATTTAAGAAATCGCATGTGGCGTGTCTCTGTCTAGCCGCCAAAGAAATCTAATTCTCTCTATTCGCCTGCTCTCTAATTTTTCTCTCGTTAATGGTCCGAATTAAATGAATTCAAATACCCCTTTAACAAATACAATTACCGGTAATTCGCCGAAGATAATTATCTCTCTGCCCTCTGACCACTCCCCTACTCGCGTTTTCGAGTGGAAAAAGGCCAAAAGATAAAGAGGCGGAGGCTGAGAAAAATAGTCGAGGGCATAGAGGAAGGGAGAGTGAAGTACAGAGATAACCAGCAAGTACGTAGATAGGGTGAAACTAAAAGAACGGAAGGCAATGATATATAGGGAGTAACAAATGATAAGGGAGCCACTTATGGGAAAGAAAATTGTCTATGACTTACGATATCCTTCTATATTTGTGTCTCTATGTAAGAACGTTTAATAGTTGTTGTCTGATTTGTATCTGGTACAGTAAATTTCATTGCTTTCCTTTATTTTATTTCGATTAATTTTCTTCTATATTATTATATCTTTTAATATAACCAGTAGAAAAATCATTAATTTTTAATAAATATTTTAACTTTTACTTTGTAAAAGCTGTCGTACGAAAGACACATATGTACGTGCTGCGAGGAATGTATTTTATGGATGCAAGTACAGAAGTAATTCCTTACGTCGTCCCTTGTTTTTTATACGTCATGTTTTTCAAAATAAAAGAATCAATTCGTAAACGTAAAGATTTTTATTGTTACAAATAATGCGGTAAAAGTGAAAAAGAAAGGGGCGAGTATCTACAAATGTTAATAAGAGATAAAAATGAAAGATTCCTACGAAGAACGATACACGATAGTGGCGTATGAGTAGCGGCGATCTCGTTAGTCACCTTAATTAAGTGTAATTCATCAGGAAACGTACACAGTTTGTAGAAGGGCGAATTTTTCGCCTCGAAACGAAGAAGAGAGCTAGAAGTCGATTCGTCTTCATTAATTACTCGTGGCGTGTGATAGCCTCGACCTGTGAAGTCGTGACTGCTGCATTATTTCGCGGATGCATCAAAGTCGTCACGTTTCGCGACTAAATTAATTCGAGCAAGATCAAGCAGCTTCCTGTCGAAGATTAGCTGATAACTAGCGGTGGAGCCGCTACAAACAAAGCATTTTCAATTCTGATGGCTTTTTAAGTCACACACATACATACGTGATGACTACACTATAAATTCATATGCGTGTGCGAAGAGAATTTGTAAACAGAGAAACTCGTTATTGAAGATAGTAACTGAAGCCATATACGAACGTTCAAAAAATCGACATTACGTCGAACGATAAACGAGGAAATATTGTGTATTCTATGTGCAACGAGAAAGAATATTAAAAAGCTATAGAAAGACCGAATGTCTGCGTGGTGCGATTAAAACATCGTAATCAATTTGATCGCATATATTAAATCGTAATATTTAAATCATATATTTAAAGAATTAAGAAAAGGAAAATAGAAAATAAGGAACGAAGAAGTTGCGTTGGAAATTCGTGCAGATTCGTTGACAGTTCGAAGTTACGTGGAAATGGTGAAATCGGCAGCCCTTTTTCAGGATTCAACGACGCGTGATAACCAAAAGCCGTACTCCTTTTCGTGGAAAACCTTTGCCTTTGACCGGCTGCTACGAAATCAATGGCGGATCAAAGAACGTTCGGCTGCTCTTACGACTCAATAGGACTATTCCAAAAGGACCACCTTCGCGGATGTATGACAGGGTGACTTTTCAAAAAGCTGCTGATTCGCGAAAGTAGTTGAAACCCTGAGCGAGCGATTTCTCTTGCAAAGTAAAGGGGAACATTTGTATTGAATATGCTTCAAGAATGAATATCAGGAAATTATGATTTGTTGACAATTCGGTATATTCGAAGTTTTGCTTTGGTACCGCTTTCAGGAATCTGCAAAGATACGAGGTTTTGAAGCTACCAGTTCAGTAGAAATCTCGTTATGTGGGCTCCATTTATTTCCTAATAGCAGCGATGAAAAATATCTTTAAAATGACTTCCACAAGTGCCGATAAATATTCGTGTGATTTTCCTACGCGCATTTAAATTTGGCAAAGGTGGTTTGAAAGTCTCTGTTTAGGTTCTATTCCTTATTCGTGAAAATATGAATTTACCGAAACATCCACGCTGTATTAACACTTTGACTGCCACGCAGAAATCACACGTTTCGCTCAAGATGCCACGGGAGTATTTTTATTATACAAAGCATATAATGGCAAAATAATGATAAATTGATGATGTAAGCAACATTCTTCCCCAATGGACCGTTTATCTTATTGGTGGTCACGGGTGACCATCGTGGCGCCTTGGTAACAGTTGATAGCAACATATTATAGCAAGGCTTCGTTTATTTCAACAAATCATTCGCATTCGTTATTTCGTCGTAAGCAAAACATCCAGAATATATTGTTGAAACATGTAGAAGGTATTAGTAAACAGTATTTGCTCATTCTATATACAATAGTAAGGTTTGTGTACACTTCTAACTTCAATTATATGATTATAAAGCAGCATTTACGATTACTTTCTAAGGTGTGTTTATAATAATATTCGTAGATTACCCCTCAAAGATATGGATGCAAACACAGTGCACCGTTAGATGCAAGATTTGTTCTCATTTCTTTTTATTGATGTTCTAATAAAAATGTTTAATTGATCAATGTATTTAACGGTTATATTCAAAATGCCCTAACTGCCAAATTTCATACAATTTTTACAATTGTAAGAAGTTCAAGCGCTCCGGTCACCAATGACCACCGTGGCGTTACAGGAGAAACCGTGGTAGGTCACATATGACCAACGTGGCAGTCAAAGTGTTAATTTGAAAGAGTATCGACAAAACACATGCCGCAAAATAAATGCCGCAATTTTAGCTTCGAACTGAAAGTTTCGGTGATTTAAACGAAACGCTTCTCGCGAAATTAGATCAAGCTTGCAATATCACTCGCTGGCATAGTCCATTTTATCTTCATAAATCAATCAATCGGAAGCGATAGCAGCATCGCTGCTGAAACGTCGCTGGAAATTTCTCGTCGATCCACCGGCAAGCAACAAGCCGGATAATCCGGCTGTTTTTCGGTCGATCGAGCCGCGTTAATTACAACCGTGTATCACAAGATTACACGCAGCTTTTCGATACGAACGACGTACCGTTTCTCGCAAACTTCCATTCGTCAGAGATCTCGTACCTTACGTGCTTTTGACAATTTCTCTGTAGCCACTCGAAAAACCTGACGTTTCGAAGACACTTTACGACTAGTTTTGCCTCTATTCGTCGAGAATTCGGGACAATTCGTTCCTAGTTTACGATTTAACGACAGTTTGTGGTCAGTAAATGATATTCGGAAGTGTAATCTGCGTTACTGTCTTGCAATTTCTTGTTTCTGGGAAGTTGTTAATGAGAGTTGATGAGAATTTTAGCTCGTTCTGGATAGTAAGTGGAAAATGATATTCCGCATGACCGTTTCGCGGTGTCCTTACCCGTTAACTTTTGGCTGACTGTTTCATTCAGCTACGTGGATGAACGAAACACGGATATTTGGAACTATTGTTGGGTTCTTCGAACTTTGAACTTGACTTGTTAATTTTTCCCATTAGTCACATTAAAGTATAAAATATTTCAGTTTTGTACTATGTGTGTGCTCAATATTCAACTGTTCTCCTTCTTTGAGACAACTCCGGAATTCAGATCCGATTTTTCCGCTGTTTAAATAGACGCAATGTTCCGACATTGACTCAAACGGACACTTAAGGCCCGTAAGAAGTGTTAAGTCGTAAAACTCGCGACAATTTCTGTTAGCTTCAAGAAAGAGAGAGGGAGAGAGAGAGAGAGAGAAAGCGCGCTAAGAGGTGCTGGGTTCCTTGGTAAGTCTCGGAGTAAACGTCGTGACGGCGTCCTTTCCCGAAGATGTCGGTCGAAAGTTTTCCAGTTCCAACGGAGCGACATTTAAATGGTTTGTAAGAACGCGAAACTCTGCGAGCAGTGTGCAATTATTAGAGTGAGAGAGCGGGCGAGTTCCCTATCGCCAAATTCAACAGTTTAGGAGCCGCTGGCGAATTGAAATCCGCGAATTCGCCGAGTCATTTCAGTTTGCGAACCCACGCTTTCTGGCCATGGTTCAGAACATGCTTTTGATACAATACAACACCGCCTTTGGGGAGATACGTTTCGTCTGCCATTGGAAACTAGGCCAGCCGAGCACCTCTGCGAAAGGGCCGCTGGAAGGTTCCTTATTTAAATTAATAGAGGGAACAAATGGATCATTCGAATCGCTGCGTTAATCACATACAATGGAATTGTTATATTGAAAATTTAATATATAGTAGATACGTTATACGATACATTTTAATTCAAGAAAAACAATAGAGTTGTTGCATATTGATGACATGTCTATTGCCATTCATAACTGTTCCGACACTTTTTAGCGAATTTGTCTTAACAGTATATGAATCTCCATTAGGTCTTAATTTATTTTTAATTAATTTATATACGTATTTATATACGTACGTGAGTAAATGTATCGAGAATCATAATGTCAATCGTATAGTCTGCAATGTATTTCGTGCTTTCTTGATTAAACTTTATTTATTAAATCGGAAGATTTAGTGAGTGACATTAACAGCATTGTAATTTTATTTCTTTCATATTTTATGAATTGTCTTAAAGAAAATGATTTATAATTAAAGATAATCATTTATATAAAACTAACGCATTAATGCATGATAATGTTATAAACAGTAAAGCATAATAATAAAGTTAGAAAAACATTCACCTCGCTTCGAGATTTTTGCTCCTTCTCCAGTTTACCATATAATTTAACTTCAATTAAATTCAGAGTAGGGACTATTATGTTTCGTGCATTTAATTTAGCACGACGTTAGAATTGTCTCCCTTTCTCTCGATTTATCGTGTTAAACATTTTCATCGAAATTAAATTACCTTTTGCATTTTAAACGCAAATCGATCATTTAAAATCAACCCCTTTTCTACGTTAACAATTTCAATCGCCGACAAAATGCATCGCTATCGAGCGCAAACACCGCGTAGCCGCTTTTAAAATGAACTTAACTTAATCACTTTAATGCAAGAAAAATACTCCATTGGAAAAATAAATTTATTCTCTCCACCGGTGCTACACTTTACCCTTCGTCTTTCACTTTCTGACTGGTTGGAATTCAAGTCATCCGTTCTTTTATCCTTCGCTGCAAACCTTTCAATTCGTTAATTAATCTATAACCTATAACACTTTTCAACAATGTCCAATATCGCTAAAAATGAATATAATATTTATATTAATTAAACTACGGATTTTTATGCATTTATGGAAAATGTAAACCATCCAAAGTGGAATATTTGTTACAACTTTTACCAGATGAAACGATATCTAAGTTTCATTTCTTTAACCGTGTTCATAAAAATATAAAGACCGCCAACAATTAACCCCTTTCGTCTGCGTGTTCTTCGTCTTTATCCACTTTAATCCTATGTAAAAAAATTCCAAAACCATATCCAGTTCACTTTACGCCGTTCCATTAAAACCAGCCTCTGCTTTTCGAGTAGAGTAGTCTCTTAATTCCCCAGACTTTAATGTCTCCGGCGGAACGAAGAGGATGAAGGAAGGGAGAAAAAAAAGGAAGGTGGAAGAAGACCAAGTACGCGGTCAGGCACGACCTCGACGATTCGCGGGGAAGAAGCCTCATCCTACTAGACGAGATGATTTCCTTTGAGAGACGAGATTTCTTAAGCCCCTCTGTTATTGTCTTCATTTTTATTCTTCGCCTATCGCATCGTCCTGCCGCAGCGACAATCAAAGGGAAGCTGGTATCCCTTGCATTTTTTATGCAGGACGTTTGGTATCCTCACGAGATCGGCAAGGCGCGTGGCCTGTACAAGGCTGAGGGCAGCTTTTCTCTTATCACGGATGGTTTTCCCTTTTCATTCGAGCTAGAAGCTAGACCTGCTTTGGTCTAAATTTCCTCAGGTCTGAAGTTTAGACCGTGACGAACGTTCACAGGGTTTCGCGCGAAGCCGTCTTCACCGCTGCCATTCAGCACGAGCATTTTTTGTCGCACTTTTCACGGCTGAGAGGTTAATTTCGTTAAACAAACGGAAGAGAACGCGCATGCCTAGGGTTTCGCCGTCTTTGATTTGTGGTTTCACGTGGTTCGGATTGTATGACGTACGTAGACTGGAGGTTCTTTGATGTTGGATAGTCGAAATACCGTATTGCGAGCTGTTCGCAAGCGTGAGATTTTTAATTTAGCTTGTTGCTGACGTTTCTTGCGAGAGCATTCTTCGTAACTGGGCCAGGGCACAGACTTTAACCCCTTGCTTTAATGAATTCGGAGAGCAGGAAATTGTACAAAAAGGCTTCATCACGGGTGATTCCAATCTTTTTCGGATATCATTGTAATCCGCGAGATATCCCGGGATATCTAAGAATTATGGCGTCTCTAATAATTGGCAATGAAATAATTTCTTAGACGATTAAATCAAAACTTTCTGCGTGTTTCTTTGTGCGATATGCATAGATTGCAAAAAAGAAGGAACAAAGATGTTTGAACGAACAAGTTGTGAGAAAGATATTCTACCTCCAGTATCTAGCAATCTCTAGAAAAATGATAAATTTCTAGCTTTTTTAATCAGTGGAATTGTTTACAATTGCTTGTGCCCATTGCGAGGAAACTTTCGCGAAATGACGCAAAACCGAAACTTTTGCCCATTCTCCTCCTCGGAACTTGTTCCCTGCACGTAACACATTTTCTAAAGAATCGCAAAGAAGCTGCAGTCTTTTTTGTTATTTTCATACAGTCGGATGGTTTTCTTGAGATAACACTAGTACTCTTTTATAATACTTGTAGACTGTATTGGTAGCCAGCAATCGAAAAAAGATAAGAAAAATATTTATTTGATAAATAGATGTATGGACTGGTTCTAAAAATTATAATCCACATTATATGTACTTATGTATGCTAATCTGATAAAATTAAGTTTTTTTAAAACACACGAATTCGCTTCTTTCCGGAGAAGTTCTTCCAATTTGTTTTTCTAAAAGAAACCCATCTTCTCTTTAGATTCAACTCTTTTTCTTAACGCCAGCGGTTACAAATCAACCGGACACACGAATACAAACTTCAAAACAACGAATTAAATATTATAACACTTTCGTAGGCGGCAAACACGTTCTGGCTGGTATTTGCACACGGCAGTCGCGTCGACACACTTTTCGCAAATATTGGACGAACGTGTGCATCGCGTTCGCGCCTACGCGATTCGCTCGAATCAACAATGCCTTATGAAAACCGTTTCATCGCGGAACTACCAGCGGCTGAACAAGCAAACGTCCACGAAACGAATAGGCGCGTCGAGTATTCGACGACGAAGGTGAAGGAGACGATGGAAACGAATTTAACCGGTTTTGATTATCCAGTCGTTTTCCTTTATATTCGAAATCCCAACGTACTCTTTCCAATGAAATTATAAATTTCGCTGAAACGTCTATCTTTATGTAAAGCTGGAAACAACTTTTTAACAACGCTGATGTAGCACGCTATCGATTCTTCTATGGTTGCAACTTATAGATGAGCAATTGACGTGAAAGTGGGATCTGCTAACAGAGAACTTTTTAACGATGGAAAATAAAACGAGCGTACTAATTTTTTGGATGAAAGGATATCGAAAAACATTTGATTATTTTAAACGCAACGAAAAGTAAAAGCAGTAGATGCAATGAAAAATGTTAACTGACCAGAGATAGCATAGGTACATTTGTTCGGTTGAAATTTTGTTCGTCACTGCTTTGGGGACCGCGCAGGTTTCGAAGTTTTATTTCGACGATAGTTAGATTTCGAGTTTTCAATCAAATGGAGTTCACGGCTAAATCGAGTTGACGAATCCATAAATGATAGAAAGCGTGAAAAATAAACTAGAAACTTAAATAGCTCTGAGAATTGGGAAAACTAAACTCATTTATGCGCAGAGTACCAGCAAGCAAATTTTAGACATATGAAAATCGTTTTAGTAGAGGAGGGAGCAGTATTTTATAGAAAATTAGATTTTAAATTAAATTAAATGCAATTAAAAGTTAATTTTTCAATGCAAACTATTCGAACTGTTAAAAGATGGGTTTTCTAGTTCTAATATTTCTTTATTTTTTTAGCGTAATCTCGTTTGATACTCTTATATAATCATTTTATTTCTTATTTAAAATTTCTATTCTTCTCATAGGATTAAAAATGTCTACTTAAGAATTTAGGAACATTATTTCTTTCAAGCAAATAGACTTCATAAAGCAGAAAAGAAAAGAGAAAAGAAAACGGAGTTTCTCCCCCTTGCACTTGAACAAGAGAAGAAGATCTCACAATCAGTGAGGTAAAAGATTCATCGAACAAACTACATTCAATTCCGTTCGAGAAACGAAGGAACGAAAAAAGAGTGAAGCGGAACATAGAGCACAAAAGAATCGCTCGAGCGTATTCAATCAGCACGTTCAATTTCACCAACTGGTACTCACATAATTTAAGAAAACTGCAATACATCCAGCCCGTGATACGGAAACAAAGGAACAGGCAGGAGAAATAACGAACTCGATCTCTACATCGTCGCTATCTATGTCAAATAACAACGAATCTCTAGTCTAACAGATGGAGGAGCAAAAGAATAGAGAAAAGGAAAGGAAAGTGAATATTGTACAAGGAAAACGTTTGATTTGCATATATACGTGGAACGAGATTCGTTGCAACGATACCAATCGAAACAAAAATCCTGTCAGACAATAGGAGCAAACCTTTGTCTATTCGCGATTAATCGACGACAATTGAAATAAATATCGAAAAACTAATCAGCTTCCACGGTAAAGTAAAATAAATAACGCGCTCGATAATGCCGGATATTAGTTTTCCATTGGAGAACAGCCATCCTTTCGACTGAATTAGCTCTTCTCTCCGTGTTTCGTTAACGATGTTCCTCGACTGTTTGCTCTTCGACCTATTTTTCAGCCGTGTTTCGCGCGAATCACTTGCCCCGATACCTGGAGATATAGACTGTGTGCACGGAAAAGCGAGCCGGATGCAACAAATTACGAGGAAATTGATGGGGGAAAATCTTCGTGAAAAAGAATCACTGGCAAAAAGAAAATCTTAAATCATACGAAACGTAATGCACTTGGGAGTTTTTTAACTACCATGGGGCTATTTAATTGGTATATAAATGCTACAATAAATACAACGACGTAGGAATACTTTTTGTAATCGCTGTATATCCAGGCGTTTAGCAAGAATCTCACTGTGCTCTTCATTGTATCATAGCTCCATTTGTTTCAACTCTTCAATTGGTTCAACTGTATGCGTGTAACGACAATTCACCAATTTTCCTTGCTACCTAGATATTATTTTTTATTATTCAAAATTTACTAACACTAACATTAATTAAAATTTCCTTTTAACAAACGAAGTTCTAGTATATATTCAAACAAAAAAATGTGGAAAATCGTAGTTGGTAGCGCAAAAGGCAATTTCTGCTCGAAAAGCTAACATTGTATTCATTGACAAAGTTAAAGTTCGCCATGGTAATAGCACTAAAACCATAATAGTAATAACAATTGCATGAAAGTACCTAATTCATTGCACGCACCAATCACTATCGCTATTTCTTCCCAACGCTGCAACCTCTGACACAAACAACCCTTCTTTCATTTTGGTGCCAATAGTTCTGTTTAGGTGGTTTAATAGGTCATTACAGCAATCAGCAGAGCAATGTTGCTACTTAAGCGCGAGCGTAATCGCGATTTGATTCATCGAAACCGCGGTTCAATCGGGCCGAACGCGTTGGGCTATTCCAGCGCAATTTTCGTTTCATTTGAAAATGGTAATACGCGTATCCACGGCGCGGGATTAGAATTCGTGGGTTACCTGTATGTTGCGCGCGACACGCGTGATGGATCTCTATACGCTATCGTCAGGGATCATCCCCGTTTCTGGTGAAACACGTCGAACCTGACTTTCCTAGTACACAGGGTGTCCATCAAACGTACGCCATCGGCAAAAAGTTTGGAAAATTTCGAAATATTCTTGAAGGATGGGTTATGGAAGAAAAACAAACCAAGAATACTCTGGTCTATAAATATTAGATTACTTGAAAGTAAACCTGATGAATAAATCGTAAATTTTGATGCATTTATGTTATATTTAATGGTGTCAAAGTGCATAGGATACACGTAATACGCAAAGATATATAAAATTCCAAAGTATAGTATACTTACTATAATATTTAGTAGGTGAAACAATTAATTGAACACATAACACGTATATTTTCATATTTTAATAAATTGAATTGTTTTTTCTGCTGTAATCCGGAATAAGAAGTCAACTTGTTCCAGTTGTTGCAGCACGGAACGTTTTACATTTATAAAATATATTTTAAACATGTATATTTTATGCCAGGCAAATCGCTTCGTATTAAAATAACGAAGCGATTGGACAGAACATTCCAAACCGTAGTAATCATATTTTTAACGTCCAATGATATTAAACTTCCCAGAATGGAAGTATAAAATTTAATTACATACTCCGAAATAACCCAGAAAATTATATTTCGTAATCCGTGGTTTTCAACGATGCACCAGTCGAGAAGGTTATCTTTTTAATTTGCCATTGAAAATGTTAAATCGCAGGTTAAATCAGAGTTAAATCACATTCGACTAATAATAATCCAGAGGGAAATTTAACAGAACTCGTAAATAAAATTAAACGGCCGATCCTCGTCTTCTTCCGTGTTCCTTTTCAAAGCAAATTAACAATTAATTAAAACACGGCGTAAAAAGCAATTGTACGACATTTTCTCTGGAAATAAATTTTAGCCAAAAAAAACTCGAGCAATCTGCTACTGAATACTAAATGCAATTGAAGCTATGAATTGCAAAATAGTAGGAATCCACTTTTTGACGCATGATTTATCGTTATGACGCTTTTTCGTTCACTCAAACCTATCTAACAACCGGACTATTTACACAAATTCATATCTTTATGAATACAGCTGAAGAAACTGTATTCTCGCTCCAAATACCACAGCAAATATTATATTCTATCCAACATTTTTGTCTTGCTTTTCCACGTAGAATCATCCTATTACCGATTATACCGTGATTGTTGAGACACCCTGTATACACAATATACACATTCGTGACCACATTCGTGATTATCGCTGTAAAGATGTCGCCGTATATTTATGACCGAATTAACCCACGGAAGTACCAAGTGCACTGGTATAAATGTGCTGGTATAAATACACGACGACGGTTTATACAAAATCGGCTTGTCGGCAGAAATGGAGTTTTGCGAGAGTAAAGAGGATTGTAATTTATGGACGTAAGGGTTGGTTAAACGTTGATTTGACAATCGTGAAATCGAAAGGTGCACTTTGACAAGCATAATGCGAATTCGAAACACTTGTAATCTGCTTGAAATTTCTTGGCACGTGTGTAATTTCCTTTTTTGAACGCAAACAACGGAACGTATGAACCTGTGTGAGGTATCAAAATTGCATAGACCTACATAAAACTCATGATCTATTCTTCAAAAGAAGGATTCAATTTTCTTGCATTAGTATTTCCAATTTATTCAACAATTTTTATTCGATTCAGAAGAAGAAGCGTTACTGCATCGTGTTGAATTACGCGATATCTCTGTTGAATTTGAAAAAAATACTTTTACAAACGCTTTAAAATGTCCATTGAACTATCAAACAAATTAGCGTTTAATTAAATTTTCATTACTTCTACCTAATAAAATCCAATAAAATCATGGTACAGCAAATATTAAAGGTCGTCAGCGTGAAACCGTTTCCGTTGAACGACAACTCGTCGACGTCGAAGAAGCGTGCGCAGACTTCCGACAACGTCTCCGGAGATGCCGGAAATTAAGTTGGCCAGCGAATTATGCAAATACGGATGATCGGTCGAGGTAACTGAAGGAACGGTATTGTCGTATCACGATCACACAGACAAGCTATGGAGCTCGGCGACCGATCCATGGTATTTGAAATTGAAATAGAATGTTCCAGCTTTTAATTAATGCTAACGGCCGTTCGTGCGCGTGTGCACACGTGTTGGATGGCTTTTCTTTTCACTTTTCGTCAATTAATTTCGCATCGACGCGACGCTCCGACGATATTTCATTGTCTCTTTCTTTCTGCTGGTTCGCGCCTCGTGCGTCCAATTAACACGTCTTCGGTTAATTATGCGTTCCGCTGCAAGGACACTGACACGGCCGGAATTTGGAGCACGATTTTCTGGAATTCGAACATGATGATTCGATTCGCGTTTGATTCTGAGGCCGTTTGAACCTATGTGAGGATTAGATTCGTTCGGTTTCATTCCTTCATTCGATTTTTATATTACGATATAACGTAAATTACGATATATGTATCATTTATATCGTTAAATTTAGATTTATATTGTTCAATCGAATTCTTTAGACAACGCATATGCAGCAGAGATGGACGAATATCGCAGCATAATGGCACACAGGCTAGAGTTTCTACTTTTGAAAATCATTTCTTCCTCTCTCTTTAACGCAACTATTCAGGTTGCAATTTTATTAAAGCAAAGGATTTAAAAATAGAAACTTTCATATTACAATACGTGTAATAATATATCATAACAGTATGAAATTTTCTAATTTATCGCTGTTATATAATACTTTTAACCCCCGTTTACTTCTCCAGTTAACGTGCTTCAACTTCTTTTTCCAACGTTCTTCGTTAAATGAAATTCTCAATTACCTGAAAAGCTTCGTTCTCTATAAACGAACATACGTGTTCCTTCGCAAAGAATCGATCGTTCATTATCGCAGCAACGTACATAGTTACCCCTAACTCGCCTCCGTCTCTCAACTACCAAAGAACTTTTAAAAGTAAAGTGGTAAGAACACAACAGAAAGAGGAGCCTTCCGTCGTGGCACTACATACGTCTAATCTTCTACGGGTAGCTTTGTAACTTGCAATTTTCTCCTACTCTGTAACCGCTTTCCCTATCACGTATTGTTCTTTCCACCTACTTAGCGGTTTGCCTCTTTCTGCCCCTGTCACTTTCAATCTTTATCTTCCCAGTTACGTTAGATTCGGTCGTAATTGCACGTATAACATTTTAAATTATTAAATCTTAGGCTAGTGTCGCACATGAAACGGCCGATTTAAAAATCTTGAAAATTACAAAACTTTTTTATCAACACTTTCTTATGTAGTTTTATGCAGTTTTTTATGTAGTTCTTTATGTAGCTTTTTATGTAGTTTTTTATATAGTTGCACCAATTCCTTGGCTAAACAATGAAACCTTCGTTCCACTTATTAATCCAACTAACAAACAATCGTATCCGATTCAATGAAAGGCATATAATCCATCCGACATACCACAAGCTAAACAGAGTTACGTTATTCGACTACATAATCGACAAAGAATAGGAGAAGAAGAATAGAAGAAGAAACGGGCCAATAAGCCAAAAGTAGGAATACGTATTTATACAGTGTCGTTAGAATCTTCTTGTGAAGAAAGGAAATTTCTAGTAAGTCTGTGGAAAGAAGCTGATATTGTCGGCTGATGAAAAGAAGTCGGATTCATGAGTCTTTCGGCCTAATACGATCGAGATTCCAGCTGATGCAAGGGCCTTCCATGCAGACTTTGCGGAAGTGCGAGCGCTACGCGTTTACGTTACTTTCCTGTAGCTACGTGCCCGGCTTGCCGCTTGTCTACTTGGTCCTGATTTGATTTCGATACCCAACCGCGATCCCGTGGGAATTCGCCGTTTCCTCGCCGTGGAAAATCAGCCAGGGAAGAAGTTTCCCGGACTAGCCTTCGAATTACGAAAGCGTTCTCCGTGCTTTCCGCGTGTCTCGACGGAATCGCCTGATCGAATATCAGAATCTTCCTTTTTTTCTTCGTTTCTATTGTTTCTTTCGACTAAGATGGCTGGGATATTAGTTTCCGTTATTCTTTCCTTATTTAGTTCACGTTGGATACTGAATTTTACAAATAGCGGGATTCAACTTTGCTGCCTTCTTTCATCCCCTTTTAACCGAATTGTATTTCTCTATTTGTATGGGGATGATTGGTTGGTTACGGAGTGATTAATTGATTACATAAAGATGTCGATACCGTAACTTAACAGTATCAAGGTACTAGTCTCTGTAGAAAAATGATATGTGTGTGTCATTAAAAATGTTAATTTTCAATTATATTATAATTCTTTTCTTCTTTCTCTCTTTCTCTAACATACAATTGAAGTATTTGCTTAGCATCCAATTTTACTATTCGCTGATGCTACAAGTTGCGCTATTAAGGTTCAGCGTTAAATCACATTATTGGTTCTCAATTTCAAATCACGTTAGTCGGTTGCACTGCCCCGATTGTATAATAGTATCAGTTGGCTGCATTACTACTGAGTTGTACTACTGAATTACATTAGCAATGGCATTTTGCACGATAATTAAACCATTATTAGCAAGAAGCAATGTAAAATAAAATAATGGCAATTATCTCACTGATTGATTTTTCGTTTAACGTTCGAAATAAAAAAGATAATGGAATGCTTTTATTGAATGTTTTCGATGTGACATTGTTATTCCAAAAAGATCGATATTTTACTCAATTTTCTGGAAAGTTATTACAGGAACATAACCGGAATATTATCGCCAATTGTTATTCCATTAATTATTTTTACTTTCAGTTCCCAGCAAATTAATTTCATTTCTGCTTTTATTAACAATTAATATTATTTAAGCAAAAAAATCATATAATACATTTGATACGTTTACCTGAAATTTATTTGTAATTTATTTCAGGTTTACGCGGATGACTTCTCTGTATTTTATGGCTCTACCATAAAAATCGATTTGTTCACGCCAATAATGTGCACATTAATTTCACTTTCGTTTAGTTCAGATTTCAAGTTATTTATTTCATTTTCCTTTAGTTTAGATTTCAAGTTATTTATTTCATTTTCGTTTCATTTCGATGGATATTTTGTCGATTTCCCACGGGGCTCTATTTCAATCTATGGGATCAATCACAAAAATAATAGAAGAGTGTTCGATGATACATCTTATTTAAGATAAAGTAACAAAGCAAATAAGAAATAAAATAAAGAATTCGTTTGAATAATCGCTTGAATGAAAGTCTATTTCGATAGTGTCCGATCCATTCTGATAATGTTTATGTATATTATATTATGTTACGTTCAATATTATATTTTTGTGAAATGTTCGATATTTCAAGACTTCGACAGATGAGGAACATAGTTGGCATTCGAATCAGAGTACTGGTGTAGGTTGAGAACGTTGATGGATACGGAATCGTTATGTCAGCGTTGAACGTGTGTCGTGTTCGATAGGTCACTTCGTGACAGTAATCTGTTGCATTTTACTGCCACGCAATAAAATACCTTCCATGCATCTTGTTTTACACACCGTCCAGCTGGTTGTAATGTCAAACGTACAGCGAGAAACTTTCGAGTACTGCCGCTATTTTAGTATTCTTCGAACGAATCGGCCTGGATTTATGCGAGAAGGGCGGGTTACTGAAATTTTCTGATAATGTCATGTGGAACAGCGCAATAAAATTCAAGATTTCATTACGAAAAATATAGATTGGAAGGAGAGGGAATAGACACTTCTTGTAAAAGATTCAATTACAGATTATTAAATTACTAAATTAAAATGTAGAATAATTTTTCTTTTTATTGCAAGCAGAATAATAATTGAGGCAGATCATTTATCAATCAATTGAATCTAAAAGATTAAGCATTTAGCATTTAGTTACTTAAGAGGGAAGTTTGGTAAACTGGAAAATTTGGAAAAATTTGGAATTTTGCATAAATGTAGTTCGTGTGATACTAATATCAACGTGATGCGATATGAAAAGTTAAGATTTCTTTGCGGTGGTATTTTCGCTCTTACGACCGCTTTTCAGCTGGAAAAAGGAATTGTTCCGCTATTAGCGTCGCATAAACTACACTTGTACGAAGTTACGAATATTTTTGTATTTTCAAGCTGCCGAACTTCCTCTGTTAGAACAACTCGATATCAAAATTTCCAACACACTAGAAAAATGAAACTTTCCGTTTTTGAGTTCAAATTTTATTTTTTTCATTTCCATTCGTTGATAAAAGGGTCAGTGCCCTTTATACAAATTTCCAGTAACATTGCTGTCTGTTGTTCTAATATTAATTAAATGAAATTTAATATGTTAATTTTCCATTACTGATTTTCCAGCTTCTAAATTCTACCCCCACGTCATATTTCATTTCCATAATTAGTTATAGTTTAATCACGTATTAACATGTTGCAAACTGTATTAAATGTAATATAATATAAAATAAATTATAATACAGAAAACCAGACGGGGAACAAAAGTTCGTTTAGTTATTAAAAGCTTTTCAGAAAATACTAACAAGTTCAGAAAATACTAACAAATAGTAACAAGTTGTACCTTTAATGAGTAGACTATTGGCGGCACAGAGTAACATAATGTAGATAGCTACGAGTTTGTAAACTTGGAACAAGATTTTTATATTTGTTACACAACGTTCAAACATTACAATTCGGTTAAGGTAATAATCAACAAAATCTGCAGAAACAAAAATAACGTATAAAAATCAAAGTGACACGTAAAATAATCTTCTAGAGTTTCAGCATTTTACAGTACCGTGTCAAAAATTCTAGAACAGCGATACTTTCAACTTTAAACTCTACTCAAAATAGTCAAAATTCTCGTCCTGCTTATCGTTTGTTCCAATAATTTTCATTATCTTTCCATTAACACCATTGGTTCTTCTTTTCTGCGTAACGGACAGCACAGTTTCAATTCTGAGGTACTATCTAAAGTTATGTTGCTAGTTTCCATAAATGCAAGAGCTTCAGCATGTTTCAGGCATCGGAATGCATCGTAGTAGACACTGGATACTCGCAAGTTCCATACATACGCAACGTATCGAATTACCAAGTATTTTCGAGGCTTTCGAGAAATACCTTCGACTGTGCTGTGTTCGATTACCATAGAAATACGCGCTGGAAAATCGTATCCACGTCAGTGTGCATTCTTTACAAACGCACCTGAATCGCGCATAATATCCGCTGAATATATTTACATTTATTATTCCATTTGTTCCTGCTTCTTGCTACTACCTTTGATAGACAGGATCGAAAAGGTAGACAAACAAAATCTTCATTTTGGTTTGGTAGAACAAGCGTTTAGTCCTTGTTTCTATGATACGATGTTTGTTCTTTTTTTTTTTTTAATTTTTTCGTCGATTTATCCGAAAAGTAGTAAATAAAATTATATTTCTAAAAGTACCTTTTTAAAACGATTTTTTAGTGAAAAGTAATAAATAAGGTTATTGTTAAATAAGTATTCCTTTTTTAACGATCGTTTTGATTTGTAGAAATGTGCATGAAACTGCATGATAAGTAACAATATAATCTTGGACATATCTCCTCTATTTCTTGAAATAACCCGCTCTTTATCCTGTACAACGTACAGTCAATCATAGACTTCAATTGTATAGAAATGACGACTTTCCATACGATTTTGAATTTTTGGAAATAACAGATGATTACCAAAATCCTTTTTCGAGATTATTCTTGAAAAAAAAGTCGTTTCTCAGACTACTCTCGAATAATATTTCAACAAATTTGTTCGAGAAATCGAAAATAAGTCATGAAATTCAGAACTATTTAGAAATATATTTTCTAAAAATAAAAGAAGATTGATTGTGCTAAATTTATTTATTTATACATGTAATAGAGTGAAAGAATTGTGTCTATACATTGAACAGAAAAAGAAGAAAATAAGACAGTCATTGAGATACAGACCATAAGCTACGGATTGCAAAAACTAACTTTTGGATTTTTTGCCACTCTGTTTGTTCGTTTGTTTATACTCGCATCACGTAAAAACTACTGAACGGATTTTGATGGGTTTTTTCTGTTACATCTACAGCTTACAGCGCAGGAAAAAAATAGGCTGTTTCATTTCGATCCCTTTTGTGCAAGCTGCGAAATAGCCTGGCATCACTGGATGTACGCGCTTCCATGTTTCGTAGGGACAAGCAATGATGGTTATTGTTTACGTCATGTTTGTTCTGAAATCGAACCTTTTCGTAATTTAACATTTTTACTACGAAGAGTAACTTCTAAAACTGTTGTTATAAAAATATGCAGGTATCTCATTCATAAAAATCCATCTGCCCAAAAATTGTTTTTGTCTGTAAATCGTAATTGTTTTCTCCTTAAAAATTGTGTAAAAAAGAATAGTAATAGTCCACGCGGACGAAGTGAAAGCTAGTAATTTAAAAAATCTATTACATCTCAATAACCTAGGAACTTGGAATAAAATCTTCGATCAATATTGTTTGATAAATATCATTCAGTTAGTATTATTAATATGAAAGTGGAAATAGCTCGTACAACTTGAAATCTTTCCACAGATATAAAACTCGAGATTATAGGTTTCTTTAGTTACAGAAATTTTCATAGAGCTCGTGATACTAATTCACGCGACAAAGACCAAATCAAGTTCAAGATCATCCTCGACAGCTTTAATCACGTTCATTCCCATGTGTGAAGTAAGTAGGGGGATGCTGACGGAATCAGCTCTAACGTCGCCGGAAGTGGCTTGCAAGAGCGAAGAGGAGGGCGGTAAGGCATAAGGAAGTGGTTGTAGCTGATAGCAGGGAACGCTATGCCAATATGCGGCCCATCCGAGGGGTTAAAGGTTACCAACCAGATATCTGAGTGACTTGCAAGGTTGCAGCCTTCGCGATCGCTGCTAATCTCGTTACCCTTCAGACGGTTCACGTCCTCACCTCCGCCCTCGTTTTCCACTCACTCATCAGGTAGCTAGCTCGTGAAGCTGCTGCCTCGATAATTTTCCTTCGGCTCGATTGGCTGCTCAATTGATGATAAACTTGCGCGATCTTAAATTTTGTGTTCATCTTCGCTTTCTAATAGCTTCGTCAGGATGACTTGATAAGAACTTTGAAACGACTCCATAACTGTGATTGCCTCGATATTTTCTTCTTTCTGTGGCTTTATGATTTCTAAACGAGTATGATTTCCTTTACAGAAAAATTTGGCAAGCTTCATTTACTGTGACGACCATAAAGCGCTTATGGTGTAACTATCTTGCAAGGACTACTGGATTCAAAGGAAAATAATTTCACTGGACTAAATTAATAAAAACACTATCGTTCATAAAAATCTGCTTTGTAAACACCGCTTGTGTCGGGTGAACACATTGCACAGATTTTCCATTGCGATGCATTATATTTTTAGATCAAACGATTATCAACTACTTGCCCGGAAAAACTTTTCCGATTGAACACTTTTTTTTTTACCAAGTATGGTAAAGTACGAAGCAAAAATATCTGACAATCGTCTCGTTTTTTATAGGAATTTTATTAATAAACGTCAATGAAAAGCTTCGACGACACAAAATACCTTTCTAATCAACCTTCATGAAAGTTTCACAGAACACTGCAGTTCGAACACCAAAAAAACGAGCAAAAGAAACTGCAATCGAGGGAACGTATCGTGGCAGCCTTCAATCACGGATCCATCAGCTACTCATGGTGAACTGCTCTCAGTCGATCATCGCTTAAAAACAAACCAATCTTACGGTTTATCTTGAAACCGAACAAAATAGGTCAAATGAGAACTATAAAATGGTGTATGGCATAAAGACGAAATAGAAGAAGAAAAAGAAGAATTTCTTGTGACCTTTTTTTTCTGATCTCAACATCCTACACTACATCATTCTAAAATGCTTGTAGTCTAATTAATCTGTCAAATACAGCTGATCGTATGGGACCACGAGGTCGCAGTAATGTCAAAGAGCTCGTCAAACCTTCCTGGCAACGTCCAATCAATGGCGTCGAGACGCTTGCAAGACCACAGAGGAAAATGTCCAAAGAAAACATGTCACGAAATGTTCCTTCCTATATACGCTTTTATCGTGCAACTGCTTTTACCATGTTCGTGCTTTTCTTTGTTAAATAAGCAGAAGATACGAATAACGAAAATCGAAAAGAATGAGCATAATTGACGGAATTGTATTCGTCATTTGGTTTTCGCAGAAAGTAGAATTTTTTGTGCGGTTTGCTTATATTTGGTATACACAGTGGCTATACAGAAAGTATTTGTACATTTTCTGTTTATTTTATGAAGCGTTCTTTTATCAGATTTCACATTTTATTTTTATAGCGGTAAACTTTCGTAGTTATGTGAAAGTACTAGCAAATGATATCATATCGTTTATGTAGTACTAATAGCTGCAGCAATTAGGAAATAAGATTTGTTAATTTCTTAAAGAAAACCTTAAAATTTCTAATTCGAATTTTCTAGTTTGCCATTTCATATTAATTGCTTCCTATTAAAATGTTTCAAATAAACGATGCTTTGCAAACTTTCTGACCAAATTGGTTGGTGTACGAATACTTTGCATAGCCAAAGCATACTATTATGCATCTACACTTATTTTATGCAACAAACTTAATTTAAGCTGCAACTGTGCCTCGTGCAGCTTAATTTTAAGTAACCCGATGAGAACCGGTGTATTATACATGGTAAAGCTATCGGTACAGTCAGCTACAGTGTAAATTTGTAGAAAGTAAAAAATAAATATAACTATTTCGAATCTAAAACGATACCATAATTATAAGCAATTCTTATAAAATTCTCTTAAAATTATTCTTATAATTCGTTATAAAAATTTGTGCCATTCAAATAATTCATATTTTGATGTTGAACTTCAAGATTGACGAATTCTATTGAAATGCAGATAAAAAGTATATAGATTAAGATGTCATTTGAAAATATATCATTAAAGTAATTCAAACAAAAAATGATTTGAAGGTTTTTCACTGAAATGGTGGAAAACAAAGGTTGGAATCATTTGACGTAAATTTTGCGGAAGTACACTTTTATGTTTCAAAACTATGTTTTATGATTTCATTAATGGCTTCATATTTCCTGAAGAATTTTCCATTAACTAAGTGGTTATTACTATAACTGCCTTTTGACCATTATCTCGTTCTCTTTTCAGCAAAATCGCAATTTTGAAAGTAGCTTTTTATTTATTGGCTATTTCTGTTTTTACTGAAGATATTTCCGTATTTTTTACGATATAGTCAACCTTTTCTCTAATTAAGTTTTAAATTTTACGTGAGTTATTTATTAAAGTTAGTAAAATAAATATAATAAAATACATGCAGTTATATTATAATTTTTACAATTTTTAAATTTTTCAGGCGATTAGTCAACAACTTATGCAAAATTCCAGTTTTTTCGTTCACTATATATATACATATAAATTTGTTTCCATATATTACATATAAGGTGTCATCAGAGACAAATATTGCTTTTGTTCATTTGCAACGCGGGCGCGAATGTTCAACATCGACGAATAAAAGTACCGTGTAATTTAATTTAGTTTAATGTATTCTATAACTCGGAGATTTATAGCGGTAATATCTTCTTAATCAATGTCAGTAAAGTCTAACACAGATATTGCGTTAAAATCGATGCCCTAATCTTCGCTGAGATTCACAACGAATCATGTGGAATCCGGTTTCCCGGAAGGCTAAATCCCATTAGTTCCGTAGTCTAATTTCCATGTGGTTCCCAACGTTAATTCCAATTTGCATAGCCGTTTACGCAAAAGACGCATGACGTAAAGTGTATTAAAATCGATCGGAGAAAAAATATCAGCTAAATTGGTACTAAGCTTCATGTAGAATATTAAACGATACATTACACAAATCATTCTTCTGTACGTAATTATTTCACATTAATACATGTGATTAGCAAAAAATGGAAACAAAGTTCTTACGTATTTTTCCACGCTGAACGCCAATTTGTAATCTGATCTTCTTCGTTACCTATAGCTTTCTCAATTTTATGTGATTCCATTGTTTCTTTAATAATTCCGACACATTTGCACGCATCTCCATTATTTAATATCGAAAATAAATATTAGGTTGTCCGAAAAGTTTCTTTCGTTTTATAAGGGAATAATAGACGCACAATGTTTTTTGTTTTATATTAGTTTATTGAATTATGCACGAACATAGTAATAGAAATGTAACGAAATGGATCATACCTGATTTCATAACATAATATAAAACAGAAATTGTTGTTCATCTATTATCACCTTATGAAACGAAAGAAACTTTTCGAACAACCTAATACATAGTATTTTTTTCACACAATAGTATCTACTAAACTCTAGATTCTACATAGTAGGAATATCAAGATCATTCCTACGCGTTTCCCCGACATTTTCACCGAGGAATGGAGCAACAACATTTTTCTTCCACCTAACTCGTTTCCGGCAAAGTTTCAGGCGTTAACATTTCGCGTATTCGTACTTGTGCACGTAGTTAAACACTCGCTTATCGTCGACGTTCAACTAGCACGCGGTAAAATGTATACACGAGACGATATGAATGCAGTTTGTACCGTGTGTTGTCCCGAGACTCGAGAGGTACACGTTAACAGGATACACAAACGTGTTAGCGCGCAACGGGCAAAGGTGACTAAGACAGTTTCATAGTTCTACGATCAGTTGGTTCAATTAATAATATGTTATTAACCATTGTCAAAGGACTCATTTGCGAAAGTTAATGGATCTGCCTATAATTTCGCACTGAAACGGCAAATGACAAGCTTTCCGATATGTTTGCAACTTTGCTCCAGCGACGGTTCCTTTCCCGATTTCCAAATATTATCCGATAATCCGTACGTGATGCGTACTGTACGATGAAATTTAAGTGGATGGAAATTTTAGAAAGAATTTCTACTTGTGAGATTTTCGATTAATTTACAAAGAAGTATTCGAGCAAGTATCAAGTATTTTCCAATCAAGCGTATTCATATCAGACTCTATGTGTCTCATTTTCATAGTATCAAATTTTTATAGCCATTTGAAAATATTAGGTTGTCCGAAAAGTTCCTTTCGTTTTATAAGGAAATAATAGACGCACAATGTTTTTTGTTTTATATTAGTTTATTGAATTATGCACGAACATAATAATAGAAATGCTATCAAATGGATCATGCATAATTCAAGAAAATAATATAAAATAGAAATTATTGTTCATTTATTATCACCTTATGAAACGAAAGAAACTTTTCGGACAACCTAATACAAGCAAATAATATGGAATTTATTATTGGATTCAATTAAGCAGAAACATGTAAATGCTATCGTAAATACAATGATACATGAATATTTATGATGGCTACTGCATGTGGATAGTATTTATTTATTTTGAGGTAAATTAATGGAATGGAACCGATTGCAAAAACGACTGGAACTAAAAAAATGATCGCGTCACAACGCTTCTCCTATGTTACGATTAACAATTAAATCGAAACCAAGTACCAAGGTGATAATATCGGTAATCGGTGCGCAACATCAAACACAACGTTATAGGAAGTGGACTGACGAAAATCGAAACTGATCCCGTTCGGGCATATCGCATAATCAAACCACGGCCAATTGTTCGCCATTCCGTAATAACCCGCATATTCATCGAAATAACAATCTCGCATTGGCGGAAAGTTTCGTGGAAACTCGAGCTCGTTTGCCACATTTTCGACAGGAATCCGTGGACGTTTCGAGCGTTCAACGATGAAACGAGGCGACACCGATTCGAGTGATGGAGGCGCGACGTGCAACAGCCAACGAGCCGATCACGTTTATCGATCGTTGATATTGATCGATCAGTCGTCGTCTCGAATTTCGCGGGCTGTTTGTAATTAAAAGGTTTTCCCCTGTTGGAACAACGCGAAATTAACGAGCTGTCGGGTTAATTAACTCGCAGCACGTTCTACCGATGATTATTGGATCCATAACCATCCGAGAACTTCGTTACGTTCGAATTTTCTGCCTGCATTTTTCATCCATTTTTTCAACTTTCGTGAAATGCTGATCATGTTTCGTAATTCTGTATTTACGGTTTTGCTTCCTATACTTAGCGAATTCCTTCGCCGTGTTATTGGAAAGTAGACGAGAATTTTGATAGAATTTCGAAGAATCTTTTAATAATAAATTTTCAACGCTTTCAGTTTTCTCGCCTTGCACAACATGAAAGGCTGTTATATCTTTCTTCTGGCAATTTTTGTCCCTTACAGTTTTCTAGATAGCTTATCTCACCATCTTCTCGTAAAACGTTTCATTTTCGGTATTCCTCGATTTTTCCAGATAGTGCGAACGACCCACCTGAAGCTACCAAAAAATTTGAAACTCTCGTAACTAGACGAAATTGAACTTTTCTTCGTTCGTTTCTCGCTGCCTGCGTTCGTTCTTACGCGGCTCATAAATGAGACGTTCAAATTTCAGAAGATCGCTTCGGAAAACGGTCTGCCGGCCTTTATAGGCTACTAAAAACCTTGAGAAGCAGTAAAAAGGTTGTCGAAGAACAGCGTCTCTTCGTTCCATGGATTCTTCGGGAATCGTATGGGCATTTTCGATGGATGCTTGAAACGCGATAGAAAGAACCATGAAAATCCTGCTTATAATATAGTTATCATGGACTTTCTGCAGCACATTTTCTTTGGAATTCCTCGAACTTCATGGATATTACGTGTTCCGTATCGTAAAAATAAAACGACACTCAACACGCTTATTCTGGCTAAACTCTGAAATATCTATTGTATATAAAGTTTATGTATATATATGCACAACTTGGAATAAAAAATAATAAAATTCAAATATGTATAACACATGTATGTTTTTGTTCTATAACATATGTGGCGGCACTCGACTTGCCAACAGCTTCGCGACACAATCATAATGTCATCAAAGCATAAGGCCGGCATGCCTAATGTGCCATCGATATCCCTACGGTCCTCCCGCCGAATATTCGGAAGAACGCGTACGCGGCAACGATTCGGACGTTTAACGAACACGCGCATAGTGGGGATATCGAGCGGCAACAAAAGAAAAGAATCTGTCCAAAGATTCATTCGGTTTTGAACAGCGAAGTGCGAAGGGTCAAGTGTAACAGCAAAGCAAACATAGTCAAAAAGCGAGGATTGTTGATTGTTAAATAAATTATATTGTTGAACATCGAGAGTATTTCTTGGACACCTTACATCTAACACCACCTCACATATAACAATATTTCCAAAATTACTATATTATAATACTACTATTATATACTATATTATAATACTACTATTTACACGTTCTGCTCAAAAGTTTTATTCAACAGGTTCTTTTGTATTCGAAGTGAAATAAATATATTAAAATATATTAAAAAGCGCTTTACATATGATGATAACCCACTGTAGAATCATAGGTGAACTTTGTTAGAATGTTACACGGTACAATTGTGATCGATATATAATCCATATATAATCATGTCAGTGAATAAAATTTACGGTATTAAGAGCAATATGCTAAGCAATTTATATACGAGACTCACCATTAATAACGTGTACGTTGACGCTGGCCCTCTCTGCCACAGTGGGCACGCAACTGTAGTTCCCAGAGTCGCTTGGTTTTGCATGGGTGATCCTCAATCTGTAATAGAATGAAAAACTAACATTCGTTTCAAGCAAAATATTGCTCTCTATTATTCATTAAGCGCAACTTGTAACTTTATTAGTCTTATCTGACATTTACGATTACGAATTAATACATAGTAACCAGTATATGTATCCTGTAAAATTACTTGCTAGAAATTGCTTCCTTTTCCTTAATATATTATATTTATTGTGTACAGCTCGATATGTACTTTTATTGCGTGTGAGTGAAATAAATGTTTGAAAAAAGTTTCTGTAATAATATAATTAGAACTGATTACGTTGCAGTAGTATTTTCATATGATCACAGAAATCTGAAAGCGCGGGAATGAAACGTGGAATCTGGTAAAAAGAATGCTTAATCGAAAATTAAGGGTATGTACAAACAGCATTTGCAGTCACCGTAATTGTAAAAATAACACGAAATATCCTGCAATATCTCTTCTCAAACCACTCGTATCTAGTTCCAAATCAAGCAAACGATCAATCGTGTAATTTGACTGTCATTCGCGTCCGATGTAATTATCGCTCCAATACACAAAAACATGTCAGACGCATAAATTTGACCGAGCAATTGCATATGAATGATAGAAATGGCTTTAATTTCGTGAGTGGTCATCGATACGTGGTTCCGGCGCTGGGTTATACGTATATGAAATAATTGATGACGAAATTAACAATGAAGCATCGATGATCTAGCGGCTATTAATCGACGATAAATAGCGCTTGCGGTACGATTAATCCTCCTCCCTGTGTCCACTTCCTACCTCTCTAGTATGAAAAATACATGCGTTTCATGATTCAATTTCACGGGCCATTCATCAACTGAAAATTTAATTACTTCATAGTAATTCATTGCTATACGAACTACCGTAATTACTGTTAAAATCCACTGAGTATTTTTCCATCAAGTCAGAAATAAATCGTGAATCAAATACAAGTACTTCCTGCTTCTAAATGATAAACTTCGGTTGGCTAGATGCTTATGACTTGTGAACGATAGTACATTTGATTAATTTGAGCAGCGCGTTTCCGCCACTGGTAGTCATTAGATCGTACACGACTGTTTTTTTTTAAATATAATTTCTCATCGAGGTTTACTTGCAAGAAATTTTTTTACTTCACATTTATAATTATCGCCGTGAGAGGCCTGATGGTGTTGGTATTTCTCCATAAAAAGAATTAACATGTATCGAACAAAAATTAAATACCGTGGAGCATTCTTCCGTTTCCTTGGAAGAAAAACAAACATAGATGAAAGTCGTTTTTGTTTTGCACAATGGTGAATTTAATAATATTATTGAAAGTAATAAACACAGCGATATACAGAATCAGATATCCAGGTTTAAAAATGGATTTTTATTACATTCAATCCATTTTTTTTAAATAATAGAAGGGAAATCAATTAACAAGGAAACATATTGTTAGTAAAATACAGTGTGTAACAATTAATAAATATGAATCAGTGAACACTGACTAAAAAATGTATATCTATGTATAGTCAATGTATATCGAAAATCGTTTTATGGTATACAGAAAAGATAACAAGCAAACCCTATTTGCTTCGATATTTCACAATTTTTATTCAAAGAGTTAAAATTGTTTTAATGGAATATTGAGAATCAAAGCAATTTGGAAATTACGTATAATCGGACGGAATTTGCTTGTCCCGAAACCATAACCAGCTAACTCAAACCATTTGCCTCCGAGTACTGTTAGTAGCATACTGAAAATTTTTTGATTTCTGAATTTTTAAGATCTTTCTATGTTTAGGCTCTTGGCCAAATATGTATTTATATTTATAAACCGTGGACTTTATGGACTTCAAAACAGCATTCGAATGCTTTCGTTTCGTTATTCGTACTTAGGTGTGATAAATGTTGTGCAATTTGTTTACACGGTGAATTTTTCTTTAACTTTACGTACATTTAGTGACTATATATATGATAGTACGGACGCAATTTGTTTCAACAAATCGCAATCTATCGTACAATTTTTACATGATGAATTATTTTCTACCACGGCATTCGGATATTTTCGTCATTTGCTGTACACGTTAAATTAAATTACATTTTGCGGTGTCACATAGCATGAGCAGGCAACAATATAAGTGAAAATCATTATACAACGGTTGTCAGAAACAGCGGAGCGTCATAGACAAGTTCGTCGTAAAATAAATCCAACAATCATGTTCACCTAAGTGTAGTTTCCCAATGGCAGCGTTGTACATCATTCTTTTCAGGCTCGTAATAATAATAGCCCAAAACACTTCCCTGACGCAACATAATACCTTGGTGCGCATTGACGTTAAGGGAGCAGTATGTCGGTTGTAAGTAAAATAAATAGTCCCTTTGGGAAAGCATTTTCGTATCTCCTTGTAACTAATACGATTGAGAAATCGTGGATCAGTCGCGAAATTTGAAGTGTTAACAACGTTTATTGCATTAGATTGTTTAAAAGATTCATCGCGTTTTTGTTATAAATTTCTATCAAACAACGAAACGTTCGAACAAATACTGTTCTTTGTTGGGTACCAAAGAGAATTAAAAAGAGACAAATGAAAAGAGTATTCAAAATGCCGAATTCTTTAATAAAAACAGCTTTATCTCTTTCTTTCACAGACATGAAACGCTCGAATGTAATTCGAGTAGCCTTTCGAACAACAGCAAATAATTCCATGTTAAATGCACAGTGCGGTAGTCGGATTATAGGACGATGGAACTTGTAAAGAAATTTCGGCAACTTGCTTCCAATAGATTATCGATTAATCATTTACTTGCTGCATTTTACTACTCAGTTTCATCGTGTAGTATAGTAACATATCGCACCCTCGAGGCCAATAACGGCCGTTTAAAAGTTGCCTAACAGCGTCCCAGTTGTAGTTGCTGCAACCGAAGAGGCCTTAAGAAATAATTATCTTAATGCTTCAGGGACCAAACTGTATCTAGTCTTGATAAACTCCCTCAAGTAATGGAGAAGAATTACACGGCAAGATATGTATTAATGCCGGACTTCTGTTTCTGTTCGCGTTTGTATTTTATGAACAATAACGTTATTCGCTTTTTGTCATTGTTACTATCATAGGAATGATAGAATTTTTATTAAGCGAGTGAAACGTGTTTGAAACCAGAGCAATAGGAGGCAATAAGGATATATGTAGTTCAGAGTGTTACAGATATGAGAATGCCTGAGGTCATGGCGTGAATGAAGAGTGTACGGCCATCCAGGGGTTTGGGTAGACATGTCTGGATGTCTCCTAGGAATGTCGCCTGGAAATGTTTGCATCGAGTGAAAAAGATAGGGAAATAGAGAGAATAAAAAAAGAGGAGGAGGGAGAAAGAAAGAGCTTTCGAGAAAGTATATTGGATGGTTTGATCGAACATATCAAGGGCTAGGTATGAATTTTAAATTATATAATAATTAGAAATAATAGATAAAAATAAATTATATAATAATAGAAATAATAAAAAGAATAAAATATAAAGGAAAGTTGTGCAGTACCGACCGTTATACTTTTTTGCATAAGATTATTTCTATTTATCTAATAATAGACAAATAAGGTATCATAGATACAAATTTAGAAGATACAGATTTCGTCTGCGATTTTGTAAAGAAAAATAGGAAGACGGCTCTCAACTGGTGCGTTAATCCAAACGATGCGCACGAAAGTCTCTTGCCAAAGAGAATCCGCCGAATACGAGAGTCAGAAACTCTTTTATCCGGGACCATAACTTTTCCTCTGTTCGTGTGTATTACGTCTTAGCAGTACAACATGTCTCAGCACGTGGTATGATTCCAGTCGGTCCTCAGATGATAGAGGAAACAGGGTAGTCCTTTGTCAGGCAGCCTGTGCACCGTGAAGACGCATCGGGCATGCTCTGCATTTCTAGCCGACCCTTGTAAGCCCTGGCGCTTGTGTGTCGCGGGAATATTGCAGTCAGGCTGCGTCTGTTTTTGGACGTGATTGACGATTGTCAGGCTGGCGTTTCACGTCGATGAATTTACGACGAGGATCACCCTGCAGCCGACCTTCACCAGAGCCACGGCCTCAAGAAGCAGAAATTAATTGTCTAGTGGCTGACATTGCGTGCGACGCGTTCTTCCTGTCTCGGGCAAGCCAGATTCCCTGTGTCGAATTGTCACCCAGATATTTACACGTCTAACGTGGCGGCTACGAGTTGATCAACGAGTATAATTTTGACGGATGGCGTCGAAGCTAACGCCACAGATCAGCTTCGGTATACCGACTCTGTAAAACTGTAATTTATGGGTTCAATGTGCTTACCGATAATTTCAGTTCTACTGAAAACGAGTTCGTATTTGGATATTATTTCTCAGTGACGCATCCCTAATTTTTAGTCCAAATTTTTTAATGAATATTTATAAAATAGTTAAGAAGAAACGGATTTCCATATGATAATCAGAGTAACGCGTGTTCGTAGTAATTAAGGTTCTACTGTATGTACTGTATGTAGAACGTTTAGACTATATAGACAAGTCAGTGCTGTATCTTTATTATTCGAACTACGGTTGAGCACAATTTCAATAATATACATTCAAATATTCTTACAATAAATATATTCATAGTGAATATGGATAATATATTGAAGTATGTAATTATTGTTTGCACGCAAAATAAATTTTATTTGTCAAAGGAGAAGCAGTTGAAATCCTAACAGTTATATTCTGTTATTCGAACTAACAAGAAGAGATGGAAGGGACCTGTTCAGATAAACGAGTTCTGCTGTACTGTCCTTCTCCGTAGTTAATCGGAATAGATTTGAAGGTAGGTATTGCGTCTCGTATGATGAATATACTTGTTTCGCTTTTGAAAGTTGGCGCAAGTGATTAGTTTACTTGATTCGTATACGAATGTGTTAAATAATGACTGTAGTTTCGATAAGTGAATTTAGATGTACGGTCAGGTAAATTCGGTTCAGTGCAGCGAATATAGTTGTTTTGTTCTAGTTTTGAGATTGAAAGCTTATCTATGTTTAGGTTATGCGTTCAACCAGTTAATCTATTGATCAATATCTGAGCAATGTTGCTGAGTTCGGACTAGGATACAGATTGCTTTTGGCGTCAGTGACGCATATCCTTTTGATTTTGAAACCAGCTACCACTAGCAAGAAAGTGCATCTTCGGTTTATCTATTTATCATGATAATGATTAATAATCCAATGAATTTTCATTATACTATCTTCTATCTCAAATTCAATACGAAGATTGATTTATTAAAAATTTGATTAAATTATAATACTCCAACTGTTGAAATACAACGATATTAATCGCATACAGATGAGGTGATTGATCGAACGGATTCTTCCTTCGTTGTCTAGCGATATCCCTACTAGCGTAAGTTCTTAGATGTACCGCGGCGGCTGGCGCGTGCATGCTCTTCCGAGAATTCGGCGGAAGAAGCGTAAAGATATGGATGGAACATTGGGCACGACGGTGTCGCGCCTTGACGGCGTAGCGCTTTGTATCGAGAAGCTGCTAGGAGGTTCCGTGGCACGTGCCGCCACACAGCATCTACACAGGTTACACTCATTACTGCATAGAGAGTGGGGTTCAAAACCTTTTCAAGAGCCATGGGTCATTCAGTCAGTCAGTCTGAGAATAACTAGCCAACTGTCTATATTCCACAACACTCACTTATATTTCCTGTAATTTTTGTTTAATAAATATCACATAATATTATTTCAACACAAACATTGTGTCTTCCACAGATTATTAATCTTAATTCCGAGATTAAATTCTAACACCAACAAATATTTATTACTATACAGAACTATAGAATAGAAATTCAACTATCTTCCTAAACTCAGAAAGTCAACAAAAACGGACTATTACACGTGATTTTCATATACATGGAATACCAATTGATAATATCAGGATTGATAATCTCGAAAGAAAATATATTTCTTCGTTCCATATTAGTAGCAATTGCCATTATAATAGCAAAATAACTCACTAACGAAAGTGAGAGAAACATACCTCGACGTGAGGGCATCGCTCCACTCGGTTTCGACAGCGATGCGAGGTTCGCCGTTTACGTCGTTTTCCGAATGCGGAGATGTTACTACTGGTTGACTACCACGGTACCAAGCCACTGTGCCTAAATCGTGAGGTCCTTGAGACATTAGACAAGTGAGCGTGAGAAGACTGCCGGTTTTCACGTAAATATCCGACGGGCCACTTATTCTGGCTCGTGCCTCTGTAAACAAAAATTATTTCACTCGATTAATCATTTGCTTTTATGGTTAAGATAAATATCTTATTCTACATAATTTCATGTATTCCTTGGAGATTCTGATATTCATGACGAACGTTACCATTAACACGGCAACATTATAATTCATTATTAAGTATGTGCTTCGTCAACTGAATCTCGGTCACATCTTAAACTTTCAACATCGTACGACGTAACTGCAGAGCGGTTACAGGATGTAACGATAAGAAGCCTGGGAACGTTGAGGTGCGTCAAATAGTCGCTAAATGCTGCTTTCCAACCTGTGTCAATTTTAGAGACTATTATCCGATATCCGATGCCGATAAATTATTCATATCGCGAGCAAATCGCGTCGTATATAAGCAGCGAGCGTTCAGCTATCCTGGGGATTCGGTTCGACCTACTTTGTGATTAGCACGCGAATGTTTCCTCGGTACTGTGCATTTATAATGGCCGCGCGAGTAATTATCGTGCGAGGAAAATTGTCGCCAAAGCGAAGAGCGAGAGGGGGCGAACTTTGCTGAAACACGCGCCAACTATTAAATCGTTTAAAATTGCAGTTGCTGCATATATGGATTTTAGCGATATAAAATAAGAGGATCGACGTCGACAGGGTGTGATTGTAACAATAATATGAGGATTTGCGAAACTTTCCTTTCGTTCTCTCCAGTTTCTTGATATCAACCCCTAAATGGAACTTAATGTTAATTTAATAAATTATATTTATAAACAGAAGCTTTAAGATGCAAAAGATTTGCACAAGATCAACAGGGTGTGACTTTAACGATAGTTTGAAGATTTGCGAAAATGTAGTTTTACCCTCTGCAGCCTCTTCGTGTTAACCCATACACAGATTTTCAATTTTAATTTAATGAATTGAATTTGCCGTGAAATGGAAGTGAAAGGGTTGAACTTTGAAAAACACAAGGTTTGAATCGAGTTATTCAGCGAAGTACACTTGTAATTCAAATCCACATGCTTCTGAAGCGAGTAGGCAAACGGTTGCATCTTTCTTAATTCATTGATAAATCTTCAAACAAACCGCTCAGACACAGTTTTCAAAGACGATATCGCGTATTCAGTTTTCATAGCGAAAGCTCCCTCTTTCATCCCTCCTTTTATGCTCCCTTTTTTCTGGTTCCTTTTTTGGAAAGCACTCATCAATTTTACCATGACCAGCGAAGGTTTCTATCAGGCAACAGTTCAATGACTTCAAGCGAACAGAAGAAGAATGTGTCCAGTCACTGTTGAGATATCAAATTCGTGCAAGAATAACGGGCATCTGATTCGCGCTATTTCACCGTGGGATTGGCGTATCGATTTTCGCTTTGAATTTCAACATGCCCCGTTAATACTGCAATTTTTGCATTCCAGCGTTTCTCGTGCACTGTCTGGTATTATCGAACATTACCGGATGTTTTGGTTAGCTTGTCACAGAGCTTTAATACTATCTTTTTCGCTTAATTCAGAACTTCTATCTATAATCCCTTAATCTGATAAAATAGAATTAAATATTCGCTTCGTGAATTTTATCTACGATTAGGAATTGACTATTTTAATATTTACTATTGGAACAATGTTATCTAAAAATAACAAGTAGTCGAGTAGAAATGAACTATTCCACCATATAGTAATGTGAATACAAAGTAGTTAAGATAAGCACGAAAAGTAACTTGTTAAACTTACTAGACGAAACAAAGTAACATCGGTTATATAAAAAATTGGTATACAGCCTGAATAATCGTGTCAAACACGTGATAAAATTTAAAAATGGTCCTACTGAATACCGAGATCTCTTATCGCGAACGGTTTGCCTAAATATTTTCTGATCTCTGTGAAACATATACCAGCTCTAAATATTGTGTACCTTGTGAATACATTTTCAAAATCGTTCCAAATTTTACAAATCATGATACCGTCGATGAGTGCACAAATTCTTTCGTCAGTCACTCTAAGTCTAAGTAACTTCATGACGAACTGCGTTTTAAGTTTCTTTGGTACGTCAGATACACACAATTTTTTTATCATTATTTAATTTGTACTTTACAATTTGTCCAGCTGGACATTCGGTAAATTTTTCTAGCTTAATTGCTAAATAACATGTGGATGCCTACCCCCAGCGGGATACCATCTTCGAGATTGTCTATTTTATTTCTTTAGCGAGGTCAGTGGGGTGTTTTCTCTTTAGTCTTCTTTTTATAAGAGTTTTACTCGCTTCAGCAGCCAGCTGGTTTGATGTGTTGCCGTTCTTTCCTTGTATATTTTTGCGTATCTGCCGATTTCACCCTTGACCGTTGGTACTTTTAAGTCTTTGCGTATATTCTCGTTTCTGACATACCATGGGGTGTTGATTATTGTTCTCAGTATCTTCGATTGTAGGGACTCTAATCGCGCGACTGAGTGTATATATAAGTATTCTAAGGTAAATATGTGAATCTATACAGTGGTATAAGTATGATACGAGTCGCATGAACGACGTTGTATCGCAAGAAATCTCGTCTTCGGATATGGAGGGAGTTAAGAGAGAATAACGTAGCCGGTCTATCGATCGAACATAGCCAAGATATTCTCCCATTTATCATCGTAGCGACGAGCACGACTATGGGCCGCGTACGATGGTATCGTACACGCGGAACTCGCGATTACACGAATAATCGTGGCTCGGTACGCGCGTATGGGGATCTCCGCTATCGGACAAAAGCAAGTCTGATAAAAAGATTTCGCGTGGATTTACCGTGTGCCGAATAAATGTTTTTGCCCGGCTACGTGATTTATACCGTCGTGTGCGCACGCATCATTGGCGCCTAGTTTGAAACAAAAGGAATTCACTGCGCTTGAACTGGCGCCCATAGCTTCTTTCGCCCATTTCTCTTGTTCGTTTTCGAGTGGTTTAATTATCGTTTGGTATTTTATTATCACCGCGTCATTGCAAGCTTTTAGGCAAGACAAACACACAGGGGCTGCGATTTCGATTCTCTCGTCGCTGCTGCGTTCCACATTTTTGCGAATTATCGATCAACTGCAATCGTTTGAAGGGACACAAAGGATTGAGTATATTATCATTCGAAAGCAGCGAGCAAGAATATTAGTAATTTTTACATTTTTAATTTCAAAATTAAGAAAACAATTAATTAATAAGAATATACAATAGGCTATGAGCAATTCGAATTAAACGTCCGAATAAATGACAGATACATCCGGTTACAAGAACTATGTATAATTAAAAACATAGAAGCTTGAATGTTGAGTAAAATAACAACGATATTTAAAAATATTACGAGCTCTGTATTTCTACCAGAGCTACATAAAACTTTAAAAGAAATAACAAAAAGAGAAAAACATGTAATTCGAAAGGCCGTAAAAATCTGCAGCACTATATCGAGCATATATTCCTTTTTAATCGACGGTGTTTCACGTAGTGTTAGCGCTCTTCAATCTTTCACCTTTTAAAATACCGATCGAAAGCCTTCGTGTAAAAACGTAATATCCATATTGAATCAGGAAGCTGGCGATGCCATTTTTCGCCAAGAGGAATAATCGGTAACGCGAACACATTTTGTTGGATGTTTCAGCGTGTAGCTGCAGATCGTCTTATATGATTATAGCCCGTAAATGATGAGAACTACTAATAAGGCAGAGGAAATGGATCGTTCGATCAGATGTTTCGTCGAAGTAAAAAATATAAAAATAGCTAAAAATGACATACTTTTAAATCGTACTCCGTTTTCTGGAAAATATCGAGCATTTCGGCGATAATCTCCACGAGGTTATAAAGATAAAACGACGCGGCATTGGTTGGAAGCAAATTTACCTGCATTTCTACAGAAGATTGGCCATGTTAATCCCTCAATTATTGCGTGGAATATTTTAGGAGAAAAGATTTGTCACGAGCCATCGTAATATTGAGATATTAAACACAGTTTTGTTAAAGCTACAGAAATCGAAAAACTAAAAAACAGAACATTTTGTTTACGTATCAGATGATACAAGAAAGCAATGATGAAAAAAATATCAAAGCAAATCTGCGAGATTCTATTTCACCATTAGATCTTACAAAATGGAATGCAATAATGATAATGCATTGAAAAATATATTTCGATCTAAATATCAAAATACGACTGAGGTGGAATGGTGTAATAGGTACTGAAATGCACTCGGTTATGTTTAACCAATAACGTTTATTAAACTTGATAACAACGAATAACAATTAACAGCTAACAACAGTTGATACTTAACGACGATCAACAATAGCGACGTTCGGTCGATTCCTCGATAATAGCGGACTCGTTTACTTTCGTCTTTTGCGTTTCGCGGATCGTGGTCGAATGTCCTTATTTTTCCGATCGAACTGATTCTTCCCTTCGTTCGCCATCGATATCCCCACTAGCGTGCGTTCATTAGAAGTGCCGCTGCGGCTGGCGCGTGTATGCTCTTCCGAGAAATTCGGCGGAAGGAGCGTGAAGATATCGATGACGGATTGAGTGCGTCGTGTTGCGCTTTGGCGGCGTAGCGCTTTGTATCACGGAGCCGTTGGAAAGTTCCATAGTCCGTGTCGCCACACGACTATGAACGATAATGCACCAAAATTTTATCAATAATGGCTAATCAAAGATTTTTATTATATCTGAATCAAGATATGTAGAAACTATTGAATTATATTTTTATTAATACTATTTTCAATAAAGTTATACAAAGTTGAAAGTTTTATAAAAGGATGCGGCCATTTTACTTGCAACGATCTAGGATGATCGAAGAAATCATACAATGCGCTTAATTAATTACTGAAAGTGTAACGCGCGTTAACGCGCCTCCGATCGTAGCGGATAAGAAAAGGACGAATAGTTTATTCGAATTTAAATTACAAGATCCATCGAAATGACGATAGGAGGGCAATCCGAGAGGCGGAAGATTTTTTCCACCGCTTAATCTTCGCTTAATGCGCGTTTTTATGGGATCTTTCACGCTTAACTGATGTTCGAAGAGGATTAAGAGAGTAGAACCCTACGCGATGAGGCTTGTGAAGTACGATTCAGTTGCAGTCTGGCATTTCATTCAATGATTACCTTCGATGAATACTAACAATTGCGGAATTCATTTCTGCATTGGAATCAAGCCGAATTTACGATTTAATGCAAGTCTGATCGACAGAAAATGGGAAAATGGTCGAAGACTATTACATATGTAATACAGTTTGAAGATACAGCAGCCTGAAAGTATCTGACGTTGCTCATTTCTGATACTATGGGAAGAATAGGATTCTTTGTCATCGATAGACTGCGGATATTTATGAACATTCAGATTTTTGCAAATATAATTAATACTTTGACTGCCACGCCGAAATCACATGTTTCGCTTAGGGCGCCACGGGAGTATTTTTATTATTCAAAGCATATAATGGCAAAATAATAATAAATGTAAGACAACATTGTTCCCCAATGGACGTTTATCTTATTGGCGGTCACGGGTGACCACCGTGGCGCCTTGGTAATAGTTGATAGCGACATATTATAACAAGGCTTCGTTTATTTCAACAAATTATTCGTATTCCTTATTTCGTCGTAAACAAAACGTCCAGAATATATTGTTGAAACGTGTAGAAAATATTAGTAAATAGTATTTGCTCATTCTATATATAATAGTAAGGTATGTTCACACTTCTAACTTCAATTATATGATTATAAAGCAACATTTACGATTATTTTCTAAGCTGTGTTTATAATAATATTCGTAGATTACCCCTCAGTGATATGGATGCAAATACAGTGCACCGTTAGATGCAAGATTCGCTCTCATTTTTTTTTATTGATGTTCTATTAAAAATGTTTAATTGTTCAATGGGGCACTTTTTGTTTCAAAGTATCTTCTATTTACCGGTTATATTCAAAATGCCCTAACTGTCAATTTTCGTTCAATTTTTACAATTGTAAGAAGATTAAGCGTTCCCGTCACCAATGACCACAGGAGAAACTGTGGCCGGTCATACATGTCAAAATGTTAAAAAGATGGAACCTAGAGAGAAAATTTCTTTATTTACTAAACATAATAAGAAGTATCCTATTTTAAATATCTCATATGCTCATATTATTGTTGAAAATGACAACGTGAGTTCTCGCTCGCCATCTATATGCTGACGGCTAGTTACAAAAAGGAGTAATTAGAAGATATTACTAGACACGGTCGATAGACCAGATCGATAGTTTAAGACTTCCTTTTCGTTCATTCGTTTGTGTCCCTTCCAAGTGTGTGCAATAAAGGTTTTTCGGCTCCGAGAAGTGTGGTGTTTTTCATCCAAATAATAAAGTAATAACTAACGCGATCCTACCTCTAAATATAGATATAACAACAATTATACGTACGCATATTATATGCATGCGGTGTGTGCATTTTTACATCTTCAAATTTCTCATAAATGCATAAGGGTTCGTAGTAAAAATTGTAAATTTTAAATAGATTTGACAAGCCGTTTTCCAATTCTCAGATCTGTCTGATTTTCCTTTAAATTTAAAAATTAGAATCTTTAGAAATATATCTGAAGTAATCCCGCATTTAGAAGCATCTACAGCAATTCCATATCGTACGTACGTACGTATATATATCGATCGTCCATTAATCTTGTGGTGAAAAATTCCTGTGCATACTGAATTTCACAACCCTATGATAAAGTCATGAAAATTAGTTGAGCTAATAATGTAATAGGTAGGATTAATACCGTTATACCATAATATCGGTATCTTGTATGTAATCGGAGACAAAGTACTTGCAAACTCAAACATCTGACAGTCCCTCAACGGTTAAACAGTTTCTGCAAATATACGTACAGTGTCACATTCGGAAAGCTGACGTCGCGACGCGTCGTTTTGGTGTGACTAAATCTGTGGGACAATACACGCTGAAATGGCAATTGACATGGTAACAAACTTCCGTATCAATTAATTGATCAAATATAAGAAATCATTTCTGAATAAAAAGTTGATTCGTATTATAAAGTATCACTATTTTAATTTTCTTGGTGTTCAGAATTTATTAATGATTTTTCTTATTTATTTTTAATCTGTTCGATATTTTCATATTATGAATATAAACTATAATATTGTGTAAGTATACAGATACTAAATATCTATAATTGTTATTAAGAAACCATGTATATCTATGTATAAGGGATATTATATACATGAACATTATATAAATATAAGTTATATGTATATAATTAAGTTTTTAAGTATTTTAACAAGAAACGGCATAAAATACAAAGTGATATAAAAAGGGAAAGAATATACGCGCTATCTCTTGTTCGTAATTAAAACGACCATATCGACATAATTAATTCAGAGCCATTAATAACTTTTCAGAATAATTCGTTCACAAAATTAAATTATAAATTCAAAGGTACTGTTAAACGTATGAATAATTCCCTTTAAATCTTCATATTTGTTTTCCAATGATCCGTTCGTTTCACAAGGAGATGCTGGAAGCCAAACAAAATTGCTTATCGCTCATCGTTTGCATTACTTAAAACATCCACCATTTATAATTTCTCTTTGATTTAATTTTGAAGTTTCGGAGAGCTCTTTTCAATTCGAATAATTGATTAATTCAATAATCGAATAGTGAATTTGTCTTTCCTGGGAAAAAGAAAACTAGAAAATAGTTGTCATGGAAAAAAACAGAGCTCGTTCTAAATTTAATGAAATTGTTTCCCTTGTATTGCACAAAACAGATAACAATATCATTTCCTTTCTTTCCCTTTCTGAAATTTTACACCCAACTGCGAATCTAGGTTAGAGACTCTTGCTTTAAACGGTTAAAAGAATCAAGAGACAGACTCTTTGTCGTTTCTGCTCGCTTTTTCAATTCATATTATGCATATATATATATATATATACATATATATATATATATATGTCTCGATGGAAAAATTAAAAAAAAAAAAAAAAAATTTTATTCTATATTTTCGGCTTCTTTTTTCGCGTAGAATTACCCCCTTTCCGCTTGTACCACCAGTTACCAACTACCCTGTATATAGATATCTATGTGTGTGTGTATAAGTTAAAAGTTAAAGTATAAGTTAAAAAATATATATATTATATATAGAAATATTGTTATATCCGAGCGTGATATCCTGCTTGCGTTGTTTCTCCAGAAAAGTACAAGAAACATGTACGTATATACATATTAAAGAAATTTTGTATTAAAATTAAAATTATTAATATTATTATCGGCAATATTTTTATATAAATATTTCATTGTAATAATGAGTAATTAATGTGCATTAATGTATATTCATCGGAATAAATATTCCGGAAGAAATTAAAACAAGTGAATTGTCAAAGCTTCAGATATAAAGTACGCGTCATTATTAAAATTAACTGTATCAGAAAACGTTTCCGCATTCGTATTTTGCTTCAATTTACAATTATTACTAAAATTCCAAAGCCAATGCAGAGGTATTATTTAATTCTTTGAAATATTCTGACTTGTTTGAAATTTTAATAAAACCCAAATTTTAATATTTGCACACTGCCAAAGGCCTTGTATCTATTATCTCGGCATAAAATTGTATAAATTCCAGTTCTATAAGCATAAAGAAAAATGACATTTCAACGAAAATATTCGAAAATTCATCGTATATTTATGAATTTTATGTTGTACATGCAGTGTAGATTTTGAGAAGAATCGAAGTATTGGAAAATATAATACAATGCAAAATCGGAAGTTCGTTTAAACCGGAAAGGGGAGGTTTATGTAAAATAATTAAGAAAAATAAAATTATTCGGAAATTTAACGTTTTACCAAAGATAAAGAAAAATTGCAAATTCGTTGAACACAGGAATGTAGAATGTATATGATTTTTATATTGTTTCAAGTAATTTTACAGTAATAATTTATACGTAAAAGTAATTTTTAGTCCTCAATATATAGTACTACCTAAGACAACTAAAATGTATAGTATAAACATATCATTTGAGTCAGTTCAAAAGTCGTGGTTCCTTACTGTGCACAGCGCATACTGTATATCATTGAGATTAAGACACATTAACCAAGATTGTCTGTACCGTGATACGTCTGCATGCTTTCATCTGCGTTCTAAACTTACAAATGTCTCTAGGTACGAAAGTACGATACGTTTTCAAAATGAGCATCTCGATAAAACGAGAATTTTATCTCCATACAACGCATTCGCTAATTAATGTCCTCGCGTGAATTTATTATCATCGCTATTGTTGTGCATATTTCGCTGAAGATTTAGGAGCGGTCGTCGCGACGAATGAACGCACCCGGTGTTGTTCGTTGCGAGAAAAGCTTCTACGTACGTGGATTTTCGAGCCACATGAATCTACGCAGTGGATGACACAATAAAAGTATCGCCAGAGGCTTCCGATTGTTAAATCCAGCAGCGGTTAAAAAATTGCCAAGCTTCGCGAATTTTCCATGATATAGCTTCGCTGATTTTTTTAATTAATATCGGACGCTTTGTGTTTCCAAATTGGAGACTGTTTCATTCAGTTAACTATAAGTTAACTTGATAAAGATTTATTTGGTATCACAGGGATTATAATGATAAAATATTTATCAAATTAAATAGGAAAACCTATCACGTTCGATTGTACATTAAATTGCCATTTTACATCGGAAACTGAGAAAAATAATACGAATACCATAACTGGTTAAAAATTAATAAAACCGTGCACTAATTGAATGATGTTAAAAACAAAATATATATTTAAAATGGTAATATAGTACTGTTAATAACTTTTCCCTTTTTTGTTTCTGAATATAATTGTACGTTATTATTATTGTTATTTCGTGTCTCTTCTTCAGAGTAAAAATATACTGTACAATCGGGTAAGTAGACAATGGTAGAGGCTTTAAAAGTATGAACATCCGTGCGGTGCAAAATTGCGGAGCTCATCGTGGAAATTTGCAAAGAACTGCTCGCGTGCCTCTAATTGCACTAACTACCTTTTCGAGGGCAGATTTATGCAGTTTCCAGGTCGAGGTGCGAGTAATAATCAACAACTTTTACATGCTGTGGAAAGTCTCTCGAATACGTCCGCCATAGCAATGCAATAAAATTCATCATAAGAGCACGTGAATGTATAAAAAATTACATGAAATCCTGCTCAAATAATTTCTCATGAGCATTAAATAAAATCTTGTACGTAATAAAATGAAATATTTGACATTGTTGATTTCCTTGATGTTGACATTGCTGATTTCCTCATTAATATTTCATATACATATATTTTATGAAAATTTTTCGACAATTCTTCTTCATCTTCTACAGAATATTTCTTAAATTTATTGTAAACATGTAAATTAATTTATTGGCAATAAGTAATACTAAAATCTGTAGGGACGATAGAGCGGGTGATTGTTACGGGAGGTTGAACTATTATTTTATTGCTAGGTGCAAATAGACATCCGCTCGCACTCGCTGTGTAATGTAACATACAGACACACACAACCATGCACATCTCTTTTCACCTAAGCCTACGTGCCTCGTGTAACATTCTCAATAGTCTTAAGGACCCACCATGGGCCTTGGCATTTTCATAGTTAAGGTCCTGCAGACCGTATAAGTATCTTTTATTTTAAGTACCCCTTTTACACTTATTGTTTACGACGGACTAACACGGGAAAGTTGGTTTTCCTCACGTTCGGTATCTTCCGTTAGCAACTTTCTCTCGAGGGCGGCTAAAACTCTTCCTGGTCCACCAACCTTCTTATTATCCAATCGGAAGCGGTGTCTATTGCCCTCACTTTCCTAAGCAAAATTGTCATCAACAAATCCGATGGTCCCGTGTCCTTAGACACACCCACCCCTAGCTTTTCTCAGACACAGTATCGTCAGTAAAATTTCACTTATTCTGCATCCTTAGAACAGTCAACATATCTTTACCGGTTTCTACCCTTAGACCAGTCGTGTACTTAACGTATCAGTGTAACTAAGTTTTACATAAAGTTGTTGGAGTGATTTGTGATTTATGCGTGTTAATTCAGTGTGTATTCTATTGTGATTGCTGAATTCATAATAAACTTTAATAAAAGCAAAATTGATAGTTGTGTTACGACTCAGCTATTTTATTTGATCATCCAACCCTCAAGTTTACGTGACACTCGTAAGGACTGCACGTGACCACCAGCTCGTCATCGTTTGCTGACCTTAAAACTAAACAGAAAACTATCAGCGGTCGGTTCTCATCACCGATAGCTCTGTTCTCTTAAATTGTTTCCAGTGTAACACCTATCCTAACTTATACAACAACACTACAAATCTATGAAATCTAATTTACTTAAAATCCACTGCACGTGTAAGATTACATTCTTTCTTATTTCCTAGGAATTAAAATCGAACGTATTAATTAACTTTCGTGTTGCCGTTCATATTTTATTTAACTTCCCAGCTGTTGAATTAAAAGAATAGCATCAAATATATTCAATTGCAAAAAAAAATCGCAGAATAGATAACATTCTCATGGACCCGCAATATGTTTATTGTCAATAATCTAATAATCAAGTAAAGATTAACCAAAAAGATAAATTGTAAAAAAAGCACAAACACCTAACGATCACCTAAAATAATTTTGTCATCATCCTCATAAAAGAATGGTATTTATATCTACGTTATTCTATCTATCGTTCACACCAAGACTAACCAGCCATCAAGGACAAATTTTGTAAAAACGCCAAAAATTCCTCACGGTCCGCTACATCTCGTTGAAATGAACGGGTCGAAGAAACAAGGAACCTACACAACAACAACAAAAAGGAGAAATCCAACAAGACCCACACGATACCGCTCGTCGAGTTTCCAAAAAGAGCTAAAGAGACGTTAGGTGAAAAAGGGCGAAAAAAGACGTAGTGCACGGATGAAAAAAGGGTAGGTGGAGGTGGTAGAAAAAGAAGACGACGATGACGAGGGGTAGGTAAGCTTTGTAAGCAGCGGCAATGAGCTTACCTGAGGTACTTCTAGAATAGCAGTGAAAAAGAGTGAGACCTAGCTGTGGCAAGAGAAAAAACGCTGAAAGGGTAGCTGCTCTTTTGTCGCCTGCCGTGGAAACCGCCGACACCCGGCGTCGCGACGTTGCCCGTCGTTACCGACGATGCTAATATCTCCAGCAGAACATTAAGGTTTATTAGAAGCAAGCCTTCGTGCAAGCGAGCAGTTTCTCTTCTCCCTTTTCGTTGCGCGTTTCTTGCTCTTTTTACAGCACACGTGGACGTGGCCTCTTCTTTAATGGTTGCCTTCTAATCGTGCCTTCCTTCCAGACTTAATTGCGGGAAGCATTGCAGTTCGATGAAGAAACGAAAGTTTATCTTTTTTTTTCTCTACTTTTTGGTTATTTTATTAGATCGTGCAATAAATTCATTCGCTTCTTCGTGCTACATTGCAAGGAATATTCTACTGAAACGCGTTGAGTACAAAAGGTATTCGCACATACGCTGCCTACAAAGGTATTTGCACCTTGGATGCATGAAATTTAATAAATAATTCTTACATACATTTGGCAAGAATTGAAAATTAATTGAAAAGAGAATAAGATATGTATAAATACAAATTAACGGTGAGAAGCATAGGTAAGTCCGTAGGTAAGTTGTTTTTAAGGCATGTATTCACTTTTGATTCCCCTTGTATAATAGAAGTTTGCGAGTTATGAAGTTTGCGAACTACCTTCACTCGCTACGTGAAGCATTTTCCAATATGTAGTTGTCTACTATACTAATCGCTTGCTTAATAAGTCAACAACGTAACAGTAAATCTTCGAGAAATTCAAAAGCTCAACTTACCATCCCTTCCACTAGAATCCTGAAATTTTGAGCGCCGCTAGCGAAAGCCGGGTGTTAAAATTATACGGAAAACACGGATTCTAGCGTACGAGGTTATCGGGAAAATTTGAAAGCTGTGTAAACACAAGAACCATGATTACGTTCACAGGCAAGAAGCATTTTGACCAGGCAGATATGCGTTAAATTACATCGTTATGCAAATTGAACGATGTTGCCAGTTCTCGAGTCGACTGAATTGCTCGACCGGCAAATCCGATTAACCCCCTCCTCCTCACGCCCTTCGCGCCTCTTATAATAATGACACTCGTCTTCCACTTCGCAACCTAATTTCAGTGATTCAGCCTGCTGTATCTTCCTCGGACGATGAAGATTCCCTACCGAATAATTAGCAACGATGCAGTTCTTAGTGGCCGCCTTTTCCCCCCAGAATTCCGCGTTTAATTAATTGCCGGTCGTTTAACGTTTCGCTTTTTCGCATTTCGTCGATCATCTCGCTTATTTTCTGTCGTTACGAGATGATTGCAGGGATTCTGTTGCGAGTATCAGGGAAGCAATAAGAGAGGATAAAAAATGGGAGTAGTTTCAAGTGTTAGAGGGAAGTGGATGAAGAAAGGTATTCGAGTTCGCCAGTTGAAAAAGGCTAACATTGGTTTTTAACGCGGAAGCTCGATCATGCAAGCAACTAATTACCGTAGAATCTTTATTATCCGAATTTCTACTCTTTGAATTATCTACTTGAGTTTCTGCGCATTTCTACTTAAATACGTATACAAATGTTAAATGCAAGTTAGAACGCTTTAAATTTAAGTTATTGGCGATGCTTTCTACAATTCAGTGTGTCTACGGAACAAAAACACGACGAAAGGATATCCAACGTAGTTTTAGTAACATTGAAACGCTTTCAAACGAAATACAGCGTGTCTTATAGAGATAAACACTTAGGTGTGTTTCATACAGATACGTGTACAAAAGGGGCACCGTGTATGCCGGACATTGTGGAAAATAAATTTCCCGCGTGATTGCACTGTCGGCAACTAACAATAGAGAAGCATATTCTCCTACAGGGCGTTAAGTTGTATCATTGCAGTATGCGTCTAATTGCACGCAATTCCTATTACAACTGTCGAGTGCATAAACACGGTTGGTTGGATGCTGATGGAAGTTAAACGTGGCAAATAATCGATTTCGGTCAGGTTGCGCGATATCGGTGTAAATTACACGAATAATCCACGATACGATAGCGTGTCAACATTTGCTGGCACCGGCAACGAAACGAAGCATCAGGAGAGCAATCAACTCTGACGATTCGTCTTAAAGACCATTGTGAATGACTCGTTTTTATCAAATTATCTGCAATATAACGTCTATTGTTATATATTTTCGTAAACTCTAAAATCTGTCCTGATACAAATCATAAATTGCACAGCAATAACGTTGCAAACGTGCGGAAAGAGCCGCAACTGTTTATTGGTCGTTCGCGAGCCGTCTGGCGTGGACTTTACTTTTTTTCGGATAAATCGAAGAACGCGCGGTACCAATAGACTACTCCGCTGCTAACTTTCGACTGGACCGTGATCGAACCTGGCCTCGTCAGTGGAACCTCATTGTGAACTCCCCTTAAAGTCACGCCGATCTCTCCGGACTCCATTGGACATTGTTAAACTTCGAAACGTAATAAATCCGGCTTACTGACGTTTGATATACGAGCAGCTGCTGTTACTCACGATTCGGACAAGCACCTTCGAGTATTTAAGCCAGCTATTCATGTGGCTTCGAACTATCTAAGCTGAGCTACTTCGTTTTTCATTTGAAGCTGGGAATTTTAAAATTTAGCTCAAATATAGAAAAATGATAGAGAGGCACGAAACTTTATTTTATTTTTCCCAAGAGCTGCTCGGTGACGAAGACTTCGTGTCAAATTCATATTTGATGATACGTAATTTGAAACTTTCCCAATAATGAAATTTCAAATTCTTCCTGTACAGAGGTCTCTTTCGTCTCGATATTTTATTGACTTGCCTAATAATACTATGACTCCTTCGATTTTTAAACGAATATAACTCGGCGAGTCGTTATTAATACCGTTCTACGTCTAACTATATCAACTAGTGACGCAATTCACTGGTGAACTACTTTTTCAAATGTAAAACCTGTTCTATTAATTCTTAGTGTGTATTGTAAAAAGAGCTTTATTCTATTCAGAGAGGGCTGTTAAAAATAAACGTATGCATGGTGATTACACTCATGTTACATTCATTTATTCGGCTACACTTTTATTTGAATAACGAACAATGAAGCACAAATTTTTATAAAAGAGCATTTGACATTATTCAGTCCTCAAAATCTGGAGAAAAAAAATAGTCTGAGATATGTAGCAAAAATGAAAGAACACGCGAGAATTGCCTCTGAAACCAGAACAACTCATCATCCGGAAATCTAGAAGACCGTGGTGATTCTTAATACAAACAAGAAGAAGAATCGTGTTTCATCGATATCGAGCCTATCATACATTCGGTAACCACTCCTTCTTTCGTTCTTCTGTTCAGCATGAAACGATCGCATCGATGTATCAAGGATTCGGAGGTCGATGAAATTGGAGGTTGAAAATCGATTAAAGAGTTTAGGATGGCGAGTATGCGATCCAACGGCCACGAACGATGCCGAGCATTTTTCTTCGTACTGCCGCAACCCGAGTGGGCACTCTTAACCTAGATAGTCGGGCAACATTCCAAATTTTACGACGTGCAAGCGTGTATGATATAAACGCCCCCTCAGCCCGTTGTCGAGGGTGGCAGCCGCCGCCGCTGCTACGAGTATGTCGCTTTTTGAATCGACTCGCTTCTACGTATTTACTGGCTTGGATATTTTATATGTCGCGTCCGGATCGAGACGAATTTTTACGGCAGACCGGCTCCTCTTCATTGCTGCTTCCTGTTTCTGAATCGTTTTTCCGCTGTGCTCTCGCTAGTTTTACAATCCGCTCCTACGCTGGTAGTTAGGTACGAAAAACGGGAGCATAAAAGAGCGAAGATAAAGCATACTTTGCTTGGTAGTATCTGTGTTGCTTGTTGCGGAAATATTTTGCACAGAAGCGCAGTTATTATGTTGTTTTGTGGCTAAGTATTCGTTGTTAGAGGATACCTCGATTCTACGTTACCAGGCGTTAAATTAATTTTGTTGCTTCTTTGGTTTTTATCAACTTTTTAGACGATTTGCAATGTTTTTAGCGGAGTTGCTGAATTTTAATCTCTCGTTGTTCGAGAATCTTTCCATTTTATGTTACGGTGTAGGTATTATAATTTAATCTTTTGGTCCATAAATTTTCAAAAGATGCGCGAATACGTTTTGTAGCTACTATATATTGTCAGAAGTGTTTTAATGTAGGTGATAGAATTTTGATCCTTTGAAATCCGAATAGACCTGAGAATCCATAATTTTATTAGCCTGCGATCTGGAAAGCCTTAACTTCCTTTCCTCCAAATTTAAGGACACTCAGGCAAGTCTATTTATCAAATATATGAGGATCGTAGATCTATAGGTTTCCAGTTGTATGAAGCAATGGAGATTAAATTGTGCTCGTTCTACTTTACGGTTAGTTACAGTAGGGTAATAAATAGTAAGTGATATTGTACTACATGTCGTTTCCCCTATGTCAATATCATGTATGTACGATTCGGTAAATTGCGGAAATTCACAATCGAATGTAGAATGTAATCAGATTATTCTACAAGCCATAAATCAAGCTTAGAGTATAATCACTAATCGCCTTTGTTACACTACGTGTGTATTCATCGTTTCAGTATAAATTAAGTGAAAGAACGAGTAAATTTGCAGTTGAAACCGTAGCTTCAAATGGAAATAGGAATTATATGGAGACATTTTACATACAGTTTAGTTTTTAGGGTCATTTTAATGCAATTTACTCTGAAGATAAATTAGAGTGTTCGAAATCTTAGATAGAGTAATCGCTCCTTTACAATAGTTTTACGAGAATTCGATCAAAAGAGAATGAGGAAAAATTTCGTTTTTGTTACTTTCTTGTACCAGAAGAGTTGAATCAGTTGAGAATGCAGTTAAGAGCGAAGTGAATAGTTTTTTTAAATCAAAAGCCCAAAGTTCTTTTGGAAGCATTAGAGACTACTTCAGACACGCTTCAAGTTAACTTTGGAGAGCTTCACTTAATACGGTTCATATACTCCATTGTTTGATACTTCTTTCAGATTCTCAAAGCAATAGACTCTTTCAAATTTTTACATTGAGTAACCCATAAATGACTATTTCAATTAGTCACTCGTTAAGAATTCAACGTTCTAATTTACATGTTTTCTTTGATAATATTGTAGAAATCTCCATCTGTATGTTATTAGAATCGAACGTTTACTACAAATTATACAATCAAACAGCTGTTACGACCGTTCGTGGAGAGACGCGATCACGAGGAAAGCGCGTCAGCGAGAGGCGTAAATTCTCACTACGATTCTAATAATCGACGCCGCGAATTAGTCGTTCCCCTGTTTCGATTAAGATAACAGAGGTAGTTCAATGAGTTTAACACCGAATTAACAGCGTTAATATAAAACTTGTATATTTAACAATATTTAAGGTTATATAATGTACATGTCACAATTTATGTACCGATGATACAATTGGTTTGTTACAATAATTCGACCCGACTTTATGATATCTCTTGATGTATTCGTTAAACTAAACGACTAATTTTAATCATCTGAACCTCTCGATGCATTCCGTTTGAATCCTCAAATGATACTGTTGACCTTCGATCTTTTTCTTTGTCTTCTATCGGAGACGACTCTCACTACGCTCGGCTCACGCCACCGTTCGCGCCTATGATCACGTATGCCACCTTCTTTGTGTAGATGAAAATAACGGACCGACGGCGAATCGACGTTTCTAGTACTCACTACTTGATGAGAACTATGCGCTTGTAACATCAATCCACATCAGAGACCAGACCACACACCGCGGGCAAGATGGTAGCCAGATGTCTACACATCCCTGGCGCGTACCTTCAATAGTCTTAAGGACCCACCATAGGTCACGGCATTTCTCATAGTTAAGGTCCTTCAGATCATACAAGTATCTTTTAAAAGTAATACAAGTATCAAGTACAAAAGTAGCAGTACAAAAGTACAAGTATCTTTTTAAGCGCCCCTTTTACATTTATTGTTTACTGCGGGCTAACACGGGAAAGTTGGTTTTCGGTATCTTCCGTTAGCAACTTTCTCTCGAGGGCGGCTAAAACTCTTCCTGGTCCACCAACCATTCTTATTATCTAATTGGAAGCGGTGTCTATTGTCCTCACGTTTCTAACCAAAATTGTCATCAACAAATCCGATGGTCCCGTGTCCTTAGATACACCCATCCCTAGCTTTTCTCAGACACAGTATCGTCAGTAAATTTTCACTTATTCTGTATTCTTAGAATAGTCAACATATCTTTACCGGTTTCTACCCTTAGACCAGTCGCGTACTTAACGTATCAGTGTAATTAAGTTTTACATAAAGTTGTTGGAGTGATTTGTGATTTATGTGTGTTAATTCAGTGTGTATTCCATTGTGATTGCTGAATCCATAATAAAGTTTAATAAAAGCGAAGTTGATATTTGTGTTACGGCTCAACCTTTTTATTTTATCATCCAACCCTCAAGTTTACGTGACACGCTTATCGCTACATTGTATATTTTTCGTCGGTCGTATAAGACGATGTGTCTGCGACACTGTAGTGCCACGAGTGACTGTTAGGAATACGGTCTATGGTAAGCCTCGTGGCGTAACACAGCGATTTAAAAAATTTACGCGTTGCTTTTAAAAAGTCTAAAAAAATTCAACTCTATTTCGTCTATTTCATGTTTGATTTCTATTTCATCTTTTACTTTTAATTTTACATTCGACGAATTAAATTAAATAGACCGCTGTACTGTCAAGCCATTCCACACAAATGATAATAAAAACAAAGGATGAAGAGAGTGGACGTATAGTTTATCATTCATGCCACATTACAATAATTCCGTTCTATTATAACTCAATACACGGCCTATCATAATTCACTTCATACAACTCATCCACCACCGAGCGAACCTATCAAAACGCCTAATGGGTTTCTCCGAATTTCACGGTCAACGATAACCACGACGCATCGAAATTTCGAGTGTCTCAACCAGCCGAGAACAATTTATGATAGCATTGTTCCACGAGTTGGTGACTAATGCTACTGAGCTAATGGTTGTTAGATCAGACGCAATACAGCGGCTATGAAGAGTATTATAGAAAAAGCATTTTCTTATTTTTCAATGAAATTACATATATTTACTATACATTCCGTTTTCATAGTGTCAAAAGAATGCACTAATTGATTTATTCCATGGTATCGAATCAATTAGTTCGTAAATGTTGTAATAAATAGAACAGTGTGTTGCTACTTTTCGTAGCCACCGTATCTGTTTCTCTCATAGAAAAAAGACTACAAAGAAAACATCCCACTGACCTCACTAAAGAAATAAAATTGTCAAACTCGAAGATGGTATCCCGCCGGGGGTAGCCATCCTCATGTTATTTAGCAATTAAGCTAGAAAAATTTGCCAAATGTCCAGCTGGACAAATTGTAAAGTACAAATTAAATAATAAAAAAAACCGTATCTGTTACATCATTTTATTTTACCACGACAGAAACTGAAACGACCAAAGTTGTTACATAAATTTATCATCTTTCCACTCGGTGTTAAGCGATTGAAATTGGTGCAGGTTCTATTTTCAAACTAAAATGATAGCTCCATCTTATCTCAGGCAATCACAGAGACAAGATACGCAAATATATGAGGGCCATAGGTGAAAAATATCGTAAATCGTAATTTCCATGTTTGATTTTCGATTCGGTGAGAAATCGCCAAACGGCGAAAGAACATTCGTTCTCACTCTACTAAATTTTAGCAAACCGGAGGAGGAAGGAGGATCCGGCCGTTTGGTCTAAACACACAATAATATTAAGCCAATTTATAGGTCACGAAACCTGGAGCTAGAAACACCGCCTCTAGAATAAAATTCTTTTCCCTCGATGCTTTCACCAATAAATTGTTCCGAGAATGAAAAACGAAGACAGAATTGCCTCCGAATCCTCGCAGCGGCGCATTCCACGGCGTCCATAAATTGCCGGTGCATCAAGGCGGACGAGCGCAGTATGCGTCCGCGAGCTATGATATGCGGCGTGTCCGTGTTTCTAAGTTGCCGCAATTCCAACGAAGCAAAGTGAATTTATACGGCGGGATGCAAACCGCACGGTCGCTGAGTTATTCGACTCGCGGGACTGCCGCGAAATCCTGACGTGGGTCCACGGAACAATCGTTGCTGATGATAATCACCTCGTTGTCCGCCGGACTGACAATGAACCGGGCAGAATCGTGAGACGAAAAACCCAGGGTAGATTCGTTCGACGGGGTCCAAGAAAATTCACCCCGGGGGCGGATCCGAGCGAGCCGCAAAACACCGGCGACGAGTTCGTGGAAGTTCGTTTAAGTTTAGATGCTAATGGCCAGGGCTGCAATCCGGATACACGGTTTCGCGATAGAAAAGCACGGAAGATTGTTGGAGCGAGATGGTGAGATAAAATGAATGAATTAGATCGTGTTGGACATTGCATTATAAGCTGGACTACCATTGTATTATAAATTGGTCTGCTTTATTTTTAGTTCTATCATTTGATTGTTAATTTAATTTACATTTTATTTTCGTTTACTGTCTTGCTTGTATAAAATCTATGTGTAGAATATATCTGCCACTTAACACAAGGCAACAATTTTTCACCATTCTTCCAGTAACATTGATAATTTTCAATGTTCTTTACTAATCTTGGAGCGTATCTGATAGACACTAAGACTTGATAAAACAAAAAATGGAAATTTTCAAAGATATAATTAGGCATAAAAGATAGAATAAAAAACACAAAAACACACATTCTCATTTATGTTAGTAAAAAATTGTCTCTTCTTTCTATTTGTGAAATAAATGTTCTATCCCTAGTTTGTAAAATCTCTTTCATTTAGTATTCGTTCAAAATTCTTGCGGAATTTCGAAAATCATCTTTGTCATGTTCTTACATCTAAAACTCTTGAATAAATCGAACTGATATTTCCAACTTTTTTTTTATTAAGATTATAAAAGTATCACAAATGTTCTGAATTTGATCCTCTGATTTTCGTAGACGGTATTTTCCATGAACACGAGAATGAACGGAACACAAATTCGTTGGTTGCTTCTGAGGAACAGAAATAATAGCGTTACATGGGCCATCTTACCTTAGGTAATGGTGTTGTTATTAAGCTACAAGTGGTTTCGTTCGGGTATCTCGTACGTTTTAGTAGAATACCAAACGAGATTGTAATTATCAAGCAGATGAACGCGGCGTGTTAGCGGATAATAATCGATGTTCCCCCTTGATAGCGACGGGGCACGTGTGCTGTTGTATTCACCCTACATAACCAGAGGTATTCTAATCATAAACACGATTATGCTCTCGCACGACACGCGCCGCAACTCTGAAAGTTTCACGATAATTACTCGCTTCGACGGGATCGCCGACACCGTTATCACCAGTGCAAATATCAAGAGAGTAATTACGGGATATGTAAATGTCGCTGGATCCTTCGCACAATCTGTGAGAGTTGCGTTTATTAACCTGTGGGATAGGTGAAATCGGAACAATGCTCGTTTCTGAGGATAAGTTTAAGCTGTTATTTATACAGACTGTGCCAGAAATTATGGTGCTTTTGTAGCCACTTGTATATGTTAGCAAACGTTTTTGTTAAGACTCGCTAATTATCATTTGTTGACTTGCCGAATATATAAACCTTGTGGCGCTACAGTTTCCAAGGATCACTGAAGAGTTGTTACACGTATTAGAATATTTTAATTTCGAAATTCGCAGTAGCAATTCCGATAATTCGATGAGATTTTGAATTTTCCAAAGACGCATAGTTGTGATAAATCTCGATCGACACTTTGAATGGGTCAAAGAGAACTTCCTTGGCCCGATTTGTATTCCATTATCCTAACCAGACTGGTCCCTAAATTTTCCAGCCTTTCAACGCTGAGAGAGTTCTTTAAAAATTTTAATACAACAAACCCTCCTTTAATTGAACTCCCATTATCTTGATATCTCACTGTGCGAATCTAACAATAGATCCAGGTAGATATATAATACTTTGATGTCACTAACAGCAATGGGTTGGATTATAATAATTAAATACGATAGCTTGAGAATAGTAAAAGAGTAAGTTCATTAGCAAAAAAACTTGATATAGATCTATAAAACGAATAGAATATTGCAGTAACGCGGTAGAAATTTTCTGTTACCGACAAAGGATTCCCAACGGGTTACAGAACATTGGAGTTCTCGCTGGCACATCGTGGACACGCTTTAAGTTATTTTGACGTTAAGCAGCTTAAGGAAGCGGCTAGCATAGATTACATTCCCCATAAGACACAGACTTAACTATTTCACCGGCCATTTGCTTGTGCATATCCTAAATTGAAATTTCACGCACTGACATATTAGTTTAGATATTAAGCCACGGCTCACGGCTGACTTTGTCATGAAAAGCCTTGTTAGCAAAAACCAACGGCAATGTGTACAGTCAAATAAGAGTTTTTATCACGAAGATCCGTAGAAACTTGACAAAAATGATTTACAATGTATATATATGAATAAAGAATAAAGATGAATAACTTAGATCTATGAAATGGATGATTCATACGCGACGTAAAAAAGTTGATTTTGGCTAATGCGATTTCCATTTCAATCGAACAATAACACCAAACTCAATGTAAAAATTCTGGTCACATGTTCTACAAGCGTTTTAATATTTTCGTCAGCTATCGTATGCAGGCAAAATAAAATTATTGGTTCAAATATGCGAAATGAACGTAAAATTTTCATCTCAGATGGAAATTCCGGCTGGATTTTTTACATTTCACGCAACGAGAACCACATTTTGACGAGAAAGGGCCCCAGTCACCTTATCAACACTCGGCATGTAATTTTGTTCATTACTATCGCGTGGAATGGCAAAAGTCACGGTCGATGAAGGGCCAGCCAGGCAGCCAGGGAGCTAGGCAGCTGGGCAGGCCATCCAACCGGAGCCAGCCAACCGGTGAATTCTAATTGTTCGCCGATTCGAACCGGCATCACTTGAATTTCTCGAATTCGCGGATCGTTCTTTGGTCGGCGCATAGATCGCCGTTGGAACAAAAGAGGCAACACGTGCTTCCGGTGAACAATATATGACCGGTTATAAGCAACGTAACAGTCGGTAAGCGCATTCTACCGCGGCCAGAGCTTTCGCCTCGCTGAACAGTCGTCCATGTATTAATTATCTCGTTATACGACACATTCCCGCCCCAGGCCTGTAATTTATGCAACCTATTTCGACCGTTTCGCACTCGCCACGCTTGTTGCTAGCCGCTGCTCACGATTTTGCCTCGTCACGGCTTGCTGCAAACAATTTTTCCAACGCTAGATACATTTTTCGTGGAAAAATCTCGAATCTGGTACTGCATTATCGCGTCGAGTATTCGTTGTTATGAAGCAAACCAGTCGGTTGTTTTCGCGAGAGACGTGATAAATGAAATTCACATTGTTACGTAAATGTAGCTTTCCATCGTCGTTCGTTGCGCTTTTTCAGTGCATTTAGTTTTTTTGTAATTGTATGCGGATAAAAGTACTGGACGATTTGGTAAAAGTGTACGGGGAATATGCAGCGGAAAGCTAAAGTGTGAAAATAATCTCTTTCAGGAGGGAATATCCATCGGTTTGTGGGAAAAAATTTCTTTTATCAATTATTTTTAACGAATATAAATTTTTTCCTAACGTTTTTATAAAAAATATACAACACACGTAAATTAAGATTTATCGCATTGAAAATAGATACACATTTACCGTCTAGTTAATTAACAGCATGTTACGGTACAATGTTAATTTTCATTTATTGAAATTTCGAGTTATTTTATTAACATTATCTTATAATAAAGATAAATTACGTTATACTCGTTATAGATATACATGTTACAGATAAAACAAATAAGCTTATTTGTATTCATTCTTAATTACGTGAATGTAAAAAATTCTTTAATGAAGATGCATAACTGGGAGATTCTAGTTACCGAATCAAATGATCAGATTTCTAAAATTTACAACAAGTTTTGCTCTACTTCCTTCAAAGTGATGCATCGCTAATTATAATAATTTGTTAATTTTAATATTCTTTTGTCCCGTTGGCTTCTTTCAAATTCAACAAATTTTAAATTAACCTAATGAATTTAATAGAGCTTGCTTGTCTTGTACGAAGAGAAAACGCAAATATTTTTCAACCTCGCAAACCCTGTTATCGGCTCGAAGGGCTCGAAAATTTCAGTGTGTTAAATCTGACCATAGTCCATCGCTTCGTATCAACCCTAATTAATATTTCAAGAACATTGTGGTACTTAAACATCCCTGCACGTCGTTAACGCTTATTAATTTCCACAAGGTACATAATAACTTACAAGCTGTGTTCTTTAGGTTTAACACTAGTGTTGGGTTAAAGTTCATAAAATAGCCAAATGATTGGTTTAGATATTGTCTCTAGTTAAATTACATACTTTTCCTAAAATATTTTGTAACATTTACTCTTTAATAATTTGCAGTCTTTTATATCTCACTACATAATTTTTAATTTATGATTTCTATATATATGTGTAATTTTATATTCTGAAATATATGATCCAGATTTCAATAGAACGCACTACGTTAAGCTATAATAATTTTTCTAAAATCTGTTCTATGTTTCGTTTTCTTTATTCTTTAAATCAACTGTCAATAAGAACCAACAGTGCCATTTCTTAAATTACATCCACAAACGGAATTCATCTCCAAATGACAAATTTAACATTTTTCCACGTACATTCAAAATCCCGTTTAAAAATCTCATCGTTAGAAATAACCAAGTGTGAGTAAAACAAAATCAACAACGTAAGCAGACCTATAGTAAACAGCTGGGACTCGACGTATTATGCTGAAAAATATTCTCTTAACATCAGTGGATGGAACGGAGGCAGTGGTGGAACGGAAAAAGGAAAAAGCGGAGGCCGCGGCCGTTGCGGCAAACAATAATTAAAACGACGAACGATGTAGCCTGTTTGCTTGGCATTCGACTATTCCATTGCAGAAGAACCTTCAAATATTTATCGGACATCCCGTTACGCGTCGCGCGCAGTGGAATTTGGTCTCGTAATTTATGCAGGCCATTCACGCTCCTGCCTTTTACAATTCCAATAATCCTAGGATCCGTTCAAATATATTTTAAACATACTCCATTATCATCGAAATTCGCGTAATAAATGTTAATATTAAATTTGATAATTACGCAATTATCAATTTTGGTGATTTTCCCCAATTTTGAATGTTTCACACGAATATTTTTTACAAATGCTTTATATATTAATATATTCTGGTAACAGAATTCCGATCATATTACATCATATAACGAATACATTAGAAATATTCGTTTAGTTATTCTTAAAATTTTCTCAATTTTCAAAAATGAAACAGACTCGAAGATTATATATATATAAACGTATATTTCCAAAAGAACATAAATTTGATATCGCATACTCTCGTGAGAAGCAATCATTAATTTATCAATGCAACCCCGTTGCAACATCGAACAAACTCAGCGCAAGTCTCTGAAGTTCAAAACTCAATCGCTTCCTGCGAACTCCAGTTCCCATCTCCCATCTCCATCAACTGACTAATTCAATTAACATGACTCCCCTCTAAAATTCATCATTTTTCGTCTTCATTAGCCTTGGATGCCTCCCTATGGATCCAACGGAAGACGTCGGGAAATTCAAAGTCGCGGCCGTGTCGTGTAATCAGGTCACCGATCCGTTCGCCGCGTTTCAAAGCGATATGTCGTTTAACGTGGCAATTAGTCGAGTTTACATTTTTAATTGATCGCTTAACTTCTGCCAGGCGTTTGCAAAGGCAATCAACTGCACAAACAAGCGGCACCGAACGAAATGGCACGGGGCAAGTTCACTGAGACGACGACGACGACATCGGCTTCGCTCCACTTTCGTTCCCGAAGGTGTCGCATCGAGGCGGCCGTGTAAACAGGGATTTTCGGATTCCAGAATTACTAGCAGGCTGTTCGTAAAATATTTAGAGTAGTCGCTCACCGCTCTGCTATTTCGAAATCGGAAAAGCGACTTTGTTCCTCTTATCGTCCTACTTTTTGTTCCATTTCACAGAATGGATCGCGAGATTACCGTTGGCCTCGAAGGAGTTACGAGAAAGTACACTATCATTCGTAGTCATCGGTATACTTTACATTTCTAGAAACACCCACAGTATACGAATTTTATAAAAGCGTGCAAATTAATGATTTCTTTTTCTGTCAAGCGTTTGGAATTTCATGCAAGTTTCATTTCACTCGTACAATTTCACTGTAATGTGTACTTGCACAGAAAAGAAGCACCTAAGTAAAGAAGAACGTAATATTTTTCTGGACAAAGGGTACGTAAGTAGAATAGAGTACAGTATTTATGTGAATAAGGTGTGCGTAATTAGAGTAAAATACAATATTCGTATAGATAAAAGGTATATTACTAGAATAGCGTATAGAATATTTGTATAGGGAGCAAATTAAATTGATTTTTGAAAGGCAAGATAGTGAATATTGTTGAAGTAATTACTTCAAGAAAAAATCTACATCTTTATTTTTGTATATCCGTGACCTGGAGACTGCTGTTACGAAGAGAATAGAATTTAGTAAAAAAATTCAAAATAAGAAGAGGTTACAAGGTTTAAAAACAAAAGAAGTGTAATAGATCTCTATTGTTATTTATTGTAGCCTTCAGCTAAAGTTACACACCAAGATTATCTTTTTGGCAATGTCCTTTGCTATAAATATATGAACGTGGTTCCTATCATACCTTCTTCCTATTGTATTGTAACACTGTAAGAGTAAGGATCTGGATCAGCCTACACTATACCTGTACTTATACATATACTTATTTGAATATATTTTTCTATTATAAATTCATCCACTCGTTCCTCTATCAGTCAACCTCAACAAATTACATAGTAATATGTTAGAATTACTTTTAATAATACTCACTTAATACTTTTAATAATTACTTTTAATAATATTCACTATCTCCCCCTTCAAAATTAATTTAAAATATGTTATTATACATAGTTCTAATGATCATCAGCAATGTGATGTTAAGAATGAAATCACCGAAGTTCAATTTATCCGAACATAATTGAAGCATACAAAACATAGTTTGTCAAATATAAGCAAGTGTTCGAATACTCTTGAACAGTAGCGTATTTCGACTTAAGCATTGCGGTCGAGAGTTTTGATTCTGTTGGAAGGTTGATAGGCAATGGTGGGATTTTGGTGGACATTTGGGGAATGTTCTGTAGACGTTTGGTGTATGTGTCGGGCTGGAATTCTGCAGCTCTAAAGTTACGAAGCTTAGAGTTTCGAGATTCTAGAGTATCCGAGAATAGAGCTTAAATCGTTGGAAATTTTCAGTGTGGTAACTTCAAAGTTCAAAAGTACTATCTTTAGAGACGTACTAACCATTTCTTCAGATTTATATACTTTCACTTAAGTTGACTATCTAAATTACCTTCTGCTATTGAAGATAAGAAGAAAAGACCACTGAGAGAAATTTTCCGTAGTTTCAAGAAGTGAATTTGGTAACGATTAAAAAAGAATTTCTTTATTCAACATCTTCTGAAAAGTTATTCGTAGACATTTTTTTTAAATCGATATTTGTTTTTAACCATTTGATATCACGAATGATATTCGATTTGATTTATCGAACGTTAGAATTGGACAAATTTAATTATTATTTAAGTGGAGTGTAAATATCGAAGATAAATTGCAAAGAGTTTTTAACGTTCGAATTTTATTTCAGTAACTCTCGTGGTAAGAAAGTTATAAAGTTTCGAGTTACGATGTGCTCGATCAAGCGCAACTTCAGCGGTTAGCGAAGTGTAAACGTGTCACTGAGTATATGACTCGTGGATAACTTATGATGTCAAACATTAAATATTTTCAGTGCCGCATATACGTAGAATGACTGACTTATTTTGCTATGACGTACTTATCAATCCTTTATTAATCATTCTGCGGTATATCGTTGCTGGAATAACATGAATAATAAATATTAATAATTTGCAATTTGTGTTGCGTATCGCGTTCTTTGCCGTAATTTGGAAGAGTTCAAACATAAGCTCGCAATTCAAATTAACGTTGTGTGAGTAGGTCTAGTCGAGCTTTCCTTTTTTATTTAAGCTTTCCAATCTTATACACGTTTATTCGCTATATATTGTAAATATAACTACACACGTCGACTTATACTTTATTTATTTTTTATATTTTTTTGTAAAGTAAGTAATATTACTTGCTTTGAAAACGTAAGACAGTCATATTTAGGAGTAGTTGTAACTTGAGTTCCAGAACTTGTAAAGCTAATTTCACTCTTTGGATGTCGAACAAAGCATTATCACGCAATGTGGTTAATGGTAATTGTGTGTGCATGATTGTGTGCATGAGAGAAGCAAGATTGTAACGATCAGCTCTGCAGCGTTTAATCGTAATAATCAATTTGCGAGAGAGCTTTCTATTAAAAAACTAAGGTTTTGATTTCATTGTAAAATTTGAAAGAAGTGTTTTCCTTTCTTTAAACCCATTTCGATCACGTATTCTCAGAGATATTAGCCATAGCTTTCTTAAATATCTCGCACAAATCTGGGAAAGCAGCTTTCGCTGTCGTGTCAGCAGTCTCCTTCGAATTCCACAGTAGGAGCGAATCCAGCATTAATTTTAACGTACAATCGTATAAGTTTTATCGTAGAATTCTAAATACGATTTTTCGATTTCACGAATATAGCAAGCGAACTACTCGTCACGTTGATTATCGTACTTCATTGAATTTTATTCATCTTCCTTTCGTTTGGGTATTCACAACGTGATTATTGAACAAAGGTAATGTGGTGTGTCACATAAAAGTTATCTTGTGTTAAGATATACCGTCCGATAGAATAAAATGTTGAGCCAAGCACTGTGAACAATTTACACTGACAAATCACGATAAAAGAGCAGCAAACGCATTGACAATATGTGTGGGAATCTTTCCGAAGCATCGTACGTGTCGGCCAACTTCTCCGCAGAATTTGCAAACGATGGAAGAGCAAGCCAGCGAAAAATCGAGCAGCGTAAAGTTCGCAAAGTGAATTTTTATTGACTGGATCGAAAGGAGGTAAGTTCGTGTTTTGGCTGTGTTCAAGGGGGAAACTGTCGCGGAGGGAAGTTTGCCTCGTGCGCGATGCAGAGGTCTGAAATCGACATTCGATGCCGGAGAATCGTGGAATCGTGACGCCGAAGAATTAACGAGCCACTTGGAACGAGCCACGAATTATTTGTCCGTCCGCTAGCATGAGAATCGTCGAGTACTACGGCTGAACAAAAACCAAGAGATGAAAAAGGAAAGAGAGTGGAGAGTATCGACTATCGATGACGTTTTAGAAACCTTGCCGGTATTAATTAGAGGATGCTCGAATTATTACTTGGAGCTAATTTTTGTTCGCAACGAGCATGCTTTTAATGCTTGTAGATATCGGACGAAATATTCTGGATCGATTATTGGCGTTTCCCTGACACCATTATAGAAATTAGACGTCTGTTCGAAACTATGTGTTATTAAATAGTTTAAAGCAAGAAAATGTGTGGAAAATGGATTGAAAACATAGCGTAACACGTGCCTATGTAAGATATTTTTTCAATAAATCGTCATCGAAAAATTTATTCCATTTGTTTAAATATTTAAAAGAATGGGATCGAAAACAGTAGTTTTTAAACTGTGTTAAACTTCTGTATTTAAAAAATAATTAATGCAGATGATTAAGTAATAAATAAATGCAAACAATGATAAGAACAAGTTAGATTCATATTAAAAGTCTAGGATTAATGTGCAAAAATATTGTAATTCAATTATTGCTTTTAATCAGAGTTTGGAGCTTTCGTTAAACAATAATTCTCCATTTCGTTCTAAACGATGTCATTTGATCAACTGCGACTGCGAGATTTTTGTGGTTGTGTATCAACAGTGGCGCCAGATACAAACTGGGCAGCCAGATCTCTTTACGCAGTTACGTTTCGAGCAGGAAGCGAAAAAAGAGTAAAAGGAAGAAAGGGGAAGGGAAAGCTAAAATCCAACAGATCTCTGCATATCGAAATTCTTTTTCTCTTTTGTAGAAATACTAAACGCGGCGCATGTGGCTGAGACTTGTAGGCATTGAGACTTGTTGACATTTGATGTTCTTAACATTTATAAATAGGCCACGGGATATTTATGCAAATTCACATTTTCGAGTGAATAATTGAAATAGTAGAACCTCGCTAAAAATTGTTGTACTCAACGAGCATCATATGAAGCACTACGTTTAAGATATTTTGCATATTTTTTCATATTACGTGCATTCCGCGCAATCTTACGCTTTCCAAATTTTCATAAATGCACAAAAATCCGTACGCTGCCGATGATAAATGTCAACTATCCAAAGAAGCTAATATTCTATATGAATAAAAATGACTCGCTTATCCATAAAATACTGGAGAAACGTAAGAAAAGCCGGAAACGAGAGAATTCTGCGAATTTGATGAGGAATGGCCCGGAAAATCCGTGGTGTTTTAATCACGCGCGCGGCGTAACAAGGCAAAGACGGGATGCTCGAGTTTCAAGCGGATCTGTTTGCATCGTCAAAATAAAACAATCATTCGCCAAATGCTTTTTTACACTATAGAATAACGGCAGAACAAGGCGGAAAACGAGGCCAGGAACAGCCAACGACAGCTTTTATTATTCGCCAGCTGTAGTCGCTCAAGTTGCGCCCCCAAACCATCGGTGACTTTCATGACTGCATTATGCTGCGATACAATATGTGCATCGAGAGTATGAGACCATCATAACGGCGGCGTATCTTAATACGCGTTATAAAATGAACTTTCAAACACGATTTCCGTTGTCCTGGTGTTTTTTATCTAATCCAAATTCAAGATAGAGCGCTGTCACGCTATATCTGCTAACGCTGCAAGACGCAACGCTCAGCGAAACGATAGAACTAGTTGAGACGACGATTAAACGTTACGAGGTCAATAGTAATTTTGTTTCTATTTTTGACAGTTTCCTGTAACGACCAGCCAATTTTTCGTTAGCGTTTTTCAAGCGTGGTTTTAAATTTATTTTTTTGTTTTCTCAATTTCTTATAATATTTCTTTCTTTCTGTCTTTATCCTCTATCGCTCAGAAGTATTTTATTTTGATGACAAAGTTTGATCAACTTGGTTTCCTCGTTCTTATGATTCATGAGAAATCGCTATTAATAAATATATTTTTCACGGTATCGTTCGCAATAGTTTCATGATAGATTGAAATGGAATGCAAACAATAAGGAGCAAACAGTTTTAAACACATCTTACTTTCTATATTTTATTTAGATCGATCGCTTTCCCGCAACTGCATTCGATCTGGTTACAGTCGATGGCGATTTCGTTATCTTCAAATAGCAATTTCTTTGTAAATTTAGGGAAACGGATTAATAGCTGACGTTCGGCGATCCGAAACTCACGTTGATGTTTCTTTTATTGTAGCAATCGCAGGCGTTCATTTTGCATTTCATTTTTACACCCGTCTCCTTTTTTGCTATTCTTTTTACAGTATAATTGTTTGTAACACGCAGTTATTATATCGAGAATTTGATATTTCGTTGAAATTGGATCTGGAACTGCTAAAGAAACATAAAGAATGAAATTCATTATATGAAAGATATCAAAGACTGCCCCTGCCAATTTTTTATTTCTTTTCGGCAAAGAAAAAAATAGTCTAGTATTTTTCATTTCTATTCGATAGATATTTGTTGATTTTTCTTCTAACATTATAGCTGAGAAACAAATAATTGTTGTTTCGATATCTTCAATTAAATATTATATTTGTTACAAGAGATATTTTTGAAAAGCTATAAAATGAAAAATATTCATTGTATAATGAATAATGAGTAACACGTATCGTTTCCTGTGAGATTTCCCTGTTAGAATTGTCGAGACACAATACAATTGGAGCTAAATACCTAATTGCAACTTGGCAAAGTTGTCTGACGAGATATGTACTTATCTACTTGTGTCTGAATATTCAAGTTAACACGAACTCTCCACAGTCATTACACATTTTCCCTCTTCCACCTGAATACAAACCTTCGCCCATTTCCAGATTGTCTTCCCCTGATAAATTTTGGCACGGATACACAGCAGTGCAAGTCTAATTTTTTCAGCAAGAAGGTTATTCTACGATTTCACTGTTCCTTCGTTATGAATGTTCAAAGAAAAATTAAATGTTTCTAAGGCGACCATAATTTTGTACAATTTCTTTTAAAATTAACACTCTATACCTACCTTATTTTTATCGTACATTTTAATTGTAATTCGCTGTACATAATATGTATATATCGGAGATGAAAGGACACCGAAGCCTTCCCTTTAAAATTTTGGGAAAACCCCTTAACACTTTAACCTAGATTCTACCATAGCCGTAATTAAGCAATTTTTGTCATTCAATCCGATTGTATTTGTTCGAGATTTGTGATAATGAGCTTGGGCTCGAGGCGACAACTAGTCGCCGAACGTAGCCGCAGTCACGGGATGAACGTTTTTATCTAATAGAGGTATAGAATAATTGTATAGCTCTCCTTAAAAAAAAATAGTTGTAGCGGCACTTGACAGTAAACATCCAACAGTTTCTGTCCCGTGGTTCGCCACACGCAGACCCTATTCTTCGGGTAAGATGATTACCAGATGTCGACGCATCTCTGCAGTACATGTTCAGCTAGCCTGAGGACACGTTACAAATCTTAAGATTTAGTTAACTAAAGTCCTTCAAACAGACAAACAGTCTTTGTCCCAACTACGGGAAGATAGGGGAAATCTATTTTTCTCGCGAACAACGCTTCCCGCTAGCAACTTTCCCTCAAGGGCGGCTAGCATCCTTCTCTAACCACCAACATGGAAATTGACCAATTAACAGCAACGTCAATTTCCCTCACTTTCCGAACGAAGACTTTTCTCGACGAATCTGATGATCTCGTGTCTTTAGATATACCCCATCATAGTTTTCCTCTGCAGCATCATCGTGACGGAAAGTCATTCTCTCATTATGAGATCTCATTAGCGAGTTACATAGCGTCTTTACGCTCGGTGAATATTTTACGTTTTAACAAAGAGCTAGTTTAGTAATACTTGTATCGTAGACAAGTAAATCGAGTCCAACTTAGACTTTGGAAGAAAGTACATTTGTTATCCCGCTGACCGCGGATTCGTTATCGAATTATTATATATCGTCATTAGTGTCTAATCACCACGGTTACTTATCAATTCTGTAATATCCACACTTGTACTAATAATCGTATTTGTACTAGTAAATATCTTCTCTATTGCCTAACAACAATGTCTAATCCAAATGAAGATTCGTTACACGCCCCTAACCCTAATCATAATGCGAACCCGACATATATATATATATATATATATACATGTCGGGTTTTCATTAGGATTTAAGGCGCGTAATGATTCTTCGTTTGAATTAGCCATTGTTTTACAAAGCAGAGAATATATTTACGCGAATAAACAAGATTTTACAAAATATTATGAATAATGAGTTTAATAAATGATAAGATTAACAAACGATAAGTTTAATTAATAATTAGATTAAAGAATAATAAGTTTAACGAACAATAAGAGGAACGAATAATATATCTTACGAATAATGAATTTAACGAATAATGAGATTAACGATTGATAGGTTTTACGAATAATGAATTTAATTTACGCTGTTAACAATGTTCCGGGGTTCAAACGAATTCACGGTCAACGGGATAACTCTTTACTATGCGTAGAATAATTTTAAAACACAAAAATACGATTGGTGAGACACTCGGTAATTTGCTCGATGTATCACTTTCCAAGGCGATCACACGAATGAATATCTGATGAAAATCTTTTTTCGCTATACGACTGCATTTGTTTGTTATATGCTCGCTGGAGACATCGAGAAGGTTCCAATCGTTGTTGCTAGGCAATTTCTGTCAAAAGTTTGTTGTATACTCTTTGGAAACATCGAGAAAGATCCAAACGCCGTTACTAGGCAGTTTCTGTCTGGAGATTGATTCCTAATACAACGTGTGTTCCATTATATCAGCATCTCTAAAGTACAATTCTATGTGATTTCTAGGGAGAAAAATACAACCGATCCACACCTTCGTCAGACAAAACGTTTATCCCGTGACCGTGGCTACGTTCGGCGACCAGTTGTCACCTCGAACCCACTTTCGTTTTCACAAATGTCAAACAATTACAAATGACAATTGCTTAATTACAGTTATGATAAAATCTAGGCTAAAGCATTAGAAGGCTTCCCCAAAATTGCAAGGGGAAGGATCCGATTTTCCTTTCATCTCCGACATATATATATGTCGGGTTTACATTAGAATTAGGGTTAGGGGCGTGAAACGAATCTTCGTTTGGGTTACACGTTGTCGTTATGCAATAGAGAAGACATTGACTAGTGCAAATACGATTATTATAAAACCGGACAAGTAACCGTGGTAGTTAGGTACTCGAGAAACTAATGACAATGATCCTAGGTTCAATAACGAATCCGCGGTCGACGAGATGATAGATGAACGTACTCACAAAATCTAAGTCGGACGCGTAATATTCACTGGTCGTAAAGGGTTACTCCTTTCATCAATGAGATCGCGAGCGAGAATGCCTTTCCCGTCCCGATGATGCCACAGAGGAAAACTATAATGGGGTGTGTCTAAGGACACGAGATCATCGGATTCGTCGAGAAAAGCCTTCGTTCAGAAAGTAAGGGAAATTGGCGTTGCTGCTAATTGGTCAATCTCCATATCGGTGGTTGGAAAAAGATGCTAGCCGCCCTCGAGGGAAAGTTGCTAGTGGGAGACGCCGCTCGTTGAAAAATAGGTCTCCCCTATTTTCCCGTAGTTGGGACAAAGACTGTTTGTCTGTTTGAAGGACTTTAGTTGACTAAATCTTAAGATTTATAACGGGCCCTCGAGCTAGCCGAACATGTACTGCGGAGACGCATCGACATCTGGCAATCATCTTACTCGAAGAATAGGGTCTGCGTGTGGCGAGCCACGGGACTGAAACCGTTGGAATGTTTACTGTCGCGTGTCGCCACAAATATTTCTTTTAAGGAGAGCTATAGAATTACTCCATACCTTTGTTAGACAAAGCGTTCATCCCGTGACCGCGGCTACGTTCGCGACTGACTGTCGCCTCGAGCCCAAGCTCATTATCACAACTCTCGAACAATTACAATCGGATTGAATAACTACAATTGTTCAATTACAGCTATAGTAGACTCTAGGTTACAATGTTGCGGGATTATCCAAAATTCCAAAGGCTCCGGTGTTCTTTCATCTCCGACATATATATATATATATATATATATATATATGCTAAGAGTTTTAGCGGTAAATCAGTTAGCAAGGAAAAGTAGAATTCTCAAGTAGTCGAGGAAATGGTTACAAGTTTTGGGAAATTTCTAACCTAGATAAAACAAAGTTCTTGCGAACCCTTCTCGTGTGTAAACATATTATACAAGTAGAGTAACCATTATTTAAATTGTTTCAAGAATACTTGCAGTGGCGTAAAGGAAGATCTTCTAAAAATATGTTGTTCCATAATTCACGGGCAGAGAATGTTTACGTATTTTTCAAGTCGTTAGTATCGATCGCCGTACTTCAAAGCTGACCCCAGTCAAGCTCCCAATACATCTTCCTTAAAATATATTATCTCACTGACGAATAAATTTTTGAAACCTGACTTGGCCGATTTATTCGATATTTATCGATTTGATTATGTCATCGAATATTAATTGACTCGAACGAGAAAAAGAAGAAATTTACACAAACGATTATTTACAAACAAAGTTTCCCAAAAGTTAAATTAGTTTTGGAAAAGCAACTGTTGCAAGTTATCTATATCATTCCATTTTTTAATAACTGAAATGATCGTCATTCGGACGGAAATTTTGACGCGGAATAGAAAAAAAAACAAGCGTTTTAATATCAATGAGGAAGGAGATTTAAAAGTGTTTAGTTATATTTAAATAATTTCATACTTCCAATACTCTAATAATATAACATCTGGCTAACTTGCTGCATTATTCTGTTTAAAGAGGGAGAGACAGAGATAGGGGAAGGGAGATACCCACTATTTCCAAGGAACGTAGTTTGAGCGGAAACGGAAGCTCTAAAATACAGATGTAGAATTATGGAAACCGATAGGATATCCATAAAATATCATTAACCAGCACGGTTATTGGAAGCGTGAACACAACAGTAATTATAACCAGGAATCACGAGAATGTAATGGGAACAGACAATAACCGCGAGAGATTATTAATGCATTCTATTATACTTAACAAAGTCTGAATTGGGTTCCACTGAACGCATCTTGTCACAAACTTAAGTTCGATTGCGAATTCGTGCCGTTGAAATCAAATTTTAACACGTTGATTGCTATGTTTGCATAAAACCACCAAAAAGTCAGGTAATTTAACTAGTATCTAGTACCTATTCTATTTTACAGATCTTAAAATAGATATTCTTATTACCATCAAATGAAATTGAGAGAAGTGTGTGTTCTTTGATATATTCACTTCGATATCGTTCGATAAACGTATCGACGTCATTTTTTCCAACATACTTTTCAATAATCTAACGTGTGTTAAATATTGTATTAACAAGTATATCATACTTAATCATTGAAGAATACATTAAGCAGTCCCTTCTCACGAAATTAGAATATATATAGTTTGATTAATTAGTCCATACGAAACATTGCGCGTGGCCATTTAAACTCGTTCCACAAACAAGCAATCGTTCAAACAAGAATTCCTTTAATCAAGGAAAACTAGCGCAGTCCCTGAAGTAAAACTTTCACGCGCGGTACGTTTAATTCTGCATCTTTTCATTTCAACTGTCCTTCCGACCAAGTAATCTTCGCCAAGTAATTCCGATGAAACGTTAACACGCGGCTCTTCAAGCTATCTTGTCATATCATGTCTCGCGAGTGCTACTCTGTAGTTTCTAGCTGGATGGATCGTGTATACGATTCGAAGTCGCGGATAAAAGACGAATCGAGCTAGTAGAGGGTTAAAGAAAGCGAAAAGGGAAAGATAAGGCGAACAGATTGTCTGACGAAACGAGGAGAAAAAGGCAAGGTACGTCTCTCGATTATGCATGCTTTCCTGACGCAAGAACTGGGCTAATGGTTAGTATTCTAGAGAATTATCGTTGCAGACTAATTGCGCCCATGCTGGCTGTTGCCCAACTGCTCTAGCTGCGGAATGTTTCTATTCAGTGTCTCTTTGTGTGTCAATGAGGAAACACTTATATCAAGAAGTGTGATGTACACTGGATGTTAAAAGCAAGCATATGTTTGAGAGTTTAACGTTCTATCAGCTGTATGTAACTTTTCTAAGTATCGAACAAGCTTGAGCAAATTGAATTCGAAATAAAAATAAGGAAGATAATTTCAAATAATGAATCATCTCAAATAGGTATCTTGTTATTTTCATTTTAAAGATAACACGGGCAAAGTAATTTTATTTCTATTAAGAACGAACAAGACATCCTGTACGTTCTTTATTAGACTACTCTGTAATTTGAAATCATACGAATAAAATAGAACATCGCTAAACGTCCGCCGTACCATTCGATAGCTTGGCAAAGCTTGGTCATTCAATCACACGAATCACCGTAATTCACCGCAATCTAGAAATCTACTTAAGGACGGTTCATCAAAGGTTTCGAGTCGCTTCAAACGAAGCCGGAAGAGAGGATGACAAAAAGAATGAGCGAAACAAGCAGTCGTGTCGTGGACGAGCTCGCGAGCGTGTGTCAGTAGAAATCCGCGTATCCGATACCTTTTTAATTAATTTCATATTCTCTCGTCTCTCTGTCATATATTCCATGGGCAAGAGAAAGAAGCACAGCCAGTGAAAGAGGGACAGCCATCCAAAGAGGCTTCGCCAATTCAGCTGGATGAGCAACGAGCTTAAAAGCTGACTCAGTCGTCCAACCAAGCAGACAGACGTGCGTGTACATGTATATACAGATACACGGAAAGAGACACAGATATACTGTACGAATACAAAGGAAATTCGTATACAGGTGTGAACCACAGAAACACACAGAGTCAAGCAGGACACGTTTGCACGAGCGATTGTGAATTTCCACGAGACGGTTTGTCCTTTGAGCCTTGCTGCGTTGGCCGGCAAAGGGAAGATGAAGGAGCTCGTAATTTTCCGAGCTCCGCGTTTCAGCTCGCGCGGCTATTTTCTGCGGTTCACGCGTATTATGCAACCGACCCGACTTGAACTGGCACGAGCTTACACGCCTGGCGTGCTTACACTGTATTCTCTGTTTCGATTCTGTGTGTGAGTTCGCGCGGGTATGCGTGAGAGAGAGAGAGGGAGAGATCGCGCATTCAGGAACCACTGATGAACGCGTGCATATTCAACGCGCGACTCAAAGGGTGCTTTTGCATTCCGTTACATGTGCCCGGGATGTATCAAGAATTTGGTGGTAAGATGATTTGTTGAACCTAGTTTTTACGTGGCGAGGATGAGTTGCTTATCGTAGACAGTTTTTATCTGTATATTGCGTGTGTTGTATGAAACGGATTCAAATTTTTTTCATTAAAAGGAAGTTTATTCGTCATTCGCCAAAAAAATCTCAAATTGTTCTATACAACATACATATGTTACATTCATAAGAGATATCTACAAGTGTTGGAGTACTTTTGCGAGTCACCGTATGTAATCGTTAAATTATCTGGTTCTCGGACCGTCGTAGCGAAAGCTCAAACTAGCTTTTTGATTCTTGCTACGATATAGAATAGAGGAGTGGAGAACAGTTCAATTTGAAATGTGACAGGCTACGTTACAGGAACTGAAACACCGAGGAACGGAGCAATGGAGAACTATACGCGGAAATTGCTGCGGGCACGTAACAAAATTTGTCAGGAGATGAGATTTTCAGCGAAGGCAGTTATGTACGCCGTAAGAATGAATGGCCGACCGGTGGAAAACGAGTTCTCGCAGTGCTAACAATAAGAGCCCGTCCGTTTTCCTGATGAAAGGGATTTCCAAGTAAGTTCTTAAATTTCCGCCCTGCGGATCTGGTTCGCGCGGAAGGACGAACGGATCTGGCCGCGAACAGATCTTGTCCTTCGAAATCTAGTTGATAATTATTCAGTGTAAAAGCTTCGGGACCTTCTGGCGAAAACAGTCGATTGGAATCGGTTCGAGACGAAATTCCTTTTCCGACCGTGTCGGAATAAATCGTCGACCAGAAGTTAGATCTTCGTGGCGTGTTTTAATAGGTTCGAGTGGCAACTGTTTAAAGTTGAAGAATATTGGATGTTCATTTAGAGAATGTAAAGCTAGCTTGATTACTTTATGAAACAATTATCAATTAACTCATTGTTGTCTGTTTATGAGGAAATAATTAATTAAACTGGAACTAGGCTACCTGGCAAATGTAAATCTTTCGTGTTTATTAATTAGAATATATATTCTTACTGATATAGCGAATTCTCAATAACTGCTAATTTTAAATTAATCGATTAATATAATATTGAATACCTCAAAAGTATCGATTAACACCTTCACCTACAATTACGGGCATAGCTGGTAGTACGATGATCGAGCCAAACGTAAATATTATGGGCATAGCTCGTACTAGATGATCGGACTAAATGTAAATATTACGGGCATAGCCCGTAGTACGATGATCGAACGTAAATCGTAGGTTACGGCGTTAATTTCAAGTAATTGTTATTTCGTGTGGTCCTCTGCACTTCCTCATTACTTTTATTTGTATTATGTGTTTTGATTTACGTCTTTGATTTCGTATTTCCTCACAGTTCATTGCAAGCATTTCATATACATACGTTGTGCCTCCTACAATATTTAATTTAAGACTCTATCTGTTTCAGCATTTCATATAGACGGATCCTCATAAACGGAATGCTATTACGGAGCAATAATCGAATACGTTGTCAATAAAGCAGAATGAACTATTTGGCCAATAGATATATTCAAAATTGTTGAGGTTGAGGCTGACTGGTTGAAGAACGAGTGGATGAATTTGTAATAGAAAAATATATTGAAATAATTAAAGGTATAAGTATAATGTATAAGTTTATGCTGATTCAGATCCTTACTCTCTTAATGTTACAATACAATGGAATCGATAGGGAGCACGTTCATATATTTATAGCAAAAGGATATTACCAAAAATGTTAACCTTATAGCTTTAGCTAGAGGCTATAAGGAGCATAAATAGAAATCTGTTTATTAGTTCCTTTGTTCCTAGACCTTGCAGCCCAAAACATAATGTGTATTCAAGGGTACAATAATATGTACCTCTCCTTATTTAGAATATTTCTGCGTAATAGCGGTCTCCAGGTCACGGGTGTGCATAAATAAAGATTTTTTTTTTATTTGGAAGTAGTTTACAACCAATTCTCATTGAGAATTATAAGTAAATTACACTGGCGTGGTGCTATAACGTAAATAAGTGATTATCGTATGTTTGATTCTAGCTGAATCTAATGTTTAAATCTAGAAGGTAATGTCTTTTTAGCCTGCGGATCTGATTTGTCGTGTCAAGTAATTGAGTAACTAGTGGCTTTTGGTGGTTGTTAATTCTTATGTTATATCTATCACTGAATTTGGATATTTCTTCTTTAACTGTGGGTATCTTAAGGTCGCGATGTATTGTTTCGTTGGTAACATACCAAGGTGCATGTATTAAGGATCTTAGAGTTTTCGATTGGAATCGTTGAAGAATTTCTATGTTGGAATTACATAAATAAAGATGTAGAGTTTTTCTTGAAGTAGTTACTTCAACAAAAATGTTTGTGATAAATGAGTCGATCTATAAAAAACGGTACTATCAGTCAAGACTAGAATCTATGATAACATTGTTGCAATTTTTATGCTGATCTGGGATGGATCGACTTTCGGCTGCTTTGCATATTACGCGAAATCTTTCTTCGCCGATAAAGCTGCCGAACCAAGGCTTACCCGAGATTGACTTTACATCGGTATTATAAGAGCAACTTTGGGGGCGTGATTGGCCTGCCTGAGGAAGGACGGAACCTTCATTGGTCCGAAGGAACACGTTATTTCCATTTTATTTTTAAGGAAGAACGTCTTTGGAACATTTGATTGTAATACTGTGACCGTAGAGCATTGAAAGTTTATAAAAGTATTATAATTCACGAAGTAATAACATTGCGCGTGCGTATAATGTACATATTTACGTAATAATCACATTCTAAGAGTGCGCGTAAAGTGCATTTAATTTTACCTTATAAACTGAAACTTTCAGAGACATTTTTGTTACCGGTTCGTAACAACTGCAGTGAGAAGGAATTTTATGCAGAAAAGTTGTGAAATACAAAACTATTTACGATAAAGCTGAGAACATCAAAGGGATGATTGTAATAAATCTGAAAAGAAGAAGCAGATATGAAGTGGTACATTCAGTGAACATTCCTTAATTTTTTCCATGCGATAGAAAATAAAAAATATGGCAATAAAATTCAAAATTAAATTCTACTTCCAATTTCCTGATATTACAGCTTGCATTCCAATAAACTCAAAGGAAAATGGAGAATATCCAGAACCTGACGCGACGAACTTCAACATGAGAATTATTAACTTACAGCCTACGCATCCTTTTCAAACAAGTTCAAATAAAGCTATTACGTTTTATTACTAACAGTTTGATACAACTAGATTGTATTTATGGAAAATCTTCATGCGTAAAAATCCACAGAATGTATATAATATACAGGAGCATACGAAATATTGAAAGCGAAGTCATTTCCAAAAAAAAACAATGGTTCAAAAGCATAAAATTTATATAATCGATTCGTATAATCCCACTATTTTTAGTATTGCTTCTAGCGGTGTAAGGAAGAAAATATTTCAGAAACATACTTTCAACCTTCGTCTTTGAGAGTTATTTTCTTAAATAAGGACAATTATTGATGTAGCATAACATAGGCACGACTAACTACTAAAAAAAATTTATATATAAAACTAAAAATAATAAAAAATATATAATCAGGTTTACGTCAGGAAACGTCGTTTCTCCTGTCACTTCAATTTCTCCTGAAATTTCAGAAATTGTAGCAAAACTATCGATGCAAAGACAACCAACCATTTCCAGAGGGACGAAAGCTTTTATTACACCTCGATGTGAGTCCCGAACGATATCCTTCATGCAAATAAACCGTGTGATTACACGTTACGACGTAAGTGGGAAACGGAAGGCTGGCTCTGGAATGGCCTCCATACTCGTGCTACTCTTTGATCCTTGGTCTATACATTAATCAACTCTGCGAGCAGAACGCGCTAGCTGACATTTGCTAATTAAATTTCAGATACTCCGAGCTGGCATAGAAAGAGACGTGTATTTATGCTTTTCGAGAAACAACTTTGAGCCACGAACGTGTCGCACAAAAACGCTTCCAGGATGTGATCGAATTTTCCTACTGTGCCTCTGTCCGTCATACCATACGACGCGCATCGCGCGTATCCGATTGTGCAACGATCTATTTTCTTTTCTTTTTCTCTTTTCTTTTTTTACGAAAATTAAAGTTACTTCGGTAAATCGCGAAGCAATCGTTCGCGTGTTACGGTAAACAACGGCAAATTGAATTTTGTAGAAAACGTCGATATCAATATGGGATTTTCACGCTGGAACGAACGAAAATCAGAGATTTAATCTGCGAATGGACGATTGAACTTTATTTTCGAGAACGCTCTCATTTCGCCGATCGAGGAAAAGGGAGATAAATTTACGACACCAATGTACACTGTTGCTCGCAAGTGTGCAGAGTACGTACACAGAGTAATGCAAGTATGGAATTACTTACATTTGGTCAAAGTGTACAAATTAATAACGAAGTGGCAATTAAAAGTAACGTACAGTACACTTTTTTACGGAGTCAGTTTTGCGATTTGCTTAACTGAAGGAAGCCTGCGGATGAAAAGGCTTCATCAAACACGACGTGACTACGTTTATGGCTGTTTTATGGTGTAAAGATGCATTTAGGAATGTGACTGGATTTTATGATGACGCTGAACGTGCATCAGCTTTACGAATAAATTTAACACGACAACATGGTCCCGCGGGATTCAGTTCAAGTTGTGAACTATGATGCTCTACTTTTATCCATTCGCTCAATAAACTTCGTGTTATCAATACAAATCTACTAATTAACACATTTCTCACGATTTGTAAAAATTGCTTTTAATTATTTGCGAAAATTCTTGTATCTCGATCGTATCGTCAAGTACGCGTAGAGACTGGCCAAAATATTCGAACCACAGCAAGTTTTTATAAAAAATGTGTTATGTGCGTTAAACGAGATTGTTTAAAACGTGACTATCGAGATTATATTTCTGTTCAGATGCTTGGAATCAAAGTTCTCTCGACAATTTTTAAAACGCTTCTCACAATTTGTCACATCTCCTTATTTTCAACAGCAAGAAAAAATAATTTAGAAACAATTCAGTTAAATTTAACTGTGACATCTTGCATAAGACAGAGGGAACGTAGGAATCGCAAGGAAGGACCAACGAGATTCTAATCAACGATCAGACATTTGAAATGCTTTCGAAAAGTTTCCAGTTGATCCAGTCATTGCTAAGATCAAGTAGTTGCAAGTGGAGTGCGCGATGAATTTAAGCACGGTGGCAGCTTGTTCGGATGTGAAAGTAAACGTAATTTGTCGACTCGATGTCCTCTCGAGAGGGCTGCATATACATGTGCCGCGATCGAACGCAATTGCGACTCACAGCTGCACCAGGCAGCTACGAAACCAATTACAGAACTGTGTTAATCTCTCCGATGTTTCGAGTAGTCCGTGTCAAACTTCTGACTTTAACTAATTCTCGACACTCTATTTAGGCTTTCCTATATTTAATGGTATATTAATATACAATACCTAATAATAGTAATATTATCTTTGATATTGGAATAAAATCGTTGATGTTATAAATTGATTTTAATATTATGACAATTACGGACAGGGTGGATATAAGTACATTCCGAAGCCCAAGAATCGAATGAAAATCTAAGTTAAAGTAGCTTACTCTACTTACGAGAAACAGCTTATTCGCTTCATCAACTTGATATCAATTTTCTCGTAAAAGAATTTTATATTTGTTCCGTATGTGGCGGCACTCGACAACAAATACCGCCACTCGACACTAACTACCACCGGACGACGGTAGTGCTAACCACTGTGATAGTTCGGGACCCGGGTTGGAATCCCGGCTCCCGTGTCCGATTTTTCTTCCACGCATCTAAATTAGAAGAAAAATAGCAGTACCCCAGCAGCGACATCTACAGCTAGCAGCTACAAATATCACGGACAACACATACACCTCACGTATTTTTAAATTTACAACTTTTCCTCGCAGACTTTATTGACATATCAGCGAACATCTTTTATCATGTTGTTAATACGATGAAAATCGTCAATGATCCCTAAAAAACCGTCGGTTTTCAAACGATCAGACTTGCGTTTTCGTTTAGCATTACAACCTCAAAGCCGAGGAAAACGGGGAGAGTAGAGAAATTGCAAGATATTTATTTCGTTACGCACAAATCCGTCGGTTAATCGAAACGCAGGATTCTTTTAATAATTGTAGTTCCCCAGTGATACGAGAGATGAAAGAAAGATAATTATAAAGGCTACCGACAGGTAATTCGATCATACTCCTTTTTCTGACAGGCGAAAGCAAATTAAAAACGTGAAATAAAATTCTCTTAATCTTCCCCTCCTTTTAATAGGAAATTCGTACTTTGTGCAGCTTTATCCAATAACGTAGAAATCTATTTATTGTCGGAATAAATATTTTCCGATCAAATGGAAGTTTTAATTATTCATGAAGAAATAACACAAAGAAGAAAGTTCATTAGTAATGAATAAATAATCAAAGTTCTAGAAGCGTAGCTTGTTTACTGCTTCTTTAATGTTTGTTGGTTTAAGGAAGGAAATGTTGCAGATTTATTTTGTAACGTTATATTAACGCAACGAAAGATACGAACGCTTTTCACATGATATGAATTTCATTCATTTGGTTTTCATTTCATATGTGCGGCTCTTTCTTTCGCTTAACCATAAATTACACAACGTTAATTTCCCACGTTGGTATGGCATGTGCTAAGGAATATACAATTCCACTTCGAATATGCATATACCTCCTTCGAAACTATTTGGAAGACCACGAAAACGCGAAACTGCAACTCTAGAAAAGCGACGTATCAGAGCACGGACAGCAAAAAGCACACAACCAGTCAATTAGAATAGCTGGTATCGCGACGTTACGTTATCTCCTTGGCGAGCTTTGAATACAAATCATTCCGTGGATTACACGATATGCAATGCACGCGTGTATGTGTACACGAGTGTGCGCGTGTGTGTGGGTTAGAAATACAGGGCACACAATTAGATCCTGCGGTGGCTGGTGCCAGTCGGTCACGAAACTGCCACGAGAACCTGTGCTAATCCCTCCACGTTGCGCTACCATGTCACTTGCCTCGATGTCGCGCCGCTTTGACGACTGCCAAGCGAGTTTCAACAACTTAGTTTTGCCTCCACGAATCTTCGGATGTGTCGTACCGGCAAATGGCGCCCGGCCACATCACCGGAATTCAGGCAGTTTGGTTTTGCCTTTCCTTCGTCCTTTTCGATTTTCCAACGTTCCTTATGTCCCTCGACGCGGTCCCCTTTGACGCGTGGCTTGTGGCAGAATCAATGTATTCGGCGACTATTCATTGAACACCAGTTCAGTTTGTTCGAAGAGATTTGTAGCAACTTGAAAATGGTCTTAATTATCTTTAAAGGTATCCTTTAGTTAGGTATACTTTAATTTCCAGCAGAATAAATTTCTTACTTCAAATCACTGACATTCATGAATTTTCGAGAGATACGATGTTTGTAATAATATTTTTGGAAATCATCGTTGTTTTGCATTCTTCACACATTTTAATAGTTTTGGTTCCTAGTTAGCGAAGAATGAATTCTTTTGAAAGACTGGTGGAATTTATTTATTGATAAAATTATTTGTATGATACAATTAAATTCATTGACATCAATTAAAAGCTGGTTCTTCAGTTTGTAATACAGCCCAGTTAAAATTGTCTTTCTATTTGGTTTTCTTTGGTTTTTATTGGTTTTCTTTAGTATTCAAATTTTTCAACTGTTAACGTAAACACTCACGAATAGAGCTAGGATGTATTTGTCGAATAATGTTCATTTTATGGTATAAAAATGCATTTTAGACGACAGATGACAGGCGAAAGAAATTTCGACGTAAATTCAGCTACGGATGGAAATTAAATTTTCACAATTTCATTATTGTATGCACACAGGCACGACACTTTTTTTTAGTGGGAACCTATGAAATAGGAACACAGGGAAAAAGAAGAGGTTGTAACGAAATAAATTTCGAAAATCTAATTTGTTCATACTCCCCAGCCAGTACCAAGTGCACATGAAATGGTCGGAAACAAAATTTTCTGTCATCAAACTAACTTGTATTATTAATCTATATAACGATTTCCTACGAATTTTAACTATTATTATATCTAAGTAATATTACAACATATAATGTAAATATGTATACGAAGAAACAGTAAGTCACGATAAAATGTATAATGTAATTTGAAATACGAAGGATTAACATTAGGATTATTTACATGTAATATATACTTATACTTAAGCTATATAGATGTAACAGCATTAGTGTTAAAGACAAAGAATATTCGAACGTGTGTTTCGTTTGCACAGTAGTCAAACGAACTATAAAGACGAAAAATGAAATACTGATTGCTCCTTTTCTCCCATTCACTGTTTTTGATCCTTCCACTTAATAATAGCGTTCCAATTTAACCAAATCTCAGACAATAAAGTTGACTATCGAAACGAATATTGACTACTAATTTAACACTACAGAGGAACATATGGCAGGCTTTGCCGCAGTATGTAAATGCTATAATAAATACAATGATACGCAAGTATTTTTTGCAGTCACTTTACATTGAAACGATTCGTGTTTCCGATACTTTGAAGAAAAGCTTAACGAATTTAGGAAACGACTAGAGAAGCGATCGTTTGTGAAAAATCGATCGATATTCGAAAATCGCATTTAATGGAATCTCACACGTTCTATAGACGAAGAGCAATGCATGTGGAACAATCGTCGGAGTATTTAGCATCGAATAACCGGAGGACGGAATCGGATTTATTCGTATTCGACGGGGATCGATCGGTCGGATGCTTGGGCAACGTCGGGAAACGGGTAAACGGCGCGAACAAAGCCGGCCAAACAAAATGACGCCATTCTTCAGGGCGAGTCGTTCCAATTTCTACACTTCGCTGCAAATATTGCCGCGTGCCGGTGTTTTTGCCGCCGACTACGCCTCCTTTCGCGCCGTTTCAATTAAAACAGCCAACCCAGCCAAAGAATGCGTGTATTCCGCGCGCACCACATACTTTTTCCATCACCCTACCCTCTAACGACAATTGCGATTCGAGCAAATATTTAGACCGCATTGCACGCTTTTTCCACCGGAATCCTGGGCGATTTTTTTGTTGCCAACACTTGCCGTTTCTTCGACATTCACAGCATCCTTACAATCTTCTCGCCGTTGTGAGTACGCGCCAGGAATTTCGTGCGCGACTTTCGAGATTTGAGAAAACGAAACGAGTTCCCGATAGCGATACGCTTTCTTTTCAGAGAACTTACGAGCTTATTGTCTCTCGCAATATCGAGCTTCGTAATGAAAATTTATATAACTTCATACATGAAAATAATAATTCCCAGTATATAATTATAATTTATTATACTTCTCGCAACTAGTAGCGAGAAACGTTTCTCTCTTGTTACATGTTGAAATTCTTCTTTGTGTTCACAATTTGCGTGCGACCGCCTCTTGTGGTCACTGTTACTTCGATTTTATCGAAGCTGAAGGAGAATCCTAGATTTGTTTTCGTGAAACGATCATAGCTTTCTATGGGTAGAAATATGAAAGAATGTCATGTATGTAGCATAGATAGATTCGCGAATGCTTGTTTGGGAAGTTGTAATAAAAATATAAAAATCCACACGCCTGAGTGAAATGCGGCATGCTTAGTGTATTGTTATCGAAAGGCGCTCAACAACCATATCTCTCGACAGCTAGTGGTATTACTCGTCACACTTGTTTACAACTGCCAACGACTGAACACAAGTGTCGTCGTTATACTTTTCGTATTTCTATATATTTGCACAGTACCTTGTTGTTTTTAGCAGCGTCCCAGCATTCATTCAATTCATTTCAATCTCAGCGGCTATGTGCTAGAGCGCAAATATTGAAGCTGGCGCGATGACACGTGCCGTTTGTTAGGTTTCGTGTGCACCATGTATCCTTTCAATTAAAATGAACGCATGTTGAACAATGGTCGTGCTGAGAAGTGTTCTCACTCTACCTCCCTTTCCCATACTTGTTTCTACCTCCTCTCTTTTCTAAATGGAATCATCCTATTTGTTTTCGACATTTATCCAATCACACATCTCTGAGCTACCCCCTTTCCGTTCCGAGCGTTCACACTGTTCAATTGTCCCAAATTAGAGATCCAGAGAAATAAATAACTACAGAGATGTAATCGACAAAATGTAGCCTTAATTGGAAAAACTTTGAAACGATCGGAAATTTGTCAGAAGATGTATCATTTGTATATGATTACGAATTGATTTTGCAATTAAATTGATAATACAATTAAATAATGAACAATGAGAAAAAATTTGATATTCTGTTATGATGTATTAATAAAATTCATCAGCTTCTGATTTACGGGTCAAATTTCTGTAAATATATTACAAATGAAGGAAAAAAGGTACAAAACAAATAAGCATGCTAATTAAACGAATAAAACATAAGAATTCAAGTAAGTAAGTAGAGCAGGATGATATATGGTATCGTTTATACGACGCGAACACTGTTAAAATTTATTATTAAAAGAAAATTATGTGTAATTTATATAAAAAATGATTATATAATTATTTCTAATACGACTTTGACTTCTACTAAAAAAAAAAACAAAACGATCAGAGTTCAGATTCTTGTTTATGAAATAATTCAGCAAATACGCTACCATTCTCAAAGATGGACTACATTCGGCTATCGAGTCAATTCGCAAATTTCGGCTATCAAATCACGCACATTCTTGCTCCCGCATATACATGAAAACGTAGCGAAACGATTTCTCTATCAACAACTTCCGGTGGGCTTAACTTGGAGCAAACAAAATTACGGTACTGAAAACGCAGCGTTCCTCCCGGGATGATTTCTCACAGCGAAGCAAAAAAACGTGGAAACGCAGACAGAAACGATGGGCCAAAAAGCGGTAGCAATTCAAACAAAAGGAAAACAAGCACGCGGCTGGATTTCGCAAATGTCTCGGCGATCGGTACAATATGACTTTCCGATCTCCGGCCGACTTATATCGCGGCTACCGGAGGGAATAAGTAGTTCCAGACTTCTTCCGTCGTTCTGGGAGAAGCATTAACGATCGCTAAAACCGATAAGAAGACTTCTTCGTTCATGGAAGGAGAAGAAAGAAAATTTCCAGCGGTTCCATCAATCGTCTTATTTTCGCCGATCTATAATGCTTTCTATATATCGTTTACCTCTCAAAGACGTAGCAAATGCATACGGTTTAGAGGAAGCAGAGCCATTATAACAAAGGCTGTGTACCTTGTTTGCGGTATTCCCCCATGACTGGTTTAACTCTCGGTTGCAGGACGAAACGCGACGATGCAGCCCGATGCTTGCTCTTTGGATTAATTGGATAAGAAACAGGTCGACGGATTGACAACAAAAGACGCGATCGGCGGAAAACGCTCGTTTAACATCGATTTCGATATCCAAATAGTTGACGCCACTTCGCAATTTATTTCATGCTGTTTCTATTCCTAAGTTCTGTTACATATATAGTGACTCATGCAATCACGTTTGAACATTTATTATAGAAAACTTTTATGTATACAGGGTGGTTGGTAACTGGTGGTACAAACGGAAAAGGGGTGATTCTACGCGAAAAAAGAAGTCGAAAATATAGAATAAAAAAAATTTTTTTTTAATTTTTCCATCGAGACAACGATCTACAGTGAGATCCACTATAACGAGACGTGATAAAGTGCACGCGTACCGAGCGAAAATTCAAAGTCGATTTTCTCGAAAACAAAGCCTCAAACGAAAAATTTTTATTCTATATTTTCGACTTCTTTTTTCGCGTAGAATCACCCCCTTTCCGCTTGTATCACCAGTTACCAACCACCCTGTATATAATATCGTATGCGTCATATAAAGCTGTTGAGGTCATCTAATAGAGGAAGGATGAATTTGCAATAGAAATATATATTGAAGTAAGTATAAGTATAGTGCATGCTGATCCAGATCCTCACTCTAGCAGTGTTACAATTAAAGCAGTAGTACAATTGAAGGTGATAGGGAGCACGTTGACACATTTACAGCAAAGGACATTGCCAAAAAAATTAACCTTGGTGTGTAACTGTAGCTGAAAGTTACAAGAGACAGAAATAAAAATCTACTTATAGCTCTTTGTTTCTAGACCTTGTAACACAAAACAACATTGATATTCAAGGGCACAATAATATAGACCTCTCCTTTTATAATTTTTATTTACTTCACTAAATTCTATTTTCTTCGTAGCGGGTGCAGGTAACGGGTGAACAAACGAAATGACGTAGAGTTCTCCTAGAAGTAATTACTTCAACAAAAGCATTCTGAAATTTCATTAGTACTATAACGAGACACAAATATGAGCCATGATTATATTAAGACAATTTAAAACGCAGCTAGAAATAAAGTTACAAGTATTGAAGTTACTAGACGAAAGAACAATAGCAATTACGTCATCTTTGTTATTGAATGAAAAAGTCTAAAATGATGCGTGTTTAATTTTTGTTGAACCAATAATTATCTAACGCGAGTATGCTATGTACCAGTCGCCGAATTATTTCATTTTCCACTAATGGCATATTTTACAGCGAGGTGCTAGAAACGTACGTACGTATATACATATGTATGTCTTCGCATAATTTATATGCGCTATAGGTAGAGTATCTAGCAATGTATTTATCACGTGTGATGGAGTTGCGACACAGTGTGGCAAGACACGTATTCATACGACATAACAACAGTAAGCGTCCAATTTGTCGCTTGACAGAATAACTTTTAATAGCGAATACGAGAATATTATGTTGGAAAATTCATTACCAGCGTACAATTGTGACATCTTAAAAACTAAATTCCAGGATTGATTTGTATAGAGTACATTGGAATTAAAATCTTCCAACCGGTTTCAAATAGGTCATACCGTTAAAAATCTGTTTTTTTTTTATTCTTCTGTGATTTTTTATTTAAATACGAACGAAATCATTCGTCTGAATCAACATTTATGAATCAAATAATATAAATTATCTTTAATTAAATTTCAACATTTTATTGTACATTATTAAATAAGCTTGAAGTCGAAGAGGATGCCAGATTATTCTTTCTTTCAGAGAAAGTCAAACATGGACACGGGTAGTTCTTATTACAATTTCTTCAATTTTCCCAGCCCGATGCCTTAGCATGGGGAGCTTCTTATAAAACTGCAAAACACATCATGGTATCAGCAACGATAATAGAACGGAACTTCCAAATTCCCATTCTCTCTCCTATTTTCGTCCAGGATCGTCGCAACACAGAGTTGTTCGTAAACCCGATTTCTTTGCAGCGTGCATCCAACCAAAGAGCCGATTCAACAGTTTGACAATGCCTGGTCATTTTAAGGCGTAGCTGCGAAGGATTCAGCGTGGATTAATCAAAGAATCCAAGTTGGACGCGAGGTCTGTATCTCTTACAATTCGATTCGTAATCAACGGACGTCCAATGAAATTCCTTTCGGAGCTCCTTTGTTCCGCGAAACAATGACAATGTTCGAGTGCCGCCTGACCCAAGCGAAAGAAGTCAGAAGAGAGAAGACAGAGAAACGAAAACGAAGTAAGAAGAAGCGAGAAAAAGAACGAAAGACAAGGAGAGAGAGAGAGAGAGAGAGAAAGAAGGGCGAAGAGGTTGGAACTCTTTACAGTGACTCGGAGCGTTTGCACCGATCAGCAGAATTCTTCGTCGAATTAGTCCAAGTTCTTGGCTTCGCGTCGAATTCGATGATGCCGAGGAATGTCGTCTACGGCTCGTCGCATAATGCCTGGAATGTTCTAGCTGATGGTTGCACAGAGGAAGCATGCTTAATGATTTTACACCGTTACAGCGACTGATAAGATCCTTGTGATCCGTAGGGATGCTTTGTGCGGCCGGATGTCGCGTGTTCGAATCCCTTCTAACGGATCGTTCAAGGGTACAGAGATTTTGAGGAATTGCGCACACGGGATGTGGATATTACGGATTCTGAAGTGTCCTCGAGGGTTGTTTCTGCATTCGCAGGGTGTATAGTAAATAATATTATCAGATAGATGAGGTTTGATGGTTGCAAAATGGACCGTTAGTGAAGAAGTCAGGCGGTATGGAAGAAACGATGGAAAGAATTATGGTTATTAGGTTTTAATCAGTTCAATTATTCGTACTCATCATATAGTTTCAGACAGAGTCACGAAAGTTTACAGTCTACATGTACTTGAATGTTGATGAATGAACTATATGTATTGAATAGGCGGATCACAAGAAGAAAAATATGACAAATCCTCTTTGGTCAATGTTCTGATTTAATATGACACCATTGGAAATGAAAGCTTGTTAAATCCATGTAGTATCGGGGAAAAGGGCCTAAGAAACATCGAGTTAACCATGAACAATGTCGCGAGAGTCGAGGTGCCGTCGGGTCTATCAATGTGTCTTCGTCTTTTCAAGTGCATAGTTTCGTAGAAAGGGCCTACGTGACCCTGGCCACGAGCGTCTGCGGAACACGTGTGTGGTGGGCCTGGCAAAAGACAAAAGAGATGCTACAACGGCCATAATGTTAGTTGAAATACACCGCGACCTCAAGATACCCACCGTCAAAGAGGAAATAGCAAAATATAGCGACAGATATAGCAAAAGAATCAACAAACACCGAAACCCCCTAATCACTGGACTACTCGATACGACGAACCAGATTCGCAGGCTGAAGAGGCACTACCCGCTAGACCTAAACGTTAGATTCATTTAATTATCCAAATTAAGCATACGCACTTACTTATAATACTTATAAATTATACCTATCTATAATAAGTATTAACTTATTGTAAATAAACAGCCATGTCACTGCGCCACGCCAGAAAAATTACTGAAAATTCTCAACGCGAGAATTGATTGTAATTTCAACAAATAAATAAAAAAAAAAAAAAAAAAAGAATGTTAGTTGAGAAGCGCAGTGTGAGTTGAGAGGTCACGGAGTGTGAATCGAGAAGTCAGAGAGTGCGAGTGGAGGAGCGGGATAGTATGATAATAAGATGTACAACGATATTGTAATCGGTCCTTTTGTTATTGGGTATCGCTTATTAAACTACACTAAACTCTAAATAAAACATCATTACTGTCCTTACTTTAAGATCAATAAGTTACTACATCTATTGTAGTAATTTCATGTCAAATTTTTTATAGAAAGCTAACGAAGTATGTGAAATATTTGATATTATATATCGCAATATATGAAAAATTTTGTAAAAATCATAGCATACTAAGCTCTAATCTCGCTACATTAGAGATAACGTGATGTATTAGTCAACAGTTCCGTCGGTGTTTTCACTAAACAATTTCTCCGACCTATCAAGCCAGACCACGATCGATTTCACCCTTCCAATCGCAACAAGGTAATGGAAACAATTTTGAGACCGTGTGTCTAACCGAATTCTATGAAGAGGACACATAAAATAAGAAGGGATTTCGAGCATCTCGTCGTTTCTTCCGAGGTCTGGTCGTCGCATTGTCCAAGCGGAACGATTGGCCTTCGATTTGCCGGTTGCTCGTCATTTTACGTCCCTTTTCACTTAGCTGTAGCTCCCCACGAGACTAGATTTTTCTCGCTTTGGGACAAATCACCGCTCGCACCGGCAGAATAGCCGATTTCAGTGAATAAACTGACCAATCAGGGCTAATGGAACAGACCAAGTTCTTTGGTCGTTACGAATCTGTGGATGGCCGTTAGTTTTTCTTTCGACCGGTTAAGGATCGTTCTAGTCGATAAGACATTAGAAACCCTGGTGTTTCCTTTCACCGCAGTTCCTTTCGGTCGCCCAAAATTCAAACGTCAGAGAAGTTTAAGTTGTTCGATTTTGTTTCTTATTTACGTTTTGTATCGATCTATTTCGATTTATGGAGAAATTTATCGACTTTAGAATTTCTAGAAATACGATTGTTTCAAATTTGTAACACTTTTATAAATGGAGCACAGTGGCAAATAAAGAAAAATTACATAAATCACATAGAGATCCGAAATGAAGCAGCTCCTAATCTTATTTGTAGAGTTTCCTAATTATACTCTTAATTACATTCAAATCTATTTTTCCATTAATAAGTAACATACCCGATAAGGAATAACCAGAATTGTTAAAATTGACCGATCACAATTTTCATTCGATACAAATAAAGATTCACTTTGCGAATAATCGCGAAATCAAAAATTCCTCGTTTTCAAATGAATCCGACCCGTTGGCAAAAAATCAGAAATAATCTGGGTGAGAGGAAGGCGAAAGGGACAGGGAGAAAAAGCGAAGAGGATAAAAATAACGAGAGAAAAAGAGAGGCGACGAGTTAAAACAGTCGTTGACCTTAATTACACAGCAATCAAAGTTCCGCCTACAAAGCCGAAGCGTCGTGGCACGGAGTGCCCCATGCGCATCGAAAGGAAAGGATTTTTCGTGGGATTTTGATTTCCTCTCGTACGATCTGGGTCAATCGAGCGCTTTGACCAATCTTGCAGAGCGGAACCGCGTTCGTCGACGAGGAAAAACGATGTAGCCAAACGGACGAGAAAGGGAACGGAGCCTAAATTAATAGGTGTTCGTCGGAGAGGCTGACTTCGCTTTGCTGTCGCGAACGAAACAGTTCGAAAGTTGGTTGGAAAAGTTGTTTTGATCGAGATATTATCGTAGACGATCGACGAAGCTCTGTTTAGAGAAGCAGATATCTCTCCCGAAGGAGCTTGCAATTGTCGAATCAAGGAAAATCCGTTTCTTTTCTTTCACATAAAGACTCGTGGGAGAATCGTGAAAACATATAAGCAGCATCGATTTTTCAGATTCTTCTTTGTTTCGTTATTTGGCATCATGCGTTCAAATTCGATCTTTCCACAGATTTTGGTATTTTTATTACAACGTATCGTCCTGCTGCTCAATTATTAGTTTATTTGTCATAGCGTATAATTGTTTGCATTGAATTTTGAAAAATATTTAAGGAAATTCAATTTGCGAATTCATGTACACAGATACGTATTTAACGATTTCACATTTTTGGAACTGAAAAATGAGAACGCTGATTAATCTGTTATTTGCTAAAAGGTACAAGTTAAATGAGTAATTGAGTAAACGAAGGAATGTTAAATTATCTTCTGCCCATGACCTTTCTCTGTTTGTTGAGCATTCCGCTTTGACGAGGTAGTTTCTTGCAAACATATTTACAGCTTTTGCACCGATTGCTGTTTACTATTATATTTATGCTTTAGAGTAAATTTTTGTTTTCTGCCAGATCATGAAGGATGTGAAATTTACGCTAGTAATAGAGTTCGAAATAAAATACAGGAAACTATTGCTCGATATTTATTACTTGTTTATCGCTTTATTTATTGCTCGATATTTATGCCAACGAAATAACGCGAGGATTCTTTTTATACGAAAGTGTGGCCGCAATTCACCACAGAACGTCACAGCTATTTTAACCCAAAGACCGCGTGAAAAATACTTAGCCACAAAATTCTCTCTTTATGTACCGTCTCCGGGTTAAGATCCTATAATTTACCACCGCTAGCAGCGTTGGCATTCCGAGACATTAAACGTAAAAAATACAACGCTCGAACTGTGGTACGCGTGCACTCGGCTAAAGATAAAAATGAATTCTCAAGACAACGCAACTTAACGGAGTGGACAGGGGTTTCGACGGTTGGTAATAATTTCTTCCCGCGCGTTTTCACATAAATGTCAAAGAATCGTATAAATCGCTACCGTAGTTACTTTTCCTGCAGATTCCGTGCAACTTCAGTTATTGTAACTGCAACTGCTGTTCCCCGATCCAGAAATGATACAACCGAATTAATATCCACTTAGAAGATAAAACGTGAAATCTTTTGCAGTCGTCTTATGAAGCTTTCTTGTTCTGCCCTTTTCGTAGTGTTAGTGCAACATTCATGTATGCTTCTATGAATTTTTCTTTTCTCTTGCTTTCCATCATAACACGATCAGCGAAATTTTTATTATTTGAAATAGAATACATATCCTTAACGCCTCGATATATATTTTGTGTAACTACTCTCATATATCTTAACTCAAAATAATATTACAGAGTTGTTGTATCATTTTAAGCGAGCTCTCCATCCTTCAATGGCGCAAGTGGGAAGATTAAGGAAAACGTGTTTCCCGTTTCTGCTACTCACATCGTTTGAACTCTTCAATTCTTCTGGAATTCAATTCCGGAAACACAGTTCTTCTGCTTCATTCGGAAACCTGAACTTTTCTAACGAGAATCATTCCATAGACCAACACTTCTCGCTTCGAAACATTCGATGCACTCTATCAAACGAATCCAGCACGCTGTATTTAATTCGCATAATTACAAGATCCGTTTATGTCTGCTGTGTTCGCCGAAGCAACTTCTACAAAGCACAGGAACCTAGTCCCCATAAAACCCCTCATTCACGGTCCGCTAATTTCCAATCCCTATTAAACATCGAGTTAATAAAAGAGCTCGTCGTCTCGTCAAACGCCATAAAATCTGTACAGAACTCCTACAATTACGTCGCGAAGACATTATCGAAGGTAATTAAAGCGTGACTCGATGAAATTATCGAGCTGTCGTTTCCAACATCCATAGAAATGTAGCTCCGTAATCTTCGCACCGTGTCGTTACATTTTCACGCGTACGTACGCGTAAGTTGCTTCCTGTCGATAGAAGTAAGAAGTTAGAAGTCAAATTAACGAATTCTGCGTTTAACGAAATTTCTCAATTTTATTAGTCGGGTATACGATAGTCGTGGAACTCGAAGAAACGTTATTTTAGAAGTGTTAATCTATTAATTGTAAATTAGAAAGTAAAATTTGCAGACGTAAAAATTTGTTGAAAATGGCTAGCGCCTGGCTCAAATGTCTTTTCGCGTCTCGTCGCCTCGACGATTCATCATCTTCCCTTGTTTCCAATTTCAATTTTCGCGTGTGTTAGATACGCGCGTTGATTATTCGTTCACGTGTACGAATCGAGGCGTGTTTGTTCGATGAATGAACGTTCAATCGAACGGTGTGTCGGATTTTCTTTTTTACGAGGAACACATTCATGGAGCTTGTCCAACCGTATTATTTTTAGGGAAAAAGGACGGCGGTTTCTGAGCGTAGGCTGTCACCAAAAATGGCTGCAATTGTATTTCAGTTTTTGCTGATGAAAATGTCAAATATGATATTTTTTTTTGATTATATATAATATAACGATTTATACTCAATAAGTATGTCACAGAACATATTTCATGGAACGATATTGAATTTTTCCTCTCGCATTTTATTCCACGATCGAGGTTAAAAACGATGAAAGTTTATTCGAACGATCCTTTATTCCCAACTCCGATAATGATTCATCACCAAACTTTGTTTCAATTTATACATATTATGTTAATAAACTTTTAACCTATCGTTACAGACAGCGTCATAATTTCAAATATTTTTTTATTGTCTCTATCTTACAAATTAAACTGAGACTAATTGCATTTTAAATTCTAATTGGCTCGTAAAAGAATAAAAGATTGCGCGGATAATATGAGATTTATGATAACTTAATATATACCGACATTTATTTGGCGTATCAGAACAACCGTGAACGCACCGCAGTAACATTTATCGGGAATATGGATCAACTATAAAGCATAGCCACGTATTTAAGTCGTTAATCGCTGCAAGAAACGCAATATCCAGCCATCGTACACGGACGATTTCCCGGATAGCTTTAAATGCTTCTTAAAATTTATCGTGTCACCATATAAAGCAATCGAAACTAAACGTTTTTAAAAACGCTGAGACTCAGTGCGGTTTCATGACGGACATGAAATCGGTTGATGTTGCGACCGGTAATATTCATAAAATCTGAAGCGAAATGGATCTCCTTTAGAAATCCGTTCGTTTCCTTTTTACTGGCAAATAGTTTTTTGTAACGTGCAACCAACGTTCGATCCGCGATCAGCGAGAAGAAAAAAATATTCAATTTTGGAAAAAGGACAACGCGGCTGCGTGGCGTTCTTTGCCAACTGACAAAGAGCTCGCCTCCTAAGTTATTAATTGTATTAATGAAGGGATTATTAATTATAGCGGCGATAATTAATATCAAAGCGAGTGCTGACAAGGTCTCTCATTTCTCCTCGCATTGACACGGAAAATTGGTTTTGCATAATGCAATTCCATAGACACGACACGATGCAGAAAACGATACCCTAATGTAGCTATAATATGCTTATTAAGCGATTGAACAAAAATTTTCTTCCTTTTTCTCCTTTTTCTTCCTTCACGAGTAAAACTACAGTGTTGAGATATTTTGTATTACCACATGTTGGTTTCATTAATCGAGAACTTGCGCAGTAATTTACCAATAATATCAATGAATCGATACTATTTTTGTTAATATCTTCATAAAGTATACCAACGATATATCTGTATCTTATGTAACTTGTAATTTAGTCCAATGATTTCTACAAATATAAAACATTCGTTTCGGAAATTGTATAATAAATAGAATTTATTATGCAACTTTTATCGAAACTGATTACCGTACGAGATAGTTTTTACGTTCGATAAATTTCACTTAATTTCCGTGAACGAAAATGTTTTCCCGCGCACACCTTCGAAATTCATTCGACGTTTCCACCCGATCCCCAGCGGGTCGATTATCGAAATCGTGGCAATTATTTATTCCTGCGGCTCGTTGATAAATCGACGTTGTAAAAACGAAAAAGGGAGAAAAGGTAGAAAGGAAATGGAAAAACGAACAAAAGAGTAGAAAGGGAAAAAAGGAAACGAGGAAAAATATCGAGGACGTGAACTTGCGAAACGGCGCGGCGCAACATTCGATTCCATTTAAATTGGCATTTACTGCACCGACGAAATAATGGCGGTGGCTTTTTTATTGGACAATTGAATGTTCATTAACGTATCAGGTGTCAGTCGGAGCCATGCACCTGCTGTCCGTTCGCCGTTTGTTCCCAATTATTTTGCCAACGACCGAGAATAATAATATTAATGGCCAGCGATCGTGTCGCAACGATATCGTTCATGATCGTTTTCAACGCAGCCAGCCTACCTGGACGTAACGCTTTCAAACCAAACGGGGTTGATCAACTTTGACGTATTTATTAATGGACTGCGATGGTTCAATTTCCATTTCAACCAAATGTAACCTTGCTCTCGTAACCCTTTCACGACCAAATTACTCGCATTTAACAGTTATGCATGTTTGCCTGTAATTTTTACACCGTTTATTTTACAGGTGATCAAAGAAAGATTACAGAAGAAAAAACGCGATAAATACGTAAGTGGTATTTTAATATGGCACATTGAAAATTATTTAAATATGACAAATAGACACAGGCTGACGCAATCTGTGAATATAATCTTTAATATAATTACGATCGTTTGTGAAAGTAGACATTTTGTCGAGGCATTTCTCTCGCCCTTTTAATTTTATGTTAAACGTTGTTCGAAAAACTAATGTTAAAAGTTGATGACATCACGTATTTACGGAAAACCTTAATGTTATGCAGTGAAAAGCCTAGTACTACATCAAGAATTATTTATTATGCATTAACGAAATAACTTATTTCTTTTACTTAATTTACGTTACCAAGCCGTTTTAAAATTGAAAAAGATATTAAAGATGTAGTTGTTTAGTTTTCCTATTGTATTCGTAAAATCAATCTGAACATAATTCGCGATTCACTGTATGATACATCTTCAATACATATTGACACGAGAGAAATTGCATAAAACTCAGAGTTTAATCTTGTTGAGGCTGAGGTTGAGATTGACTGATTGAAGAACGAGTGGATGAATTTGAGAATAGAAAAATATATTGGAATAATTAAAGGTATAAGTATAATGTATAAGTTTATGTTGATTCAGATCCTTACTCTCTTAGCGTTACAATACAATGGAATCGATAGAGAGCACGTTCATATATTTATAGCAAAAGGACATTACCAGAAAAGGAACATAAATAGACATTTGTTTATTAATTCCTTTGTTGCTAGACCTTGAAACCCAAAACATAATGTATATTGAAGAGTACAATAATATGCACCTCTCCTTATTTAGAATATTTCTGCGTAATAGCAGTCTTCAGGTCACGGATATACATACTGGTGGCAGTGAAAAGTGCGGGCATAAGTGCCATTTTGCGCGCCCAATGAGGAAAAAGGACACAACTGCGAGGAAGGATAAAGAGGTGGATGAAACCATTAGAGGAAGGGGCGAAGCGGAGTTGGCTGTTGAGCCGATACACGTCAACACCAGAAGTATGAGGAAGGCGGTCCCTTTTGAGGAGGAACCTACGGATTGAGGAAACGACGGAGGAAGAGAAGACCCCCGCCGTCGAAACGCCCCGCACAAAGAAAAGGAAGGCAGGCGGATCTCCCGAGCTCCCCACAGACCTGGCCGAAGAGATGAGAACATCTACTACGGCGGACATAGGAGCGGAACTGATCCGTCGAGTTTCTGAGGTGATCAAGGTTGGATAGATCGGGCCAATCCTACGCGGAGGTGTTAGCCGCGGTCAAGAACAGCGTCTCTTTGGCCGAGGTCGGCATCAACGCGATAAGTTCCGGAGGTCTCCGAGGACAAGAAGAGGGGGAAGGCCGCTGCGCTCGCAGCACGGCTGACCCGGACCCTGGATCCGAGCAAGGTCCGCGTGGCGACACCCTTCCGAGCTGCGGAAGCAAGGGTGACCAGAATAGACATTTCGGCCACCAAGGAAGAAATCAGGAACACCTTGGCGAAGGAGAGCGGTTGCAAGGCGGAGAGATCCGCCTCGCTCGAAACGGTCTTGGTTTCGTGTGGGTACGAGGCCCGGCCGGTGCAGTGAGGAAACTGGCCCAGGCTGGCAAGATCGCCATAGGTTGGTCGATAGCGAAGGTCGAAGCCATCGAGCGAAGACCTCTGCAATGTTACAGGTGCCCGGAGATTGGGCACATAAGCAAGACATGCACCTCCAAGAAGGACAGGCGGCACCTGTGCTACAGATGTGGCGACTCCGGACATCAAGCCAAAGCATGCACTGCTGCGAAATACCAGCTTTGCGAGACGCTCGGAGCACCATCGGTACACAGGATGGAGGGATCGGCCTGCGCGCCCCCTCCCCCCCCCCGGAAGAAGGAAACAAGAGGAACCACCCGCGGATTCACGGTCACAAGTGGCAACGAAAAAGGCTCGCTGCCGCAGGGAAGAGAGTGGCCGAGGGGGTCGAGACACTCTCGGTCCACCTCTACATATTCATGGAGGTGAAAGACACACTTGGACCTGGAACGGTGGCCGTGAGTGATGGTCGCGGCCCGCCGAGAAGAGCGAGCGCGCGCTCACCACCAAGGTGGAGGATCAAGGAAAGGGACGACGATCTGCTTCGAGCGGCCGCAATAGTGGCTGCCTGGAACTGGGAGGTCTCAACGACGCCGACGGAAACAAGCGTGGAAGAGGAGGCCGAGAACCTCCGCCGAGACATGACGGCAATATGTGACACGTCCATGCCGCGAACCACACTGGACGCCAGGCGAAGCAGAGCCGTGTATTGGTGGACTCTCGACATGGCGGAGTTGACGCGTCCGGGCCCGAAGACGGTACCTGATGGCCCGCCGCTGGCGACGACGCGACGAGGAAGAAGTCTCTCTGCGCTACTGAGCGTACCGCGTGTTACGGCGATCGCTACAAAAGGGGATCAAGAACGCGAAGAACCGTGCTTGATCGCAACTGGTCGAAATAGTCGAGTCTGACCCATGGGGGAGGTCATACAGGACGGTGACACGAAAACTTCGCGCGAAGGGGCCTGCAGATTATTGGGACGCTCTTCCCCCTGCAAGAGGACAGTGCGGCAGAACAGTCGCGGGAAACAACCTGGACGGTGGAATGGACAGATGACTGGGAAGTCACGGAAGAAGAGCTGTGGGAGGCGACCAGAAGAATGGCCTCCTGCGATGTTGCGCCGGACCCGGGCGGAATCCCGGGTCGGATCTGGGGGGAAGTGATGGGGGTCATGGGTCCCAAACTTCAACGCCTCTACACGAGATGTCTGAAAGAGGGAGTCTACCCCCGGGCATGGCTGACGACGAGGCCGGTCTTGCTCCGTAAAGAGGGCCGACCGACATGCCTGCTGGACGAGGTCGGCAAGTTCCTCGAGAGAGTGGTTGCAACCCATCTGGAGCGACACATGTCGGGGCGGGTACCGGGTTGGCACGAAAGCCAGTACGGCTTCCGGAAGGGGCGATTGACGCGGTCAGATGCGTGCGGGCACTCACGGAGGACATGGTTTCCCGGAACGGCATGGCGCTAGCGGTCTCTCTGGACATCGTCAACGCATTCAACTCCATGCTGTGGGACAGGATACTGGCGGCCCTGGAACACTTCGAGGTTCATAGCTACCTCGTTCGGCTTCCCGCGGGAAGACTTGCTTATGTTAGTCTATGGGGGCTGGCAAACCCACGTTCCCGAAGCCAGGGAGGACAGTCGGGACAAGCGTCCCGCTTACGTGAGTCCTCTATGTACACCGCAGGGAAGGTCGCCGGGAGTATAAGGTGTTTAAGTACGGTTACACTCTCTCTACGTGATCTTGGGTAGTAGCGCACTCACGATTCTGATGCCAAGGATGGGACCGTCGGGATAAGTTCCCGGGTACTTTGTACCTTGAGGCCCCCGCTCACGTGAGTCCCATCTGGAACTGCCGAGCACGGTTAGCAGGTCGCCGACCGGCAGTGACGTGGCCGTACATCCACACGATAGTCTCACCAATGACTGAGGTTGGTACCGCGGGGGTCAAGTAAAAGCCTGGAGGGAGTAGCGACCCTTCAGCTCGGTCAATACCAATACGGTTTGGACTCGTGGTGGCAGTGGTTGATGGCCAAGATGCTGGCAAGAGGGCCAATTTAAGGGGTACTTGGTTCCCCCGAATGGCCTTCGGTGGGTGAGCAGCGTGCCACCTGCTCCGGAACCGTCCTGGAGAGACGGTAGGGCTTAGAAAACGCCCCGTTCGACCTGAGACGAGTGAGAGCCCCTGCTATGCTTAATTAATCCAGGTAGCAAGGGACTGGGTGCCTTGTGTACTGGTTCGGTGTAACCCCAACTCCTATGGCCCTAGGGGTGCCCGGGTACTGTATGGCGATAGATTTGCGCTAAGGAAAGCACCCATTACCAAAGATGACAATCCTACCTCATTCGGCTGATCCGCGCCTACCTTGACGACAACTGTGTACGCTAAGCCAGCAGGGAGGGGGTGGAAAGGCGGCCCGTCGAGCGTAGCATTCTGCAGGGCTCGGTGTTGGGACCGATCCTGCGGATCATCGCGTACTACGAGGGACTTCGTTGCTCGTTGCATCCGGGCGTGACCATGGTGTGCTACGCGGACGACACTTTGGTCTTGGTCGGAGGTCGCGGGTGGCACGAGACGTTGCGCATCGGCGAAATCGCAACGGCCTGCGCGACTCGTGCTGTGCGCGGGCTGAGCCTGAGGGCCGCCCCTCGAAGTCGGAGGCCATCTGGTTCTACGACAAGGAAAAGCGGGAGATTCCTCCGCTCGGTCTGAGCATAAACATGGCAGGTGAAACCGTCAGGGTGGGATCGCGGATGAAATACCTGAGTCTCGTCATCGACAGCCAGTGGAGGTTCGACCCGCAATTCGACTCCCTGATTCCGAAGGTGTCGGCGGCTGCCAATGCCTTGTGCGGCCTGCTGCCGAACGTCGGCGGGGCGGGAGTCGCGGTGCGCCAACTATACGAGGGCGTCGTTCGTTCCCGAATGATGTACGGGGACCCGGTATGGGCGGACGATCTAATGGCGAGTGGTCGCAGCATCCTGCTCCTCAGGAGGTTGCACAGGGCAACCGCCATCAGAATCGTCAGGGGATATCGAACGGTGTCCCACGCGTCGGCGACCGTTCTGGCCGTATCTCCCTTGTGGGAGCTACGGGCATTGGCGCTCATGAGAGTATGGGACCCGGGAAAGGACTCGACCGAGCAGGCGGCCCCAAACGACCTAGGAACCGCCGAAGAGAACGTGTGGGACCAGTGGCGCTCCCAGCTGATCAACGAGGGAGGCGAACATCGAAGCGTGGAGGCGGTCCTCCCAAATTGGGAGACATGGAGAAGCCGCCGCGGACCCCGCTCACCTACAGGATGACCCAGGTGCTCACGGGACACGGCGTGTTCGGCGAGTACCTGATGAAAATCGGACATCTTCCACCACCGCGGGGAGGGCAGGGACACGGCGCAGCACACGCTGGAGTTTTGTCCAGCGTGGGAGCTGTCCCGCTACACCCTGCGGCATGTCATAGGCGAGAGATTGAGCCCCTCGACGATCGTAGAAGCGATGCTGTGCGGGCCGCAGGAATATGAGGCTGTCCGCCTCTTCTACGAGCGAGTTATGCTCGCAAAGGAGCGAGAGAAAGAGAAGCTTTCACCCTTGTAGGATAACGCGATGGAGGGGGATGGCGGTCAGTCGGTTTAGAGCCGCTTCATCGCCGTCACAACGAACCGCGACTAGAAGGGGGGATGGCGCTGGGGCAATGCCCCCCTCCCACCGCCAAATCCAACAGTCTGGGAATTTTTAGGACTGACTCGAATAAGAGGACGCGGGAGGGGGGTGCAACGGAAAGATAATTCATAAGAGGTTCCTGGAGCACTCCTGTCATACGCGTAAGATGGTCATCGTGGAATTTTAGTCGGTAAGAGTCCGACACTACTCCGCTGTTGCCGATTATTAGCAACAGAGGAGTGTCCATGAGGATTTCTCCACGGACAAAAAAAGAAAAAAAAGAGGTCACGGTTATACATAAATAATGATGTCGAGTTTTTCTTGAAGTAGTTACTTCAACAAAGTTACTCAAGTTCATGAAGAATCTTTCTCTTGTCGATGATACATTTTAGCGAATGTTTCATTTGATTCTATAGCTGTGTTAACAACGATGAAAGCTTCAGAAAATATCTGTGAACAATAGATAAGGGTGGAGAAACAAACAAACGAACGTCAACAAATGAATTACAAAAATGAAATCTTTGGATGGAATTAAAAAAGACGAGCGGTGAAGTAATTGTGAAACTTACAACTGTCAGTTTTAATATATAAATGATTGATTATACAATCGCGAAAAGAAAGAGTAGTCATTAGGGTAAAATTGAAAAAACATGGTACAAACATTTTTCGTTGTAGTATGTTGTGTTACGAATAGAATTAATTAAATATCCATCTGAAATAGAAGTATTCTAAAATAATTCCACCGAAAAATGCCGAAAAAAATATTTTATTAAATATAAATATATATATAATTATTTAAAATATAAAAAAATATTTAAAAATATTAATAAATCCGCGTCGAAAATTTCAAAGCCACTTCTCACAAGAGATCTCATTTTTTTTACTGTTTTATTTAAAAATTACTTGACAAGTTTCTAACAGAAAATACGCAGCGTCCGTGCCCATGCCTGTCTTTCGTGTTTTCATATTATTTATAGCCAAGGGCATATTTTTCGTCGTTCAAACGAATAGAAATGTTCTAAAATAAATTTGTGTAAAATAAATATACAATTTTTCATTATTAGATATCACAAAATTCGATGTTTCATCGTTCAGATAAATAAACGAAGACACAAAACCCGCCATAAACCCATCCAAAATGATATGGAAATTAAAAAAGAACAAATTATTTTACTATGAAATAATATAAATTTCGGGACGTTTTAGTTTCATATTCGACCTCCTTCTAGAGACGAGTGGCCTATAGCTATGAATGAAGAAAAATTGCAAATGAAACCAATTCCACAATTTCTATCCTAATGAGTTGTTTCAAATATCGGAATATTAATGTGCCCCTTTCTCCTTTTTTACAAATTTCTAAATTTGTTATTTTTTACATTGGGAGTGACGTTTCAAACGTCACAGTAACAACTGATAGCGAAGATAACGACGTTCATCAGTTACATTCAAGCTTGAACGACGGTTTCTCAAGCGAAAAATACTTTTGCATTTATCATATCCATGTTTACGCGTGAAAAATCGCGTCGATATTTGTAAGCCGGTTCGCGAAAAATATTTGTTTCGCAGCGTGCGTTCCCTCAATTAAATTTCTCGTCAACGTTCGCCCTATTGCAAGGAAAGAGGACGAATGAAAAGAAAAGAAAGGAACAGAAGGGAAATTCCCGTGTTGTTCTTTTGTGTATCTTTGTGTATCTGAAATAGAGTTATTCCGAACGACAGAATGAATTAAACGTCGTTACTTCCGTTTACAAAAGTTCCGAGCAACAAATACCGACTCTTTTCTTCGTCAGTCATCCTTCATTGGCTTTGTAAAATGGTGTTTTGCGTGCAAGATTGTTCCAACAAGTAACAAACCTTGTTTCGATCGAGTACCTAATATAAGGAAATTTAATTGCGCGATAAGTTTGTGTGATAAGATTGTTTGTTTTTACCGTGCGAGCATAAAAGGTGCAGTTTGTTTATATACGAATGCGGTAACAAATTAAAAACTTTGGTTTTTAGGAACA